>NC_133770.1:83117658-83143095 GCF_003597395.2 Chelonoidis abingdonii
ATGGTCCTGTAGCTTGGCGGCTATGATGCCTGATAGGACTTTCCATGTTGTGGGGAGGCAGGTTATTGGCCGGTAGTTGGACGGTTCTGTTCCCTTGCAGGGGTCTTTCATGATCAGCACTGTCCTTCCTTGTGTTAGCCAGTTTGGGTGGGAGCCTGCTGCTAGCAGCTGGTTCATCTGTGCCGCTAGGCGTTCATGCACTGCTGTTAGTTTCTTTAGCCAATAGGTGTGGATCATTTCTGGTCCAGGTGCTGTCCAGCTCTTCATGTTCTTGACCCAGTGCTGGATGTCTTCTACTGTGATGGTATATACATATATATTTTTTTACATATATGTATATATGTGGTAGAACTTTATATATATATAAAACAAGTTCTACCACCAATTTCCTCTCAGCATTCAAGTCCAGTGCTTGTCCTCCAAATTGCAGTAGAGTGAACCCTCATCTGTCTCCTGCTCCCCTAGCATCCATACTGGATCGAAGGCACAACCCACAACTCCCAGCTGTAGGTTTGTCTCTCTTGGCTGCTTTCCCAAGATTCCACCATGGACTTCAGGCTTACCAGCTGGCTGTCTCTCACCACAGAATGTGCAGCTCAAGGTTTCTGCAAACCATTTAAAGAGCCAGCACACATTCTCATTTATTATCCAGAAAAATGCTCCTTTATTAGGTTAAATTGAAAGTACCACAGTTCTCCAACACTTCCACACCAAGAATGGGTTTACTGAATTAAAAACAAGCTAGGGAAACAGGAAAGTCAAAATGATTAATGGGTGCCATTCCAAAATACTGCACAGTATACAGAGATGGATGTTAAAACGACCTGTGATATGTATGACATTAACTAGTTATCAGCCACTTCCATTGATAGAGCTTTCTGAGAATTCTTTCATTCTCAAAAAGCTTGCTGATCTTCAGAGGGTGGAGCCTTCCGTGGTGTAAATCAGCGTAGTTCCACTGGTTTTAATAAACCTAAATTGCTTTATATCAGCTGAGTATCTGGCTCCATGAGCTTTCTGAGTTTGTTCAAGAATTTGACCAGATTATTAAATGAATCTGCTGCTACATGCCTGCTGCTTGTTAGAGATGATCCTGAAACAAAATGGCAGATCATAAAGGAGCCCAAATGATTGTGAAAATTTGGATCCACCTCCAACCTTTGTGGCTTAATTTACGTCTACCCCTACAGCCCAGCAGCGCTGGAGCCGACAAAGAGGCTTAATACAGTGATATCAGAGGTCAGAAAGAGCCACATGAAAGAGGCGCTGACCCAACAGAGCAGATAGGAAAATATATAGAAAGAGCCTAAGAGAGAAAGAGTAAAAAAAACGATGCATGTTGAAAAAAAGCATTTCCAATACATTTGGTACTCACGGTCATTGAAGAGGTCAGGAGAGTCTCAGAAGGATAGTATGTTAGTGACAGGAATGACAGGCATTTTGAGAGATATAAATTAATGCTTCTCTCACTGTTCATGGGGGATAATGAGGGCAGATGCCAGAGACAGAAACACACTTTTGAGGGGGAGTTAAAGAAATAATGAAGGCACATGGGGTCATGCCAAAACAGGTGAAAAAGTAATTCCACTGAGTGTAGAGTGCTACGGCATGAGGGCAGGATAGCAATTCCAACCCAGAATACCAGTACATGCGATATGAAAAGAGGGGAGAACTTGTAGCAGAGAAGGCCAATGAAATGCTCCACAGTTCGGCAGTAAATTGGTGTTATCCCCATATTTGAGAATGAGCCTGGAAAT
Source organism: Chelonoidis abingdonii (assembly GCF_003597395.2). Lineage (NCBI taxonomy): Eukaryota > Metazoa > Chordata > Testudines > Testudinidae > Chelonoidis > Chelonoidis abingdonii. The sequence continues at coordinate 83,119,416 of NC_133770.1, forward strand.
TCTACAGACCACAGGACTGATTCACCATGGTGTTCCTTCTGTTTTATGCTAGGGTCATTCAATGGGCCAGGCAGTGATGAATAAGGCCCCTCGACCTCAGAAGTTTGGAGGCTACCAGCTAATAAGACTGGATGAAAGCCAACTGGAGAAATGCAGTTAGATTAAAAATAAGCTGCATGGATTTACAAAAGAAAATGATGCCTAACACATTAGACAGGATCTTGTTGTGCCTGAAGAGAGCAACCTGAAGAGCTGACGGGTGGTTGCTGTGGGTGTAATTTACTTGTCCTTCAATATGGTATGAATGAATACATTATAGTTGCATTTATATAGTTACTTTTCATCCTCACGCTATAGCAAAGCATTTTGCAAACACTGCATGAACCACACAAAAGCTGCATCTATGACAAGTGACCAAATAGATTGTTGGGGATGAGCTGTTTGTTTGACTAGAATACTAGTTTGGAAACAAGAGACTGGTGCCTCTAAAGGAGGCAGCATGGTCTAGTGACTAGGGCAAAGGACTGTATATTAACATAGCATTCAAAAACCTCAATTAGAGCTGGTCAAAAAATGTTAATTGGAAACTTTTTTCCTTGCCAAATGGACTGTTTTCAACTAGGAGATTTTTTTTAAGAAAGAAAAATTGTTGGACAACTTTCAGGCTCAGGCTGAAGCACAAGCACTGGGATCCACCCCAAGCTGGAATGTCTAGACTGCAATTTTAGAATGCCGTACCCCAAGCCCTGTGAGTCCGAGTCACCTGCCACAGGTCGGACATGGGTGTTTAATTGCTGTGGAGAGGTACCCTAAGAGCTATTTTCAGTTCTCTAGCTACTGTGATTTTTCCGAATATATTGTTTACTACAAAAAGGTAGTCTGTAAAAAGCTTTCCTTTCAAGTTAATTTAAAGGATGCTTACTAATTGTGTGAGAGGAGATATCATGAAAATGGCATTAGGACTAGGGTGACCATATTTCCTTATTCTAGACATGGGACAGCTGGTAAAATTACTCGTATTCAAGTGAGTTCAACAGCAATCAATCAAAACTATGCAGTACAAACGTTCAAATTAACATCAAGTTTATTGAGCCCCTGTTAAAAAGAAATATTGTGCAGTTGGACTCTTTTTATTTACCTTCTTATCATTAAGGCTTTAGGGTTCACACAGGGAGGGGTGACACACCCCTACCCCCAGCCCCACACACACATACAGGGACAGGTCACACACATTGTCGTACACCTCTCTCACACGGGGTGGTGAGCACGTGACCTGACCCTCCCTGCCCCTCACTCTCCACCATCCATGCCTGGCTGGGCCCTTTGAGATGGACCCAGCTCTCCTGGTACCTGGCACTGCATCTTCCTGAGGCAAAACGTGGGATGGGGACACACAGGGTCACATGCCCCCCCCCACGCCCAATTCCTGCCAGAATTCACACCAGAATGCGGCCAGCAGCAGCCTTTTGGCACTGTACAGGAGGGAAGGGATGGGAGCTGCTTCCAACCACAGGGAAAGAGGAGGGGGGGGGAAGGGATGACCTGGCCCATGTCTTTGAAGAGCTCATCTCTTCTTCTTCTCTCCCCTCCCCAACCTGCCCCGTGGCTGGAAGCAGCTTGTCTCTTCTTGCCTGCATTGTGTTGAAAGGAAGCTAACAGGCTGCTGCTTGCCACTGACATAACTCAGCCACCTCCTGTCCCCCCAGCTACAGCACGAGTAGGAAAGGGTTAAGCCCTAAGGATGCATTATGCACCAGGGCCCATGGAACCTGACTGCAGGGGCTCCAGCGAACCAGGCCAGAGACGTGGCTCAGCAGGGGAGGGTGCCTAGGCAACAGAGCAGTCCCTTGATCCCTAAGGGCGGGACCCAGTTTTTTTTTGGAGGGGGCAGCTGAAGAGGGTGCTAAGCCCCTGCCCGGGAGGGGGTTGCTGTGGAGCCTGCAGATTTGGGACATGAACAGGATGGAAATAGCTTCCCCCCCGACACTCCAGAGTGTAGCTGAGGGGCAGAGAGGCTTCCCCGTGCCAGCACTGTGCGGGGCTTTGGCACATGCAGGGCTTGGCCCCTCCTGGCTAGTGCCCCGGGCCGGAGGGTCTTGGGCTTTCCTGGGGTGCCAGCCCAGCCAGAGGCAGAGAGGGAAGGAAGGCACCTGCTGGCCAGACTGTTTGTAAGCTGAGTGTTGCGACCAGGGGCTGGTTCTCTGCACAGTGCTGGGCAGGGCTGCCCAGGCGGGGGGGCAAGTGGCCTCAGGCCCTGGGCCCTGCAGGGGCCCCCACGAGAATACAATATTCTATCATATTGTAACTTTTTTTTAATGGAAGGGGCCCCCAAAATTGCTTTGACTCAGGCCTCCTGAATCCTCTTGGCGGCCCTGGTGCTGGGAGCGGGGCGTGCCTGGCCAGGGGGGATATGGAAGAGCAGCAGCACTGAGGTAAGGGCCAAGGGGCAAAGCAGGGACAGGACAGAGAGAGGGAGCACGTAAAGGCCTAATAGGTGGGCAGCAGAGGCAATTCATAACTGACCACTGCCTGGCACCTGCCTGCACTTACCAACCACCGCAGCTCAAAGCACACTGCCAGTGCCAGCCGGAAACAGGACCGAGGGCAGGGCCCTGCTGGCTGAGAGGCAGCATGCAGCGGTGGCTGCACTGAGAGACCAGCAGGGGGCGCGGCCAGCCCCACACGCTGTATCTTGGCCCTGCCACCAGGCTTGCCCACCTGCCCCATCATTGGCCACTGTCCCCCGCCCGCCACTCACTGCTGGTGGGCAGGCGGCTGGAAAGCGGATCTGGTCAGCAACAGGCCTGGGGTAGGGGGAGTGACAGAAAATATGGGCCATCTGGTCACCCTAATTAGGAATTGTCATTTGCTGAAAGAATGTACAACTATGTAACCGAATGAGACCATTAAACTTTTCTGAAAGGCCCTCAAAACAAATGTAGGCTGAAATGTGCAGCATTTATTGAAAAAGTTGGTGATATTGAGCTGTCAATTCAATGAATTTTTATCAGTTACTTACATGATTTTCCAAAGATATTGGTGAGAGTTTCGTGTTTATCTGATTTCATCTTTCCCCTGGGTCTGAGTTCGTCATAACTTGTGTCCATTAGTTTAGATCTAAGTCAGTGCTGGATATAAAGATTCTCAGGGTATGTCTACATTACAAAATTAGGTCAATTTTATAGAATTCGATTTTTTTGAATTTGATTTAATACAGTCTATTGCGTACTTCCACACTAAGTGCATTAAGTCGGTGGAGTGTGTCCTCACTGCCGTGGCTAGCATTGACTTTTGGAGCGTTGCACTGTGGGTAGCTATCCCACAGTTCCCGCAGTCCCCGCTGCCCATTAGAATTCTAGGTTAAGCTCCCAATGCCTGATGGGGCAAAAACTTTGTTGCAGGTGGTTTTGGGTACATGTCGTCAGGCCTCCCATCCCCTTCCATGAAAGCAATAGCAGACAATAATTTCATGTCTTTTTTCCGGGGTCCTGTCATCCAGACCTGCTCAGCTGGCAGACCTCGGTGAGGTCGATCAAGGGTGCCTGGAGAGACATGGCTATCCTCCTCTTAGATCACTCAATGGGAGTGACTCCAGGTCATTCTCTTCTTTAAATTTCATCTCATGGAGGTTCAGTCCTGCCTGGAATATCACGTAAGCTGGCAGCTTCTGCCTCAGGCTGCTCTCCCAGCCGGCAGCACCGCGCGGTCACACCTACCCCTATTATTTAAGTCATAATTGATATAATTCAAAGTAAAATTTCACAGCACAGTCTGTTCTAAGACTAAAAATGCAGGAGGGGAGTCAGAAAAAGGACCAGTAACCTGTTTGTGCCTGGTTTCAAACCAGGGCTGTTTTGTGTGTGTTAGGTGAATATGACAACCACTACACTACAGGACATTCATATAGTAGGTGAATGTGATAACCACTACACTATGGGGCTTCTCTTTTTTTGCCACAGACTTTGCCAATTGCACAGGAATGTTTTCTCTAGGTATAGAAGCTACCTAATGCAAGGTGTATATCTATGGCCTTCCTGCTCACAAAGTGGTCATGCCTCTGCCCAAGGCTGACACAGTGCAGAGTGCATATGACACAGTGACCTGGCTCAGGCAGGATCGCTAGCGAGGCATGATACTTTTGCCATTAAGCAAACACAGCAATTCTTTCCTGGCTTCTGCCACTGAATGCCTCCATGCATTACGCTGTCCCCTATCAGTATGGGAGGACTGCATGAGCTTGGAAAACATGTCATCGTGAGTGTGTTTTTTTGCCTTCTAATCTGTGATAACCTCAGGGACGGAGATGATAGGGGGAGAGTAGAAACATTGTGTGGGGACTGCATGGTCACCTGTGCTGCTGAGTTCGCCACGCTGGCCAAACAGAAATTAAATTAAAAAGTTCCGGGGGCTTTTCCTGTGTACCTGGCTAGTGCATCTGAGTTCAAAGTGCTGTTCAGAATGGTCACAATGGAGCACTCTGGGATAGCTCCTGGAGGCTAATAACGTCAAATTGCATCTACACTACCCCAAATTCGACCTAGTGATGTTGATTTCAGCGCTAATCCCCTCGTCGGGGAGGAGTACAGAAATCTATTTTAAGAGCCCTTTAAGTCAACAAAAACGGCTTAGTTGTGTGGACGGGTGCAGGGTTAAATCAATCTAATGCTGCTAAATTGAACTTAAACTCATAATGTAGACCAGGGCTCAGAAGCTTTGCTACTTGGAATAATAATTAAAAAAAACCCAAAACTTCAGACCAGCCTCTTCTTCAAACAGCCTCTCTATTATTTCTAAACCGATTTACTACATGAAATGGCTGTGAGACGTGTTATTAAGGGCCTGATTCTGATCTCATACTGGTGTAAATTCAGTGGAATTCCATTGGAGACAGTAGCATTGCATCATAGGAAGTGAGACCAGACTCAGCCCCTAATGTGCTACAGGACACCTTCTCTACCAGTTCTCCTCTTCAGGCAATTGGACCAAGAGAAAGAATACCATCAGCTGAAGACATGCAGGGCTAGATTCTGTTGTCAGTTAGCTGATTTTCATTAGAGGGACACCAAGGCATCGTAGCTGATGGCAAGCAATCTTGAAACTTATCTGTCTGCAGTTAGTCCACATCAATCTTAAATATATGTCTCCTGCAAGACTTCTCTCATCTTATCCAATTTTAGAAACAACTTAATAAAGCACATTTGTCACCTCTTCTCCATATAGAAGGTAGGCCAGCTCTGTCTTTATTTGGCTCTTAAATACAGCTTAACCTTGATACTCTCCCCATAAAAAGCCATGTCTCCATCAATCTTCTTACAAAGGGCATGCCACTTTCTTCTTTTTCATTTCTTCAAGATAGCTCTCTGGCCTGTATTCATGTCTGCATCTCAAACTGGCAGTCATTATGAGTTTAGATTGTAACTAACCGGATACTATTCATACTTAATAATGGCTGCAAAAGGGATCCTCTTTCTTCCATGTGTCTGCATTATGGACAATGATGTAGTGAATGGGTTACCAGATTTATGTAATGGCATTTACTCACCAGCAGGCCAAAGAATATTGTTGCTCCTTTGGCCTGAGCAGTTAGCTAGTTATTCAAGGCCTTCCAGGTTATTTCTATGAGGAGGAGAATATGATGATATGAGTCAGGTATATTCTTTGGTACAATTTTGTTTAATTGTGAAAATTGCATAATAAAGCCTATTTCCCTGACTGCGGTAGAAACAAACAACAGCATACCGTTTCCTTGGTCAGAAATCCCAGAACTGCCACTCTAGCAAGGTCTGTGCCCAAAGTAGTCCTGCCTCTCTGTGCCCTGGTCTACACTATGCGTTTAAATTGATTTAAACAGGGTTAAATCGATTTAACTCTGTACCCATCTACACTACAACGTTCTTTATATCGATATAAAGAGCACTTTATATCGATTTCTGTACTCCTCCCAGACGAGAGGAGTAGCGCTAAAATCGATATAAACATATCAGATTAGTGTGGACGGAAATCAACGTTATTGGCCTCCGGGCGGTATCCCACAGTGCACCACTGACCGCTCTGGACAGCAATCTGAACTTGGATGCAGCAGGCAGGTAAACAGGAAAAGCCCCACGAACTTTTGAATTACATTTCCTGTTGCCATGCGTGAGCTCTGATACATCGGGGCGAAGATCCCAAATCCAAAAGAAGTTCCAGCATGGACCGTACGGGAGATACTAGATCTGATCGCTGTATGGGGAGACAAATCTGTTCTATCAAAGCTCCGTTACAGACCAATGCCAAAGCATTCGAAAAAAACTCCAGGCTACACAGTGCTCGTGACAAGCGTAACGGAAGCCAGAGACTCAAATGGATGCTCGGAGAGAGGGGTACTAGGACTCCAGCTATCCCAGCATCCACAGCAGTCTCCGAAAAGTATTTGCATTCTTGGCTGAGCTCCCAATGTCTGTAGGTTCAAACACAGTGTTGGCGTGTTCAGGAATAGCTCCTCCGTTTTTCCCCCCCCACCACGTGAAAGAAAGGAAAGAAATCATTTCTTGACTTCTTTCAATGTCACCCTAGTGTACTGAATTCTGCTGGTAGATGTAATGTTGCAGCAGTGAGAGCAGTATCCCCTCTTCCCCTCCCTGGGTAGATGGACAATATGACGAAATCCATCATTCCATCAGCCTGTGAGTGCTCCTGCTGGCCTTAGTGAGGCTGGCCGGGGCGCTTGGGTAAAAATGGGAATGACTCCCAGTTATTCCTTAGATGTACAGAACGGCTGGTAACCGTCTTCCTCATAGCAACTGGGCTGTGCGTCATCACCCCTCCCTTCCTGTGTAAAGAAAGATTCTATACTGCTGGACTGTCATAAGCCCCGGGAGGCGCTTCCTCCTCATTTTATCTCACTAACAAGTCACTGTTCTTATTCCTGAATTCTTTATAACTTCATGACACAAATGGAGGGACCTGCCACGGTAGCCCAGGAAGTGGGGAGGGAAGCAACGGGTGGGGTGTGCAGGGCCATCCCCTGTGAATACTGACATGGAGCAACTGTGCCTGATACAGTGGTCTCTAGTACACTTGCCCCTTATTCTAGGCAGGACTGACCTATTTTAGAAACCATAAAGGAGAGATGAATCGGGGATCATTCCCAATTTTGTCTGTTGCTGCCCCGGGGCCGATCTCACAGGGAGCAAATCATTGAGCAGTCGGACAGTGCAGGGAGAAAGAGTAAACCGTTATCTCATTGCAGTTTACTCCGGAGAAAAAAACAGTAGACGGTACAGAACAACTGGTAAACCATCTCGTATCATCAAAAGCAAATGAAGCTGCTGTGTAGCCGCTGGAGTATCGCCTCTGTCCGCGGCATCACTACCAACGGTTGCCGAGAACTAAAAAAAAAGCATGAACGGGGTCCATGGTGCCGTGCTTAATGTGGCGTCGCAGGGCCATCCAGGAAAATGGGCGTGAAAGATTGTCCAGCTGTTTGTTTCACGGAGGAAGGAATGACTGACGACATTTACCCAGACCACCCACGTCAATGATTCAACCCGATTCCAAGGGGCGGGGAGACTGCGGAACTATGGATAGCTACGGAATAGCTACCCACAATGCAACGCTTCAGAAATCGACACTCCAGCTCACATGGACGCACAACGCCGAATTACTGTGCCTTAGTCGTGGCCGCGTGAAATCGAATTTATAATATCAGTTTTATTAAACCGATTTTAGCTAATTCGATATTATCGCGTAGTGTAGACGTGGCCTGTGTCACGTTCAACTTTTTCTCTGGCTGTCTCAGGCTCCAAAGCACACAGCCAGTGAACCACTATACTAGTTCCTGCATTTGCAACCAGGGAAATCCCTCCCGCTGCACAGATAAGCTCTGACCTGTCATGCAACCTAGTGCTGGTCCCTACATTGTTTGCCACTGACTTCACTACATGAAGGGACTCAGTTGCTCTTTCTTTGAGTCTGAAGGAGGGTGGTTGGCACACCCACTGGCTTTCATAGAAGATCCAACACTAACTAAATCATCCCAGCCAGGGCTTTGTCAAGCCAGGCCTTAAAAACCTCTAAGAATGGAGATTCCACCACCTTTCTAGGTAACCCATTTCAGTGCTTCACCACCTGCCTAGTAAAAAAGTTTTTCATAATATCCAACTTAGACCTCCCTCACTGCAACTTGAGACCATTGCTCCTTGTTCTGTCATCTGCCATCACTGAGAACAGCCTAGCTCCATCCTATTTGGAACCCCCCCTTCAAGTAGTTCCACATCATCCGTCACTAGTTGAAGGCTGCTATCAAATCCCTCCCTCACTCTTCTCTTCTGGAGACTAAATAATCCCTGTTCCCTAAGTCTCACCTCATAAGTCATGTGTCATGTGCTGCAGACCCCTAATCATTTTTGTTGCCCTCTGCTGGACTCTCTCCAATTTGTCCACATCCTTTCTGTAGTGGGGACCCCACAACTGAGTGCAATACTCCAGATGTAGCCACACAAGTGGCAAATAGATCATTCCTCTCGATCTTCTGGCAATGCTCCTACTAATGCAGCCCAATATGCCATTACCCTTCTTGGCAACAAGGGCACACTGTTCACTCATATCCAGCTTCTCATCCACTGTAATCCCCAGGTCCTTTTCTGAAGAACTGCAACTCAAAATGGATTCCTTGAGGACCTGCTCCATGATTTTTCCAGGGACTGAGGTAAGGTCTGTAGTTCCCTAGACTCTCCTTCTTTCCTTTTTTTAAGATGGACACTATATTTGCCTTTTTTGAATCATCTGGGACCTCCCCCAATCGCTACGCATTTTCAAAGATAATGGCCAATGGCTCTGCAATCACATCAGCCAACTCCCTCAGCACCCTTGGATGCATTAGATCTGGCCCCATGGACTTGTGCATGTCCAACTTTTCTAAATAGTCCTTAACCTGTTCTTTCGTCACTGAGAGCTGCTGACCTCCTCCCCATACTGTGCTGTCCAGTGCAATAGTCTGGGAGCTAACCTTGTCTGTGAAGACAGAGGCAAAAAAAGCATCGAGTACTTCAGCTTTTTCCACATCATCTGTCACTAGGTTCCCTCCCCCATTCAGTAAAGGTCCCACACTTTCCCTAATCAACTTCTTGTTGCTAATATACCAGTAGAAACCCTACTTGTTACCTTTTCATGAGCTCTGTGATGGTCTCCTTGGCTGTGAGGTTAGTGTAAGTCATACTGCTCAGTTTGCTGTGTAGGTTTCATTGGCCTTTCTGCACATAGGTATGTTTCAGTTCAGTAGGCATTTATGTCTTGCAGTGGGGAATGCCGTTCTCCGTCGCCCTACTTTTGTGACTCCAGTAGGGCCGTCCACAAATGCAATCCCTGTGAAGATACCACTCCCTGAACTCTTGGGAATGCACTGAGTCCCTCAGGAGCAGAGAGAAAGTGGGTGGTCTGGGCACATACAGAGAAAATGTTGCATCCCCTAGGGAGATCTGGGAAGAATTCTGCTTTCCAGAGTTCTTCTGGGATGGTGTAGGTTCACATTGTCTGCTGTCCCTTTCATGCAGATGAAACAAATGAGATCTTCAGTCAGCAAAGTGTTCTGTGTAACTAGGATGCTTGGTCTGGCGGAAAAAAAATCTATTTAACTGGGAGACTCAGACCAATCAATTGTTCTGGTGTGAGGCTCAAAATGACTATTAAAAATTCATCATGCTTTATGCTTATACTCCATATAGACAAGGAACAATTTTCCTTATAAACATTGTTCTCATTTTTAACTGCAACAGGCTGACACTGCCAAGTAACAGCCTTTTAAAATATGTCATTTTGTTTTAGCTTCCCCTCACCTCCTTCATAAGAATTTTTAAAACCTACACTTCGGTTAAATCTTTCAAGCAGAGATTCAGATGACGAAGGTAGTTTAAAGATGGTTCTTGGTGATTTATATGGGTATGAACTCTTCCCCTGCTAACGTTACTTGTTTGTGTGGAATATTGGTACAAATTTGGGGGTGCCAAGCATGTTTGCATTAGGTGCAGCAGTCGGCCCACTGAGGCAATAGATGGTGCAGTATTGCCAGCCATGAGTGTTCAAAAGCCAGGATTCAGGCCCCCTCACATATCACGAGATTTTTTTTTTAAATAATCAGTGTTTGGGGTCTTCTTATTTTTGAGCCTTAAGGGTTATGACTGCTAGTTTTTCCGCACAGCCAGGGCTATTTTAAATGAGAGCTGACTCTCACAAACTAACAGGGTTGCAGGAGCTAGAGCTTTAATAGAAAATACCTAATATTGCAAGACTTGCAATAAAACTGTGAGAGTTGGCAACAATCCTGGCCTCATGGTCACTCTGGCTGCTGCAATAATCCCCTGTGATCTCTGTGCTTTTGTTGATGATTGATGATGATGATGATGATCACTGCTGGAACTTACCCTGCACCTGTCATGCTTGTTTTACCCCTTGGTAAGTGCAGAATCCCATAGTAGATTTACATACCTCTCTAGCTCATGCACCCTTTCCATGTATCTGAGCTGATTTTACTCTTGCTTTGCAGCTTTTTGTATCTCTAGTTGAATTTAGAGGCAGAGTTTAAGGCCAGAAGGGACCACCAGATCATCGAATCTGACCTCCTGTATATCACAGGCCACTAAATCCCATTTAATTACCCCTGTATTGAGCACAATAACCTTGTTTAGACTAAAGTATCACAGCCCTCAGGAGACTAAACTATTGTGTGCCACTGGCAGAGAACAGGAGGGACCAAGGTGCACCAGTCCCCAAAGGCCCTGCAATGACAGGGAATTGATTTGGTGAGAAATATCCACATGCCAACACAACACTAAGAACGTGAAAGTGACAGAGAGAAATCCAAACCCATTTTTTCCAAAGTGTCTCCTGGCAATTCCTTGGCACTGCTTCAAACACTGCAACAACCAAGCTGGGAGAGTCAGAGTGGCTACTCCAAGCCCCTGCTGTTCCCCATCCCCACCTCACACTTCCTTTTGGTTTAGGGCTAGTTGGAGTGTAGGCTATTTCAGCATAATTTGCTTTGATTTCTCTATTTTGGTGCCTTGTTCTTGAGCACATCCTGCCCTCTGAATAGTTTCTCTATGAGTGGGTGCTTATTAATATGGTATCCCATTTTAGGGAAGCCATAACATTGGCGCAATCAAATAACTAATCTAAGCAAGATTATGGGGCAGCTCCTCAGCTGGAGTAAACCAGTGGCAGCCCTCTCAAGCATTTTTCAACATTCCATGTCAATCAGCCTCTCTCTTCCGCAGGCCCACCAAGGTGGGTTTCACATAGGGTCAGAGAGAGCCTCCAAAGAGGATGCACTGAAACATAAATTCTAAGCTCACTTCTTTCGCTGCCTGCTGTTTATATTTCTATGCACCTCATAGTCCTAACTATTGAGCATGGCCTCCATACACTTGCATATCATTACCTCAGATTACAAATAAATTGATTGAAAAGTTGCATAAGGTCATGTCGGGGACTAGAACCAGTGTCTCTCATGTGACAGCCCCAAGATGCAACCATACTATCTTTCAGAATGGATGTGCCAAATCTATGTACTTGACTGTCCATTGATCTGGCCATTAGATCATACCCCCATCCTGGGTTAGAAATAGAACCCAGGAGTTCTGCTCTCCATCAGTCCACCACATGCTAACAAATAGCTGTGTAAACCATGGGGAAAGTGTGTGTCCAGTTCCCCTCTACTGGGTGGTCTATATAAAAAGGCAACACTTTATTGAAATGGTAGAAAGCTGTGAAGATCAAGGGTTCAATAGATTTTTGTTTTCTTTTTAAACAATGAGTTTATTTAATTCACACAATAAGAAAACATCCTTTAAAACAGGTTTTATTGTTGACAGCACTGTCAATTATTGTACAATGTACAACAAAGCACAGCTGTCTCACATTTCAGTTATTTTTCACACATTCCTGTTTCTGTCATATTAGGAGATTTGCGGGTTGACAGGCCTGGTTGATGTGGCCCTGCTAAGTCAGTGGAGTGGTGCTGATTTACATCAGCTTCGTTCAGGTGTAAATAATGCCTCAAGGTGCAAAGACATAGAGAATCAGGCCCGAAGACAGTTCTACTGAACCACCGTTCAGGTTACACAAAGCTATTTCAAAAAAAGCAATACTGGTGAAGATGAAAAGTCAGAGGGAGAATGCAACTCTAGGGTCAAGACCAGAGTCTGTTCTCAGTGTAAATCCAGAGTAACTCCAGTGAAGTCAATGGGTCAGCTTCTCACATGTGCTGCACCACCAGTGGAATTTGACTTGTGTGATGCACTGTCAGGTACTCCTTTGCTTGTGGCTGTCTCTGGGACCCAAGAAGAGGTCTCCACAGAAAGGACAATAAAGCCCCAGATTATATTCCCTTTTCTGAAGAAACTCAGGAGAACTGGAAAGAATTATGTGTAACCACTCGCTGCTGTCTTTGGCCCACCCAATCCTTGTTACTCCCCCAGTATTGACTCCAGATTGATGGAGAGCATTTTGAAGGATCTGCGGGAATGTGTGGCAGTGAAGAGTGCTGTGGAGGCACCTGATATCACCTTCTGCACCAGAGAGATAAAATTTGTATGCAGCGGGTCCCCTCAGTGCAAAGTGGGGTGCGTACACCCCGGGGGGGGTGCGCAAAATGATCCATTGGGGGTGCAGCACGAGGACCCCACTGGGGGGAAAAAGAAAGGACGGCCAGAGGAGGGAGGGAATGAGCAAGCAGGGAAGCGTCCTGCTCCCGCTCCCGCCCCCACAGGCAGGGCCACCTGGAACTCAGAGGCTGCAGGGCCCTGCACTAAGAGGGCCCCAGGTCCCTGGCCTGCAGCTCTAATGCTCAGAATGCGACCCTGAGTCCTCCAGCCCGTGGAGGAGCAGGGGGAGCCGCACAACCAGCGGCTGGAAAGAAGCGGCGCTTTCCCCTTCAAAGCCGGCTGGAGAGAAGTGGCGCTTTGAAGGGGAAAGCAGCGCTTCTCTGGTTGCTGGCTGTGCAGCTGCCCCTGCTCCTCCTGAGTCCTCCAGCCCATGTTTGCAGGGCTGCAATCTGAAAGGTGCTTTAGAGCTGCAGGCCAGGGCCCCCGGGCTCCTTAGCCCAGAGCCCTTTAGTCCCTAAAGCCCCTGCATTCTGGGTGGCCCTGTCTGCCGGGGGGTGGGGGGGTCAGCTCCCAGAATCACAGCCATGGGGGCAGTGCCACACTGCACAGAGCCACCTGGACACTCCCTGCACCAAACAGGTGCTGCCCCAGGTAAGTGTTCTGCTCCTCCTGCACCCCCACCGTGAGCCTCCTCCCGCACCCCCACCCTCAGCGCCCTCCTGCACCCTAACTCCCTCCCAGACCCCGCACCACACCCTGAGCGCCCTCCTGCACCCTAACTCCCTCCCAGACCCCGCAGCTCCACCCTGAGTGCCTTCCCACACCCTAACCCTAATCCAGACCTTCGAATTGGTGTTTCACAAAATGTTAAACCAAGATTTTCAGAAATAATGAAGCACATTCAATCACGTTGCTCTCACTAAAATTATTAATAATACTCTTTTTTAGAGCAAAAAGGATTTTTTTACTGTTAATAAATAATATAATAAAATTATTTTAAAATTATTGTTTATTTCAGCTTTATCTAATCCTTTTTTATTTATATTTCAGGGCTGCCCAGAGGATTCAGGGGGCCTGGGGCAAAGCAATTTCAGGGGCCCCTTCCATAAAAAAAAATGCAATACTATACAATACTATATTCTCATGGGGACTCCTGTGGGGCCCGGCACAAATTGTCCCACTTGCTCCACACCCACAGACAGCCCTGGGAAAAATAAACCTTCTGCATTTCAGCACAAATCCAGTTTTGAGAAAACTTCTTTACCAAGTATCACTGGTTCTCAGCATCAGCTAGTGCTAAAAGGCACTAAAGCTCATTAAAAGGGTTGGACAAATATTTTCCGTCAAAACTTTTTCTGGATCGAAAACTAGGGGGGGTTAAAAAGCAGAAAAAAATCACGGACAATGTCTGCTTCCCTTCAAAATTTGTTGTGTTTTTTTTAAGTGAAAAGCTGAAATTAGTCCGCCAAACCTGAATAAGATTTGGGTTTCAGAAGTGTGTGGTCAAATATTTGCTGCTTGCTGTGTTTTAAAGAAACAACAACAAAAATTCTGCTTAAAAAAAATCCAAAACTTCTGAACCACCTCAGCTTGTGACCAAACGCCCGAGCCCATCCAGTCAAAGATTTTTCCAGCTTTCTGATACTCTGCTGGCTTCCTTGACTCATATCTGTCTCCATAACTTTGGGTTCATTTAGGTTAGAACATAAGAACAGCCATATTGGGTCAAATCAAAGATCCATCCAGCCCAGTATCCTGTCTATCGACAATGGCTAATGCCAAGTGACCCAGAGGGAGTAAACCTAACAGGTAATGATCAAATGATCTCTCTCCTGCCATCCATCACCCTCTGACAGAGGCTAGGGACACCATTTCTTACCCATCCTGGCTAATAACCATTAATGGACTTAACCTCCATGCATTTATCTGTTTCCTAGAGACTGGCTCCATGGGGTCCCTCTCAAACTGGAGATGGTTACTGTGGGTTTGTCTTTAGTATAGCTTATGTACGTGCTCCACAAACTGAGCATTTGAGCTCGTTCCAGAATCTGGGATGAAGCCTATGTTGTGAAAACTGAAATCTCAAAATGATCACATGCATGTTGAATGGACACAGGGTGCTAAAATTAAATTAACCCAGGGGGTCCAAACTGGGGGTCAGGACCTCTCAGGGGGTCACAAGGATTTACTGGGGGTAGCAAGCTGTCAGCCTCCACCTCAAACCCGCTTTGCCTCCACCATTTATATTAGTGTTATGAATAAGGGGGGTCGCACCTTAGGAGGTTTGCTATGTGAGGGGTCCACCAGGATGAAAGTTTGAGAACCACTGAATTAACCCCTTTTGAAGCCTCAAAGGAATGCGGGGCGAGGGGGTTCCCTTGGTAGCGTGTTGGGAAGATTTTGCTCTTTTCATACAATCCCTCCCCCAGTGCTAATTTTAAATGAAGCTACCCTCCCCTGACATGAATCTCCTAATCGGACGTCAATTAGAATATAGACTATAATTGGCATTTGAGAGTGAAAGGATGGTAGCCCTAAGGAAAAAGCTAACAGCTTGGCTCTTCTGCAAGCCTCAACTGCTGAATGAGCTTAGGGTGGGAAATGCTGCTGGCCTCCAAACAGCTGGCCCGCTCCCGATCCACCTCGCACTCACTTCCTGCCCCAAACTGCCCGCCGCTCAGATCCCCGACCCATCCTGCCTTGTCCCCTCACTGTCCCCCAGAGGCCCCACCCCTGCTGCCTGTCCCCTATCTACCCCCTGCTGAGTCCTAACAGACCCCTGGAATGCGCATGATCCAACCCCCCGATTCCCTGACCACTCCCCCAACCTCTGCCCCCTCCCTGTGCGCTGACTGTCCCTGAGACTTCCTGCCCCTTAGCCAACCCCAGTCAGACATGACCCTGCCTCCACCCCTCACCCGGAGCCTCAGCGCATCCAGGAGCTTCACTCGACAGCGGCAGCGTGGCTCCGGCGGGGCCCCTGAGCTCCGCCCCGCTCAGAGCCACGTGGTAAGGGGCTGCAAGCTCCAGGCTGAGTGGAGGGAACTCAGGCTCTGCTGGAGCTCGCAGCCCTGCCCCCTTACCATGCAGCTCTGAGCAGGGCAGAGCTCAGGGGCCCCGCCGGAGCCACGCTGCAGCACTGTCCAGGGAAGCTCCTGGATGCGATGAGGCTCCAGGAGAGGGGTGGAGGCGGGGTCGGATCTGGCTGGGGCCGAGGAGGGAGCCTCGGCCGTTCTCGTGGGGGCCCCTGCAGAACCCCAGGGTAAATTGCCCCACTTGCCTCCCCCCCTCCAGGTGGCCCTGTTATATTTTTTGTATGTTTTATAATGTACATAATATATTAGTATATTCGTGCATGTATATAATTTATACATACATAAATACACATATATTGGGGGGGGTGCGTGCTCAAAAATTGTTACTGATAGGGGTGCGCTATCAAAAAAGTTTAGAGACCATTGATCTAGAAGGGATAGTCCCACCCTGCATGTGTCAATGCAGCAGCTATTGTTGCTAGTGTGGAGGTGCTTGGTGAACGCTGGGTAAAAGTTGCAGGATGTAGCAGTGATTAATGTATGGCTATATAGTCCTATTGATACCATATGCACATACATATACATGGGTGCTGGAACCATTTTTATAGTGGGGGTGCTGAGAGTCATTGAACCAAACTGAAAACCCTGTATGTGATGGGAACCACTTCAAGCCAGGGGGTGTGGCAGTGCCCCCAGCACGCCTGGTTCCAGCACCTATGTGCATATACTGAAAGCTTTATGCACTGGGATAATTGGGCCTCTTAAGGTTGAGTTGTACATAATATAGTGTAGGAGAACTGTCTCTAATACAGATTTACCTCTGAATGGGTCAGATACCCCTTATGGATATCATACCCATTCATTGTAATGTATTGCTGAGGTACTCTTTATAAATGAATGTATCGCTGCATTTCCTACAATGCATGCGTCCATGGAAAGACCTTTTTCCAAAGATGACATGGAATGCACATAATGTACATCCGCAATAACACCATTCCATAGGGCCAACACTACTAGACTTGGCAGTAGCTTTTGTACGCATTTGGGTCTGAGGCAGGCTAGCTTTTTATCTCTCATATCTCTGGTTTACCTCCATTGTTATCAGTTGCTCTCTCTCGGGACTCTGGATGAGATTCCCAGTCTCTATACATTTCCCACACTAGTATTGTCTGTCTTCTTACTCCACTGATGCCATCAACTGCTGTTACCTCAGTCATGGCTAACAGAGCACATTCATGTCTCTGTTGGTTGCTATGTTTAGAGGCAGTCACCCATGTCTGCATCACCAAAGGCCACAAAGTAAGGTGCTTTTGTAGCATTAGGGTAAATATTGCCTTTGTTGCTCTGTCCCATTTACCCTCAAAATTCCCAGGTCTCTGTTCATATTACAGTTTTGTGAGGATTTGATGGCACAGTCATGCACCCTATGCTTTTTCCTGTTAGAAGAAATGTTGGAGCGTCTTGTTCACTTGCACATTTGTTTACGCCAAAAGGCTCAACTTCTTTTAACTAACCAAAGAGGAACTTTGACTGGGCTGCCCAGTTGTGAGATTGGAAAGATGGAACAAGCCCCAGTCCTCTTATCCCAAGTGGGAAGTGGAGGTGAGAGCAGGAGAGGGAAAGGAATGCCCATTAGAAGACTGTGAGGTGCATACACAGGAGCAGGGAGCAAAGACAGACCTAATTTAAGAAACTGAATGAAAGGATAGTAGACAAATCAAAGACTCATCCTCTCCCTTTAAAGATGACTTGGCAGTGTCCCTTCCAGCAGAGATGAGAATGATATTGTCTTCTGCATTCCATTGGGAGCTGTAATTCACTCGTGCATTGTTCTCATGACAAAGGGTGAGAAATGGCACAACATGAATCTAATCCCATGATGAACATAGTAGTAATAATGGATTGGTTTATAGAAACAACTCAGCCTTGTTACAATTCCCGTGAAGCACTGTTCAGTGTTATACTCTCAGGATCTCTCTTGGAGGCTAGCTTTCAGAAAGAGAACGGAAGCCATCAAAAGTTCCTGATTCTCTCTCTCTCTCTTGCACACACACCCCAAACCAGAAACAAAAGCTCCCTATTTTAGTTAGTCAGATGCTACTTAGCTACAGGGATCCTTAACAATCCTCATTCTGCCTCTCAAGTGGGTCAACGGGGTATATTTGGGAAACGCTGTCATATTTTGTTTCTTGGAAGGAAGAGAAAGACACCATTTATAATTAAAGATCTAAAACACTGGTGCTTCTGCTGGGTTAAGCAGCATGCTGGATAAACACACAAATAGTAGAGCTTGGAGAAAATACACAGAATTTACCACGTATAATAGCGTAAGAGGCACTCTGGGTCTCAGAAATGATAAATGCACATAAGCACGACGCTGCTTGACAGAGAGGGCCAGACCCTCAGCTGGTGTAAATGGGTGCAGCTCCTCTGAAATCAATAGAGCCACACTGATTTACACCAATGGGGCTGTATCGGTTTACACCAGCTACGGATCTGCCCCCAAAACAATAACCCAGTTTCTTTGGGTTCTGGCTTCTGAGTGCATCTACACATGAATTCCTACAGTCACTGTCTTTCCAATGTACCACTGCCCTGAAACATCTGTGCATCAACAAAATCATAGGCACTCAGGTATTTTCCCAGATAATTTACCATATCTCACTGCAGAAAGATGGAAATAAGTAAGTCTTTAGAGACTCATGCTTCCTGATAATCAAAGAGCTACATAAATCACGAAGCTTATTTTCTACTAACTGCAAGAAATTATGTTACTGCAACACTGAAGTTTCTCAGCTGGGGTTAGACTGTGCCCTACTCTGTGTAGGTAGGCAAAACTGGGGGAGGGCACAAGTCTCCTCCCTCCACTCCCTTTTACCTGTGTGCATGGGCAGAAGACAGTCACAGTCCAAACTCTCACCTAAGGGCAAGCATCACGTGAGGAGCCACTGTTGACCACTCTAAGGGGGCCAGAAAGAGTCTGAGCTATAATCCTGCCCCCACTTCTAAAGCTGGAAAACACTTGCTGCATAGCACTGTGCATCCTGAGTTACAGCATATCCTCAAGTTCTCATGTGGCACAGGGCATATAAAACACAATCCAGCCCTTAAAAGGTAAGACCCAGAACACCCTCCCTAATTTAGATTGCCCAGGTCAAGCCTGGGACAAAGATTTGTGTAAAACCTTGAATTCTAGCTAGAGGGGAAATGCCTTATGAAAACACTGAAAGCCCTACCATTGATCTACAATGAAGGCTGATTCATTCACACTGGTTCCTGCATAGGTTACAGTACATGGGCCAAAACAGACCGCTGTTAGAGATGTGGGTCTTCCGGAGCCACACTGGCTCATATGTTTTGGGCCTGTCCCATGGGACAATCTTTTTGGCTAGAAGTAGGGAGGAGGATTAATATGATAATGGAGACCTCTTTAAAAATTACTTTTCAGAACTGTGTTTTGGGACATATCCCATCACCTTGGGAGTTTCGAACTCATGGTAAGCTTGGTTCTCTAGCAGAGTACTTGTAGCCAAATGGCTTGTACTGCTTAGACAGAAGTGAAGACTGGCTCCAAGATAAGACGTTTGGCCCAGCAACTTGGCTGACCTGGCAGCTAAAGGGCAGGGAACGTTTCGGAGAAACATGACCTCAGACAAATTTGAAAAAGTTTGGTCTCACCTTTTAAAAACCATTGATTAATTGCTAGTATTTTCCACATTTGAAAAATCAGACCACTTTGATTTAAGTGCCTAAATTTAAGAATGAACATCTGAACAATTTGGCCCTTCATGTCTGCATTTCCTGACTTTTTACATTTTAACTGTGCAACCGTAATGCTATATTAATATAGGATTTTTGCAGTTAATTGTTCGTGGCATTTTTATGCTGTTTACATAGTGCAACTTAGGCTTTGCATTCACATGCTCTTAGTGCCCCATTCACTCCATCTCTGCTCCACCTCTTCCCTCAAGGCCCATCCCCTTCTTTGCCTCTTCCTCTGGGCCCCACCCCTTTCTCTGCCTCTTTCTCCCCAAAGTCCCACCCCAGCATGCCATGAGTTGCCACAAGCAGCATGAGCAGCCAAGCCCAGGAGGTTGCCACAGGTAAAAAGAAACAGACATCAGGGCTTGTCAAATGGCACCCAAACACACAAGCTAAAACCTGGACTGTCTGGATGAAAACTAGATGAGTGGCAACTCTAGCAGTAGAGCTTGGTGTACACAGGTCTACTGTGCCTCGCCTCACTGCCTCAGTGCGGGGTGGCTAGAGGAGGAATGGAGTTGGCAAGGGCTTCTCTAATTTATGCTGGGAGCCACACTGGAACCTAGGAGGTGCAAGAGTTGGTTTAAACTAGCCTGGGGTCTATATGCAATCACACACACCACTAGGCTGCATCTTCTGTGACGTGCTTCTCCATATGTGCCACAATGCAGCAGCGCTCCTTTGTTCCTCTAGAGAGCACACATTAATCACTAGAATGTCCTTCACCACCTTCTCCTCCTTCCCAGAGCATGGGATAGGATAGCCCAATTATTCCCAAACACTTGACAGGAAGGAGCAGCAGAATATCAAGGCGTCTTTCCAAGGTCATGCAGTAGAAGTGGTATTTCTGTAAGCACGCACTGCACGCTCAGGGAACCTAACAGTTTATATTGCACCAAAATGTTTTCAAAATTAATTGTCACCAAAGAAAAAACGCCCCATGGATATGTGTAGTAACCGTGCAACAAATGCATAGCCGCCTTACCTCACACTGGGATATTATTTGTTGCTCCAGACAATGGGAATGGAGATTCCCATTTCTTCCCCCCCCCCCTCCATTTGCCTAATCCTTGCTACATTTTACCTCACAGAAGCTGCATAGCTTTCTTATGGAAGTTGGCTATAAAGCATCAAATTTCCAGTCTCTCCCTAAATGATGTTGTATTTTTTCCATACGTACTTCCTTCTTAGCTGCTCCAATCACTCACTGAGAGACGAGGTAATCTCTTTTATTGAATCAACTTTTGTTGGTGAGAGAGATGAGATTTTGGGCTTACACAGGGACCTGAAGAAGAGCTCTGTGTAAGCTTGAAAGCTTCTCTCTCACACACACAGAAGTTGGCCCAATAAAAGAGATAACCTCACCCACCCTGTTTCTCTAATATCCTGGGCTCAACCACAGCTACAACAATACTGCATATATCAATCACTCACTGACAACTGTTGTAAATGAGTAGTAGCAAATTCAAGAAGCAAGCATTTCTCCTTCATTTGCAATATGCTTCTTTGTTAGTAAATCACTGATTAAAAATATTATAAAGTGAGGCAAGTATTTCTTAGGTTTTGTACATATCTGAATGTGCAAATTGAGAACAATTTAATTTTGTTGAGCTACAAATGCTTTTATATTGTTTGAAATATGAACCAAGTGGGGGGATTTTCAAAGGCGCAAATGGTAGCAAGATATCTTGGGTACAATTTTCAAAAGCATCTAATTTTCATTTTCAAAACAGACTTTACTAAGAATAATGGGTATTCAATATTTATTAGAATCAGACTGATCAGACTGTGTATACGTGTGCATATATAATCGATATAGATAGATGAGTGAGATTCCTGCACCACTTCAACACTGAGGTAGAATTTTCAAAAACATAAGTAACTTCAAAGCCTATGTCTTATTTTCAAAAGTGGTTTAGGCACTTAGAACCTGATTTTAAAGATATTTAGGCACCTAAAGATGCAGACAGTTGCTTAGTGGGATTTTTTAAAAGTTCCTAGGTGCCTCTTTCCTATTTGAGAATTAGACACCTATTTCCCATTTGGGAGTTAGGCACGTAGGCACTTTTGAAAATCCCACTAGGCACCTAACTGCATCTTTTGGTGCCTTAATACCTTAAAAAATCCAGCCCTTAGCATTCTAAGTCTCACTGAAAATCAAAAGGATTTAGATTTTTAAGTACCTAAGTCACTTTTGAAAATGGGATTTGGGCAGGGGCAGTGTGATTTTTTTTTGAAAAAAAAGGCAAAAAAAAAGCAGTAGGTAAAACTAACGTAACCTAAATGCCATATTTCCTCAAAAGAGAAGTGGGTTAACTCCATTTACCAGCGTTAATCCTTTACTACATTCCTGGACTTAGGCTCTTAGGTAACTTATATGCTTTTGAAAATGTTAACCCTAACTCCCTATGGGACTTTCAACAGGAGTCAGGCAGCTAAGCTACAGATCATTTGTGCCTTTGACAAATCTTCCCTCAGGTCATCTGAAGTAGATTCTCCAGTGACTGTGCTAACTTCAGATTTGCTGGCCTGTAGTAAATTATGCTGCTATACTTCACTGAGGTTCAACAAGTGTTATTCAACCATTCTCTACATTTGCAAGCTGAGGCTGTAACTCTGATAAGGTTAGTTTTCCTGCAGACAGCTGGCATTTCATTCAACTAATATGCCACTCTATTATCATTGAAAGCACATCTTTGACAAGACTCTCAATATCAAAAAAAAGAACCCCTCTGCATTGCTTTAGGTAAGATTGGTGATGTCCATAGTGAATGCAAACCCCTAAAATAAAATAAAATAAAATAAAATAAAATAAAATAAAATAAAAGAGAGAGAAAATTCTTTCCCAAATTTGAAAATGACTTCCTTTCTCATAAACATTTCAGTCAATAAACTGATATATTAATAAGAAATGAAAAGTCACAAAACAACCTTAGTTCTGATTACAACAAATATGAATTTAACTTTTAGGTATGTTTAATTAAATATATTTTTACATTTGCAACATGTTTAGACCATTAATGAAGACCTCTGCATTCTTAACTATATTCTTTTATCTCATTTGTTTACAAACATGCATGTGCTTCTTAAAATAGAATTGCACCAAAGTAATAGATATATCAGAAAACACTATCATGATATGTGTATATTACCATACAAAATAATTACTGAAAATGGAAAAATAAATAAATAATTTCAGGACGTCCTTGTTAAACATAAAAAACCCCAACCCTATAAAAAGGTCTCATAAAATTTTATATGTGTTTCATGAACTTTAAAATACAAATTACATTAATTTTCTGATATTATGCCTTTCACTGTGATTTGGGCCAGTTTCTATAGAAATATATCCTCAGAGTCATCATTATTTGCAGCCACAAAATTTTTAGTCCAGAAATGTAACCATAGATTCCTGTTCATGTGAAGAGGACAGTGCTGTTATGAAACTGAGTTCTAGCTTAGAGGCAACGTTCCATACTCTTTTTAGTGTAATAACTGAATGCAGTGAGAACATACGTACTCTTGGTTAGGAAGTTAAAGTTTTCAAAGAAAGCCTGTTCCATAGTGATACTGCCCCATCTTGGGAAGAGTATGTGTATCTCTTCTGGAGACCTGAAAGTTCTGCCTACCTAGCACCTTGGCAATGCCAATAAAGCATAATTAAACTGAATTTAAATAAATTGAATTGATTGTAGGAGCCTGTTACTCCGCAGAAGCATTATTGGATAGGTGTGGGGTCTGCCAGACACAGGCAGCTTTAACTTGTGGCCAGAGCTATTTGTGTGTAGGTAACAGATTTGGGGGAGGCAACATATTAATATCAAATATAGTATTTGTTTGTGTATTAATTCCTGCACCTTAGCTTGCCTTTCTGCTGTGTGCAGCACAGACAGAGTTTAGTCTTTTCAAAATGTTGATCTTTATATCTATATAGTATACAGAGTTAAATCTCTGCTAGCTCGAGAGTGACACAAAATATCCACAGACAAATTAATACTAAATCTATCTATCTAAATACAGTACATGACAGCTTAGTAACAGTCCTTGAAGCAATTGTGAATATAGTCAGTAACAACTCCTTTAAAGACACTTTCAAATGTAAAATACAACTAAGCACCATACATACATACATAGGCCAGGTCTACACTGCGACTTTAAATCGGTTTAATGGCCGATATACCGATTTAACGCTGTATCCGTTCATATGACGTCGTCATTAATATCGATTTTACCGCCTCCTTAAATCGATTTCGGAACTCCTCCCAAACGAGAGGAGTAGCGCTAAATTCGATAGTGATAACT
>NC_133770.1:83143642-83161908 GCF_003597395.2 Chelonoidis abingdonii
CAATGTTTTCTGCCCCATCAGGCACTGTGCTCTCAACACGGAAGTGGGAACTATGGGATAGCTGAGGAACAGCTACCCACAGTGCACCGCTCCTTAAATCGATGGTAGCCTTGGACCAGGGACGCAAGCAATCGATTTTGTGATTGCACTGTGGACGCGCAAACCCGATTTTATAACATCGGTTTTGTAATATCGGTTTAAACTACTTCGAATTAATCGTGCAGTGTAGACGTAGCCATAGGCTCTCCTCTGAGAGGCTTTACCTTTATCTCTGTGAAAGGGTGTCCAAACTCTGTAAGGCACACTATCTCCTTAAAGTCTGTGAAACAAGTGATATTCCCACAATCTCCTGCAAACTGCTTGAGGCTCTGCAATGATAGTCTGCATTCTGCTGAGCCTCCGCCAGTTCTAGTTGTCTTCTTCTCCAGGGGAGTGAAGGAACCTCCAGGACAAATCCAACAAACTGCCAAATTCCCTTGACCACAATCCTTGCAGCAGACCTTTCTGGTTCTTGCACCACTGAATCTTTTAGTCTGACAGGCTCCCATGCCTTCTTTTTATAAGCCTGTCCATTTCCCCTTGATTTCTGTTTGGTGACACTGAGTGTGTCCTGCCAGGCTGCTTGCCCACAATGGAAATCACACAAATAGCTTCAAACAGGTAGTGAACATGCCTAGTGCCTGCCATACTCAATTTCTAGACGATTCTGGCTTGTCAAGAGGAGTCACCCCACCCGGAAATTCTGCACAAAGAGTACTGCAAAACAAAACCAAGAACTGTGTATCCTGTCTGTGGTTTCTTCCCATATTTACACAATTAAATGCTGTAATGCAAGCACTGAGTTACATACACCTCCCCCCCACCCCCAGAAGATGATCAGTTTGGAAACACCATTAGATTATTGAGCACAAAATGTAATGCCCACCAGACAGTTTGAAAGGCCTCAGCCCACAGGTATCATGATTCCATTTCTAGCCCTGCAGGTTTTATTAGCGTATTTAAGACTTTTTAAATTAAAAAAAAATTAAATATTCACTTTTTTTTTAGTTAGAGAAAAGGGTAGTGATTGTTAATTGGCCTGCAAAAAAGAATCCACTTTGCATCCAATTCCAAAAAGCAACAGCAGACAGCGAGAGGTCAGAAAGAAGGATAAACTAGAGGTTAATGAGGCACATCACATATTTCCAATACAAACTTGATTTTCATATTCATCAAGAAAAGGAGGAAAGGAAACTATCACTACATTCCGCCAGCATGAGGCTCCAGCAGTCTTTTCTAGGCCTTAGGTTGCATGAATGAAGCTGGAGGTGCTCAGTTAAACAGGTATCAGTGATTCATGCTGTCATAAACAGATAGCTAAGGGTTAATGTTTCTTTTACCTGTAAAGGGTTAACAAAGGGAACCAAACACTTGACCAGAGGACCAATCAGGAAACCGGATTTTTCAAAGCTCAGGGGAGGGAATTGTTTGGGCTTTGTCTTTGTCTGGCTCTCAGCTATGAGAGGGGATTTTTCTTTCTTTCTATCTTCAAGCTTCTAATCTTCAGTTTCCAAGTTGTAAGTACAAAGGTAGAAAAACCAATAGGCTGTTATCGTTTTTTTGTATTTACATGTGTGGAGTTGCTGGAATGTTTAAATTGTATCTCTTTTTAATAAGGCTGTTAATTCATATTTTCTTTTAAGCAATTGACTCTGTATAATTATCACCTTGATACAGAAGATATTTTATGTCTTTTTCTTTCTTTTTTTTATATAAAGCTTTCTTTTTAAAACCTGTTGGAGGTTTTTCTCCGGTAGGCTAAGGAACGGAGGGGAGGGGGAATTCTCTTTGTGTTAGATCTACAGAGGGTAAGCTTTGCAGCACCAGGGAATTGGTGGGAGGGGGAAGAGAGATAGAATAATTTCTGTTCCTTTGTATTTGGTTGTCTCTTTGTGGAATAGAGGAGACATGGTTCTTGGTATTGTGATGTAAAGAGATTGCATTAGTAACTCTCAGGTTAGCCCAGAGAGGAAAGTCTGGGTGGGAGAGAGAGGGGGAAGGGAAGTGGGTTATTTCCCTTTGTGGTAAGACTCAGGGCTTCTGAGTCTTGGGGTTCCCCAGGGAAGGGTTTGGGGAGACCAGAGGGAGCCAAAACCCTGGAATTTTTGGCTGGTGGCAGCGAGATCAAATCTGAGCTGGTAATTAAGCTTAGAGGGGTTCATGCAGGCACCCAGATTTCTGGACGCTAAGGTCCAGATTTGGGAAAGCTTATGATACATGCTCCTTTAAAGCAGCACCACTACACTACTGGGACTTAGTGCAATAAATTGCAGATGTGGGTTTTGACTGACTTCCTATCCTACAAATAAAACTCGTTAGTTATCATGTAGGAACTCAGTAGGTTATACTTGGATTTCAGCCTCAGCATCTGTACAAAAAGAAATCCTTCTCTTTACGTTCAGCTTCACTTTCTACTTATTGTCCAGTTTGTCTCCAAACTGCAAAAGGTTAGGCTAGTCTCTTGGATTATGAGGTTATAGCAAAGTACATTTCACCTGTGAACATTAAATAATAATTTCTATACATGCTTGAAGAAACATACAAAATGTCTGACTATAAGGACATGAAAACCCAGTGAGAGAGAGAGGAGATAAATTATGGCTGACAATAGGACATGGAATGTAAATTCTTTTTGAGGAAAGACCTAATAAATTAAAGATGACTTGTGAAGGTTTTCTTTTTCAGTGAGATAAATGTAGAGATCTGTCTGGTAAGAAATGTAAATAGTCACATACTCCAACAGCTTGCCTGTTACAAGCGTGAAGGATACTTGTCTCAGAATTCCCACGTCAGTTTGCCTATAGAGTTCATATTGAGCAGGAAAAACTATGTGTATGGTATTACTCAGTTGCTTCATGTAAAGTCTGTTTCCCACTCAGATTTTCTACACATGGCTCGATGAGAGTGTTATCTGTGTGGTATTTGAAACTTAGAATTCTGCCAGTGTAGCTAACTGTGGTTACTTATGCCCAGATACAGATCACATCAAAAACATGGGTCTCTAATCTAAACCTGTAGGAGGGGAGGCAGTCCTCAAGAGGGTGTCATGATCACATAGATGAGGCCACTGTAATACATACTTCTGACAGTAGATAAACTCATCATGTCTGAGGTCTCACAGAATTTTCTGTCCCACTGCAGTGCATGCTGTTTTATAACAAACTATGACTGAATACAAAAGATTAGACCCAGGCCCCAAAACACAGGCCCTACACTTGGACTAAGGAAACCTCCTTTAAGGATGAGCTACTGGTAAACTGTCTAGTCACTGGGAAAGGCCACTAGAGGGAGCCAAGATCACATGAACCAAGCCAGTACACTACAGGAGCTTTTTAGGAATGTTTTAGTTGCTACAATATTCTTCCTTGGCTCAGGGAATCTTATATCTTTTGACTTAGAATTAGCTATTGCACAGCGACATTTTCAGATATGGCTCCCCCTCCACACAACCCCCCCTCAGATGTTCATTATGTATACTTCATCATAACATCACTGAATCAAATCCAATAGCTATTCTAACCCTACCCCATGGGATTTACAGCAATATTACAACTCCAAAAAAACAAACAAACAAAAAAAAGATTAAGAGACTGAACTAGCTCCTGGTCTTGCAATCCATGGGACGGATCACACAGTAAGGGTTATTCATGGAGTAAGAGTGGCAAAACGGAACCCTTAGTGCTTTCTTTTGGAGCATCAAAGATTGCTTGGAACTTCTTTTGATTCTTATATTTGTTGTTATTTTATTTAACATGTAAATTGTGGTGGAGCCTATAAGCCAAGCAGCATGGAGGCCCACTGTGCTAGGATTTGTAGGCAAACATATAGCAAATGACAATCTCATTTCCAGATATCGTTTAGATTGTAAGACAAGACATAAAAATGGATGGGACAAACAAGTAGGTTGAGAAAGGAGGCAGAGAAGTTGGAATAACCAAAATAACAGAGTGCATGCAATGTTTAGTTACTCGGGAGCAATGATCACAACTTGCCACCTGCCTAACCATTATCAGATTGTAGTTATTGGTGGATGTTTCAGAAGAAGTAAGTTTTGCAGAGGGCCTTGAAGGAAAATAATGCAAACATTCCTTTAAAAAAACTCTGTAGAAGTTTGAGATATGATCATTACAAAGTCTGTGGAAAGTGGCATCATCACATCCTTGGTTTTACTTACAATTCTTCTCTATACTCACTAGATAATGGTATTGGCCTTTTGGCAGCGGTATTGAATTAGGGGGTCTCTTTTATTTTCCTGTTTTGGCTCACACATATCTATTTCTTGTCCACATCAAAATGCTGTTCCATCAGTATGCAAATGAGGCCTTATCAAAATTCATTTTAACACTAGGCCCTGAAAACCCAGAGTCAGCAGAGGCTTTCAGAGAGCAAATAGAAACAGGTATCTGAATTAAAGTTTTCAAATGAGCAAGTACTGTACCAAGTAGATATTAACAAAATATAATATTGACAGAGTGGACGTTATTGCTACTGCAAGGAAAAAGAACATGACAGAGGCAAGAGAATGTCACAATAACATAGGAAGTATAAGAATAACCCTGAAAATCTTGCCAAATGGGGTTACAGCTAAGATACGACATAATATCAATATTAAATAACATAGATGCGCTTGCTCAGAATAAATTCTCAGAATAAGTAAGTAGTCTCAATTCACAAGCACTAGATTCACAATAAACACTAAAAAAAAACCCGCAAAAAACTGATTTTGTTGTGCATAAAAATTTTTCCAGCAGGAAAGCATAAAAAGTGGAATGATGTCTTTCAAAATACAGCGTAAGAGGCCTATAAATAAGACCTCATGTTCTAAAGTCTTGTCTCCTCTCATTTGGTATAGCTTAGGTTTAAGTCCTAATTATATATCACACAGCCTTACAAATAAGGAGTAGAATTAAGCAGCAGTACCAGTCCCCTTGTGTTCCCTTGTAGCTCTCCTCAGGGAAAATATGCCTGTATGCTTGAGAAAGTAGAATTTATGCTGAAGCAATTTTCAGGCTTCTTTAGGCTCCTTTCACCTTATTTGTGCTATCTCCTTTCATGCAAGGGGATGGGGCCACAATAATGAAATCAGAATGTCTAACATCTTGGTGGTGGGAGGAAGAGGCAATTATCAAAAAAGCATAAGGCCTAAGAGCCTTCCATTCTATTGTAATACTGTGATTCCAGACAAACATATAACTCCTCTGGCTCTTATTCACACTATTGAATATATAAAAAAATAATCACGAATGCATTACTTATTCGCTTATTAAGGCTTTCATAAAAGGAAATGAATAACTTACAAAAATACTCTTTATAAGGCCAATGCCATCATTACCTTAAATGACATTCTATATTAAAGAACAAGATTCCCCTGTAAGCTCAAGGAAATGCTGTGCCAAAGCAGAAGAAAAGAAATAACTTTACTCCAAGACCATGAAGTGAGTAGTGAACTATCCCTTTAGTTATTTGGCTACATCTGAAAAAATACTAGAGGTTATGTCATGGCTAACTTGGGACTGAACCTTAGTGAAACAGATTTAAAGAAAGAAACAGGTGGACCCATAACAGGCTATGCCACAATACTGTGAGCTTGTCATAGCATGGCACGCAACCTAGGTTTCATGAAGAGCATATGTCTCCCCTCAGGGTCAGCCATTCCACAGAATGCTGCCATTAGGCATGTGCGAACCCTACAGGGCTTAGCTACCATGCAGTACACAAACTGGACCGCAAAAGATTTGATTCACAGGGACTAGCAATTAACCAATTGCTGTAGTTTCACATAGACGTTGCGTTTATGTACAACTCAAAACCTCCACAATATCCCCCAGACCCTGAGCTTCCTCTTCCCAGACAGCCTCCTCTTTACCATTCGATATGTTTGAGGGAACTGAAATATGCTCACTTCCTTGCTGGAGCTGGGTGCTCTGGGATCTTCAAAGGCTGTGGTGTGTGCTGCCCCAGCAAGTCTTTAGGAATTCCATCCAGGATCTCATATTGTGCCCATCACCGTAGTATCTGAACACTGAATGACTATTAGCTCCCTCTCACCTTGCAAAGCTCTTCTAGAGAGACAGAAGACCCCTGATCACAAGGCAGTAACAGCTAGAAAATAGCCTCTGCTGCAGTCACTTAGGAACTCATCACAATCACACAGCCCCCATAACCCTTAGCTCTGGGTTACTAGGGAACCCCTGGCTGTCAGATCTAATAGCCACACCACACTGTGCATTAGAAATGGGCCTGAACCACAACATTCAAGTCCTGATTTAAACTTCTGCAAAGTATGGTAGTATTTGAGGCTGTGTTTTTGGTGTGGGCCCATCTCCTCTAATCACAAACAAGTAAAAAATGTACACAAAACAATGAGTCTTTATCAGGTTTGACTGTGAACCTTGCACTTTTAAGCTGAATTTGTACCCCAAGTTTTACTTGTTCTGTCTTGAAGTGTGTTAACATTTTGGTTTGGAAAAGGATGAAGAAACAAGTTTGTGTTCAAGATGTATATTACCTAATGGGAGGTTTCCTCAGTAGCGGATCATCACCCACAGGGAAATGTGGTTGGGTAAACCTCTCCTGTACAGGCTGCAGCAAGGAGGTAAGAACTCTACCTACCCATACAGCAGAGACATAGGCAGTGCCAGACTCAGTCAGCAGGGGGAGCCAGAGGCAAGAGTCCTGCTTTGCTCCTGCCAGCTGCTCAGTAGGGAAGGAGGAAGGGTTGGAACTTGGCTCCCCAACATGACTGGACCAAACCAGGGTCACCCTTAACACATGCCAAGCCTCTCCCAAGTCATGTAGTAAAGGTTAGGTATAGAGACCCCCTATTAGGAAGAGGGGCTCTGGGATGGGACACAAGAGTTGTTAGGGGTAGGTAGACAAACTCTTTGGGAGGAGGCGAGCAAGCTGAGAAGACAGGGGCTCTTGGGAAGAAGATAGAAGTGGAGTACACGCCACAAGCTAGCCGTCTCATCAAACAGGTTCCCACTCCCCAGCAGCATCAGCCCACTTTCCAACACACAAAATCCACAGTGCCCCAAAATGGCCAAAACACTGCCCCATGACCAAATTCCAGAATCCTTTGCAAAGGATGGTAGGATATAGTGGGTCTTGGGAAGATGGGGGGGGGGCATTTTTTGAGTCACAGCCCAAAGCAAAGTTTGAGAATATACTTTGCTTAGTAGCAAGCTGGGGAGCAGTGGGGGTATTTTTGTTCTTGGCTCTTTGCCACATTTGGTTCATTTTTTTTATTTATTAGACTGTGCTGTCTTTTTTATTTTATGATTTGTGCTAGTTCCATTTTGTCAGGTGCCCAGAACTGTGGTGTAGGATGCAACAGAAATAAAATGGATGACCCTGGTTTTAAAAATAAATCTGACAAAAAGAACAATTTTAGTTTGATTCCAACAGGTTCTTTTTAATCAGCATGCAGTTAAAAAAAGGAGAAAAATAACCATGTTTTTTCATACTAACTGCAAAATTATGTTACTTTATTTGGTTGGAAAATGGCACATCATCTGAAGTAGTAATTATATGCAGCTGTTATGTAATTGTTCCTCATACTTCTATAAAAGACAGCAATTGGAGGTGTTTCTTGTACATTATTATGTGGCATGTACCTTGTTGGCAAGAACAACAGTAGCTATTCATCTGGAGGCAAAAGTATCCCATGGGGATTTTTGAGCACCAATCACTGAACTGGAGAAGATGCAGTTTCAAGTTTTCAATCTATTTGCTGTGGAAGAAGACACTGCAACGGGTGTAGACATACACTTGTGTCAGTTCTATCTGTCTTGTAAGCTCTGCACTCAGAGATTTAAAAACTCATACCTACACATCCACACCACCACCACCCAAAGTTCAGGAGCTAAACCCTGAGAGAAGTTGAGCTTCAAGTCCCACCCAAGTCAGCAACTCAGGTAATTTTTGATGGACGAGAGCAGAGTGGGCCTGTAGCTGAGGATGGAGTGTTTACTGAACAAAGGGGCAAATTTAGCCCTCTCCCCCATGGTTTTGAAAGACCCCTGTGCAGTGGAAATGATGATTTTCTAGTGCTCAGGGAAGTTAGAGGATGAGAGCTGTGCAGGTAGAGAGCATCCCCTGTGCACTGTGGAACACCCAGCTCACAGTAGGTGGGACAGGAGTAGGCCTGGGCCAAGGGATGACCACTCAACCAACCTCCATGGAGTGGCTGTACAGATGACCCACCACTTGGATGGATTTCCCCAGCATCTCGCTCTCCACACATCTCCCAACAACTCAGGCCAGTCTTGCGATCCAGATTTGTACCAAAGTGTGGGAAGGAGAAGAGCTGTGATCCTGTGTTTGCCAGAAGCTGGTAATGGGCAACAGAGGATGGATCACTTGATGATTACCTGTTCTGTTCATTCACTCTGGGGTGCCTGGCAATGGCTACTCTCAGAAGACAGGGTACTGGGCTAGATGGACCATTGGTCTGACCTAGCATGGCCGTTCTTATGTTCTTGCTCCCAAAGCTCAGGGTCCTTTCCCTTGAGCTAAAGAAGAATCTCCATTAGCTAGAAGCAATATGGACATACATTGGGACTAGAGCAATATGGATTGATCTCAAGAGCATCATGGGCTGATTGCTACTAGGAGGTGATGGGAAGTGCAACCTCCTCAACAGGGAGAGTGTGAACCCGTGTGTGTGATATGAATGGAGAGAGAGAGGCCCATATCCTTAAAGTTACTTAGACATCTGCCTGCCTCTTTAGGCACCTAAATCCACCATTTAGGCACCACTGGCCTTTTAAAAGCTGCTGCCTCTCCCAACAGGTACTCAAGTTTCCATCAGTCAGCATTTGCAAAGCCACTAAAGTAAAAAACACTGCCCCACAGCTAACAGGCCGCTCAGAGTCTTGGCTCAAGATGAAGTGCCACAGGCCCTGAAGCAGGATTCTCAAACTAGGCAGGGGAATGTCTAGCTTGCTAGCGGGATCCAATCCCATAGGCGTGCTCACAGCAGGCCTAACACCTGCCACTTGCCAATCCCTGCATCAGGAGGGCTGGAGGCAGGTGCAGGGGGCAGCAGAGTACCCTCACAAAACACCGGGGTCCCAGGGAAATGTAGAGTGATTGCAAGAAAGCTAGCATGTGAGAGCAGGAGAAACAGAGAGAGAGAGAGAGAGCATTCCAGCTGCTGGAACATGGGCTACTTAAACAGCTGACCTTGCTTAGATGCGCAGCTGAGGATCCTGTGCTGAGGGCCGTGCCTGTCTCTTGCCTGTCAGCCAGCTGCACCAGATCAGCCACTTAGGCGCTTAAGCTCCTCACCTCTCCCTGTGCCTCACCCTGGCATTTCACTAGGCAGGTCCCCGCTTAACTGGCTGGCTTCTGAAAATCCCTTCCTTAGGTGCCTAGTTCTCCCCAAGCATTGTATGGGCAGCCCAGGTACCTAGGCTGGAGCTGAAAATTCCACTGGGCAGCAGGCCCCTAGGGGTTAGGCATTGCAACGCTAAATAATGTAAAGGTCTCCAGAGTAACCAATGTTGTAAAACAACATAGAAGTACAAAGTAAACAGTAAAATACTAGCAAGAAAGCCCAAACGTGGAGTTGGATTGGGATACATCTCCAAAAGTCTGAAGGCTTCTCCAAACTACTGATGTCTGGAGACCCCCCAACAGCTGTTCATCCCCCCACATTATTTATTTATTATTATTTGCATCATGGTGTTGCCTAGAGACGCACTCAAGATCAAGGCCTCTATTATCTTAGGTCATGTAAAAACACATAGTAAGGGTACATCTACACTACGGGATTAGTCCGATTTTACATAAACTGGTTTTGTAAAACAGATTGTATAAAGTCAAGTGCACGTAGCCACACTAAGCACATTAATTCGGCGGTGTGCGTCCATGGTCTGAGGCTAGCGTCATTATCCGGCGTTCACTTGTACTATTCCGTACTATCCCAATATTCCTGCCAGTCTCCCCCGCCCCCTTGGAATTCGGTGAGTCCCAGTCCTGATGGGCCAAAAATCATTCGCATAGTCTGGTAAGTCTTCACTCATTCCTTCCTGCGGAAAACACCGGCAGACAATCAATTCTCACCCTTTTCCGTGATTGCCCTGGCCAGACCTAGTATGCTGAAACATGGAGCCCTTCAGCTTGTTTTTTTACTGTCAGTATTGTGTTATGATGCCGTCAGAGCGTATAGCAGTGTCAACAGCATCGTTTCTTTTGGCATGATAGATGAGACGGTTATCGTCATTCTGTACGTTGCTATGTAAATTGCAATAAGATGACGGTACGTGTTGTCTGTACGTGTGCTTCATGGTGCCCAGCGTGAGTGGCGCGAGGCCGAAAGGCGTAAAATGGATATGACTCCCGATCAATCCATCCTTTTGATTTCTAAAAATAGAGGTCATCTGCCTAGAATATGGAAGTAGTACATAGTAAACGTGTCTAAGAGGGGAGACAGTGCCGTGTCGAATCGCAGGAAAGATGCACCATGCATTCACTGGGGTGCCCTGCAACAACCACCCTTCTCTCCCCCAACTTCCTGGCTACTGTGGCAGTTCCCCACATTGCTTTCATAAGTTTGAAAGAATGCAGAATAAAAGCAGTGACTGTTAGTGAGATTAAATGAGGGACAGCCTCCCGTCTAGACAGTCGGTAGGATTACGGTGTGGAGAGAGCCCAGATCCGGCCTATAGTCCAGCATACAATCTTGAAAGGAGGCGTGATGGAGCTAGCCCAAGTTGCTTGATAGGATTGCTTACATGCCGTCTGTACCACTACGGAATGACAGAATCTTCCTATTTACCCAGGACACCCGGGCACTCACCTGAGCGAGACAGGCTCACGGGTGATGATGACGGACTAGCAGTCAATCGGACGTCTCACCGTCGAGGAGGAGAAGGGATCTGTTTCACGTGACATCGGCTTACCACGCATTCCTAGACATAGGGTATTATAATAAAAGTAAGAATATTTTTTCTCTTTAGTGGTAGGGGAGGTGAAATTGAACGGTCATACCCTGAAACACGCCGCAGCAGTGTTTGAACTACAGCCCTGGAGCTCAGCCAAGAATGCAAATACTTTTCGGAGACTGCTGTGGACAGTGGGATAGCTGGAGTCCTCAGTACCCCCTCCATCCCTCCATGAGTGTCCATTTGATTCTTTGGCTTTCTGTTACGCTTGTCACGCAGCACTGTGTAGCCTGGAGATTTTTTTAAAATGCTTTGGCATTTCATCTTCTGTAACGGAGCTCTGATAGAACAGATTTGTCTCCCCATATAGTGATCAGATCCAGTATCTCCTGTACAGTCCATGTTGGCACTCTTTTTGGATTTGGGACTGCATTGCCACCCGTGCTGATCAGAGCTCCACGCTGGGCGAAGAGGAAATGTAATTCAAAAGTTCGCGGGGCTTTTCCTGTTTACCTGGCCACTGCATCCAAGTTCAGACTGCTGTCCAGAGCGGTCACAGTGGTGCACTCTGGGATACTGCCCGGAGGCCTATACCGTCAATTTGCGGCCACACTAACCCTAATCCGATATGGTAATATCGATTTTAGCACTACTCCTCTTGTTGGGGAGGAGTACAGAAACCGATTTAAAGAGCCCTTTATATCAATATAAAGGGCCTTGTAGTGTGGACGGGTGCAGCGTTAAATCGGTTTAATGCTGCTAAAATTGGTTTAAACGCGTAGTGTAGACCAGGCCTAAGAATCAGTCCCTGTCCTGAAGATCTTACAACCTACAGAGACAAGACAGACAAAATGTGGAAGAAAGGAAGTGTTGTCATCCCACTTTACAGATGAGAAACTGAGGCACAGAAAGATTAAGTGACTTGCCCAAGGTCACATAGGAATTTAATGCCAAGAACTGAACCATAATCTTCTGCACCTCACATTTCCCTTTCCACACTCCCTTTAGCATCCTTCTGGAGCTCACATTGCCACCCCCTTACTTTCCTGTCAAGTTTCCAAACCATACAGCATAGAGGCAGAGCTCCTGTCTCTTTCCCCCATGCCAGCTCTTAGCACCCGCTGCATGGTGCTTCTTTTTTTTTTTGTTTGCTGTGTATCCTGGGATCCTTTATTGGCTAGTAGTGATCTGTGACCTCTAAGTATATTTGTGGCCGAGTCTTTTCCCTCCAAATTCTACTGGAGGGGAGAATAGAGGTTCCCCAGTGATGGACCAACTTCATGGCAGTATTTTACTATATAATTTAGGTTTGAATATTGGCTAAAAGTAAAGCCATATTTTAAAACATATTTAACTATTTCAATTTTCCAGGAAAGTTTGCAGCGAAGTTACGTGGTTTTCCTCAGCTGACTGCATTGGGCTTCATTAATATCCATTGTGCAAAGGCTAGAGAGAACAGTACAACTGATAGATACAGGAGTCCACAGAGAAAATAAATGCCAATACAAAGGGATTTCATATAGTGCTAGCCATAACTATGGAGTTAAATGCAGCTGTTACAATTCATCTGCAAAGCCTGCTTATTTTAATTAACCTTTTGGGAAAATAACATTTCACACATGTACAGTGCCTTTGATTTTTCTGCAGCACTAGCAAAAAAAATTCCCTGAGAGATGCCTAGCAAATTTCCCTATTTTTACTAGAATTCTGTATAATTACTCTTATTGAAATTCTCCACTTTATTGGACACTGTAATCATGGGATAAAGTCTGTCCCCACTACACAGAGTTTGAGCAGCAGACATCCATGCAATCTCCATCACAGAACTATTGCATTGGTTCACTCAGTGCAGGTGTCAGAGCAGGGCTACTTCTTTAGCAGGAGAGCAGTTGCTTTACAGTCTCCATCAGTTCCTCAAAGCTAGAATTGCCCAGGATGCTCCATTGGAAATAATGACCTCCCTCTCAGGCCTGGGAGCCACAGCAAGGAACCTGCTGTCTCACTTGTTTCACTCCCCCCTCAGCACTCTTTCTCCTCACACGTTCGTAACCGTGGTTATCATTTTCAAGTGTCTTCTTCTAATCAGCAGCCACACACTTTGCATCTCCCAGGTAATATTTCTGTTCTGTCTCTATGGAATCACAATACTACCCCCATTGGAATGGGAGAGATGGCTGAACCCTTCGCAGGAGACATGGGGCAGAGGGAGATCAGAAACATTATTTAACATTAGAAAAATTTGGTGCATTCCAAAGGCAAAATAACAGCCTCTTCAGAAGCACTTGTGTGAGCCAAATGTTCAAGTCTTAGACAGGCTGTAACTAGCACCAGGCTTTCAGTGGCTTGGCCACCGCAGGACACAAGTAGCCTTGGAGAGGTTAGTGGAAGAGTTTACCTTATGACATCTAATTTAAGTGGCCTAACCTTCCCCAGCTGATTTCTGACTGTGGGAAGCACAGAAACCAAAGATCCCTGGTTGCTGAGATGACTCTAGAAGAAACTGATGGACTTCCTCTGAGAAGCCTATGTCAGCCCAAAGGAATTTTGTAGGCCATATTGCTAGGTAAAGGGAATCTAGGTCTAAATGTAGTATATTCCCTTGTATCTGAGATAATAGGTCTCGACACAGCTAAAGGGAAAGAGGTTCAACCAAGCTGCATTCTACTCTAGATATAGTTTCTTAGTGCTCTTCAGGCCACCCATGTAGAACCATTGCACTAATCCATCTGGATAAGACCATGATACAATAAACATAGGGAGGTCCCCATCCAAATGGAAAAGCCACAGTCTCTTGGCTCAGTGGAGCTCAAATGTATTTCTAGAGTGGATCACATCCTAATACAGAGATTGTCTCACTGATACCTCCTCTCCTATTCGCGATTGCACATACCAACCTCCTCCCTGGCCTCTGTGACCATGCCAACCACCTCCCCTTCCATTCAGAATCACATAACATCCTGGAGGCAATGGCTTCCATGGAAAAATAATATTAAGAAAATATTTAATGCTGTTATAGACGATTGAGATTTGGTAGCCAGAGACAAAGTGTAGAGGCAGCATTACCAGGCTAAAAGCCAGTTCTCAATGGTTGATCAGCAAGTGCTGCACAAACTGAAGTATTGGAACTACCGTCCTGGCAACACAGAGTCGGAAAAGCACTTTTATCTACTTGTGCTGTTTGACCCCCTTAAATCATCTGAGGACCCATTCAACAGTGATTTGAGGGGGCAGATATCAACTCTAGCATCTTCTCCAGATGTTATCCCCAGACAGCAAGATAACATCACCTCTGTCTTCCTGGAATGAACCTCAGCCATCTAGCCGCCAAAGCCTCAGTCTTAGACATCAGAAGAGCTGAGAAGCTGCATCATCAGGAACAGATGAGAAAGAGATGTAGGGCTAGATCACCAGGCTGGCTGAGCAATATGCTCTCGGTCATCTTTGCAACCCCCATCCCCAGTCTTGGGGTTGGCCAAAGGCCAGTTTGCCCCAGTATAACTTAGAGCAGGTGCTCTACATTACATTAGCAGAAGTGGTCCCCTAGGGCTGACTATGCCAGCTTCAGACCATCTAGCAATTCTACTACGTCAGAGGAATCTCCAACTGCTCCTTTGGGGGAGCTCTCTGGCAATTGTTCTCCAATTTAGAGCCAAGTGTCTGGCATTCTACTCCACTATGCAACACTGATCAGTGGTTACTCTCCTTTCTGCTAATGTGCCATGAACCAAACAAAACCGTTAAGGTGAGCATTTTAGTATGTCAGCTGTTACTCCTGCCATCTATAGCAGATTGATCTTAACTTCCAGCCATTATTTTTTGCTGTCTTTTGATAACTCTGAAAATCAAAGTGGCTTTGTCAAACAATGGTGAGTTGGGTTCTTAGTGGAAAAGCAAAGAAGCACATCAAAGCCCTATTTGATCCAGAGGATACAACATTTGATCTTCATTTGTTGTCTTTCCATGGCCTGTGCCTGCATTGGAAACAAAATACTTTTATCTTTATCTGGTTTTGAGGGATTTTAATGAAACCTGTTCTGATCAATAGTGTTCCTTCTAGGAAGAAGTATGTCATGTAGCAAGACAAACAGGAAATGCTGGCAAATCTATCATAACAAGTAATACAAAACCCCCAAAGATTAAAAACTTTTCTGTCAAGCAACATTCTGCCTGCCATTTAGGACATAAATAAGTAACACAAAGGAAGAATGTAAAAGATGGATCTAGGTCATTTGGAAAGGTAAAGCAAATACCTTCAGCCATTATCCTAGCAATTTTGCAGTCACTTCAGAAGACAACATAAAATTTACACCCTCAGCAGAAGAAAAAAGTCAGGTAATCTTCTATCAAAGGAGTCATCTTCTGCATGTTGCCTGATTGTAGGGTTTTTCTTTCTTTTATCCCATCTCCAGGTGTACCAATCTTGCTGTGAAATGGAATAATTAACGGGTTGCAAAGGAAGGTGATAATTTGCAGCACATTCTCTGTTCATTTTCTTTAGAGAATTTAGTAGAAAAAACTCAGTTCTTCTCAAATGCAGTTTCCAATTTTGCTTAATGGCTTCTACTTTCATCTCAGGAATGACTGATTTCCTTCCATTTTGTTTAAAAATAAATTGGTCTGGCCTTTCAATCCCCTGGAGAGTACATTTCCAGTAAATGATTTAACAGATTTCAAACCAGTTTGCAGTATTTACTCAAAAGTGACTAGTAAATGCTCATCTTGTCTACTGTTATCCTTGACTCCCAGGTGATGGGTTTGGAAAGGACCTCTTGGCTCATCTACTCCAGCCGAGTCCAGCCCCTTTACATAAACAGATTTAATCTCAACCTAAACATGGGTAGTGAATTTGCTATAATTACTTTGTTAGGCAAAACTGTTTTATCATCAGATTATCCTTATCAGTAAACATGATGGCCTGATTCTCCACTTCAATACACTATTTTTACATTGGCTCCTTTGAGGTCAGAAGAGTTACACTGGAACGACACTCGTTTAATGGAGTGGAGAATCAAGTTATTATTTTATTACTTTATTCCTGGTACCAAATTAACTCCTTTGTCAGGAGTCCATTAACTCTAAGTCCGTACTCAAGTTGCTTCCCCTTTATTCCCTTAATTGAGATAAGGATGTGTGGGAAAAAAAGACATGTTTGCACCTCAGCAAAAGTGGCAGGTCACTCATATTCCAAATCCCCTGGATCTCCTGGGATCCACATGGATCTCAGCATGCCCTATAAGCCTGGAGCTATCCAGGTAGAGGCCTCGGGCCAGATGTACAGAAGTATTTAGGCTCCTAAAGATGCGGAGAAGCACTGGGTGGGATTTATAACAGTACCTAAGTGAGTTAGATGCAAAATTCCCATTGACTTTGAATGAGAGTTAGGTGCCTAACTGGCTTCAGAGCTTTTGTGAATCTCACGAGGTGTCTGTTTGCATTTTTAGGTAGCAAATACCTTTGTAAATCTGGGCCCTTGTGACTCCACAATCACTCTCACTTCATTGAATGTCTCCAGCCTCTTGGCAGGAGCCAGACTTGCAGAGGATCCTCTGAATTTCAACCCCAGTAAGAGACTTACCTCATAACTTCCCATTCTGTGTTCACGCAGGTCAATCCTGGATATTTTGAAGCACTGTTTATTTATGAGGTTTTAAATGTATTTTATATTATCCTTTAGTTATAGAACACCAGACAGCATCTGAAAGTGATGGCAATTCTGAACATGATGGATG
Source organism: Chelonoidis abingdonii (assembly GCF_003597395.2). Classification (NCBI taxonomy): domain Eukaryota; kingdom Metazoa; phylum Chordata; order Testudines; family Testudinidae; genus Chelonoidis; species Chelonoidis abingdonii. The sequence goes on from NC_133770.1 coordinate 83,160,300, forward strand.
AGGCTCCTCCCACCCCCAGCTCCCATCAGTTTGCTAATGAGGAGTCATTTGTTAATTTCCTCAGATAAAACTGACAGACAATTACCATTCATTTCATCCCTGGCAAATGGATTCCTTTCAGAGCTTTCTGGCCCTCTTCTGATAACAGGGATTATAAAAAAAACCCTGCCTGCTATACTACTATCTCTCTTCCAGAGCTTTAATAATTTATCCTCTGTTGCTTTGAATTGTTTTTTGTCTTTTTTTCCCCTCTCAAGGATCAATTCTTTTATATATATTTGCACCATTGCTGCTCAGAATACTGGGTCTATATTTGCTTCTTGATAATGCATTAAAAAAGAGGAAAATTTTTGTTCACAATTTTTTCTAGCAATATTTGCTAAATTGGTGAACATTTATTTTTAAAGAAGTCCGTGGTTACAGAACTTAGTGGACTGCCATTTACTTCTCATTTTTTAAACTAGAGATGATGAGGATTTTTTCAAGTGCATTCGGTGTACATGATACAGTGCTTCAACTAACACAAACCCACACTGGGCCAGATGCTTAGCTGTGCTAAGGTAGCTTTGCACTGCTCCCCTGGCCCAGAACTGTCCTAAAGCCAGTTTGCTAAAGTTCTGGATGATTTCCCTTGGATAAAGAGATGCTTTGGGAGACGCAGAACGCTTATGGCTGATTCTATGCAACTCACCACCTACAAATGGTGCACGGGGCATGACCGTGATCCTTGTGTCCAGTGACAGTCAGCTGTCATAACAACCCCTTAGGGTCACAGACAGATGGTACAACTTAGAACAGCCTGAAGGCTGCATTGTGTTGTTCCAAAGAATTGGCCCAGTGCAGATCAATTTAGGATTGAAAGAATGCAAATGCAGCTTTAAGGCCATTTTGCATATCTCCACACCCACACACTTCCTAGAGCTTTGCCAAGTGCTCCTTGGCCACAGTTCAGAATCTGGTCCATTTATCCTTCTGGGACTGAACACTGCCAGCTGCTGTAATAATAAACATCATTAAGGACTCCCTCCTCATCCTATTTACAAAAAGAAGTTAATTGTAGAGCTCATGAAAGGTGCCAGACAGACCGGTCTGGAAAGTGAATGACTCACTTTATCCACAGAACAGCTACAATATGCAACAACTTGTGGCTGCAAATTAAACTAGGTTCGACGGGGACAGGTGAGTAAAGCCCACAGGTAAGTGGGGAACATGGAGACCTGGGAGATGGGTCGGAAATAGGAGGGAGCGTGGGCAATAGTGGCAGAGAGAAAGGAGGGCCAGGGCAAAACTGGGAGACAAGATCAAATCAGTATCTTAGATGCCTATATACAAATGCGAGAAGTATGGGTAATAAGTAGGAAGAACTGGAAGTGCTAATAATAAAACTATGACATTGTGTATTGGGATAATACACGATTGGAATGTGGGTGTGGATGGGTACAGCTTGCTCAGGAAGGATAGACAGGGGAAAAAGGGAGGATGTGTTGCCTTACATATTAAAAATGTACACACTTGGACTGAGGTGGAGATGGACATAGGAGACAGAAGTGTTGCGAGTCTCTGGGTTAGGCTAAAAGGGGTAAAAAACAAGGGTGATGTCATGCTAGGA
>NC_133770.1:83164018-83183089 GCF_003597395.2 Chelonoidis abingdonii
TCTTGAGAACATGACCTATGAAGGAAGGCTGAAAGAATTGGGTTTGTTTAGTTTGGAAAAGAGAAGACCTAGAGGGGACATGATAGCAGTGTTCAGGTATCTAAAATGGTGTCATAAGGAGGAAGGAGAAAACTTGTTCACCTTAGCCTCTAAGGATAGAACAAGAAGCAATGGGCTCAAACTGCAGCAAGGGAGGTTTAGGTTGGACATTAGGAAAAACTTCCTAACTGTCAGGGTGGTTAAACACTAGAATCAATTGCCTAGGGAGGTTGTGGAATCTCCATCTCTGGAGATATTTAAGAGTAAGTTAGATAAATGTCTATCCTGGATGGTCTAGACAATATTTGGTCCTGCCATGAGGGCAGGGGGCTGGACTCGATGACCTCTCGAGGTCCCTTCCAGTCCTAGAATCCATCAATCTATGAATCACATGAATCTATGAAAATAACAGCTGTCATAGGCAAAAGCTCAGCAGCACACAGAACTTGATTCTATGCATCGAAATCAATTGCAAAACTTCCATTGACTTCAGTGGTGCAGGAATGGGGTCAAATGTGGTACTGGGTATACAATCTCTAGCTCCAAAAATGCAAGCCCTTGAGCCAAACGACAATGTCTATTAGCAGTGGAACTAATCTAATAGGGATTAAAGCCACTCTGGCCAGCCACTAGTGACAGTCCTGGGGCAAGTCGGATATACCGTTCAGTAAGACGCAATGACACACACAACTGGGCCTTGGTACATCAGTGAGTGCCGCTTAGTGGACCCTTGAGCTGATGCAAATCTCCTTGAATGATCAGGACCTTAGCTCCTACATTAGGAGCAGCAGTATGAAAAGTTCTCTCTCACATATTGCCTATCTAGTTAACCATGCAAGTCTCCATGCTTCTTCACTCTCTGGCATCTGTCTTTTGGACTCCTGCATGTTTCGGGCTGGCTTGGGTTCACTTCACATAGACCATCAAATAACTGTTAGATAATAACAAGTTTCAGATATTCCCAACTGGGCCATATTCGAATAAGGGTCCTAGACATAAACTGAGACCTAGACGTAAACAGAGACAAGCCCTGTTTGTACAGCACCTGGCACAATGGGACTCTGATCCTGACTGGTGTTTCTGAGGGCTACCATAATAAAAATAAACAAAACCGAATAAATAAATCATGACAATAAATAAAAAGAATAATATATCATGTGGCAGATTACATATTTGATTAGAAACCAGGACCCAATCTTTATATTTCTGAGATTATATAATACGGCTAAATCTGTATTTGGAGTTTTTGTTAAAGCAAAGCGATCCCCTGTCTGATGTGTAATTTCCATTGTTTTCTTCTGCTTTTGAACAAATCAAATTGCACTTTGTTTTTTTAAAAACACCTTTTTGCTCATCTTCACCTTGCAAACCTCTCAGTGGGTGCCCCAAGTTCAGAAAGGTGGTGTACTCTGAAGCATTAAGGGAAAATATATCCCTTTGTAAGATCAATGGTACCGATGCAGTAAATCAAAACCAGAAAGACCCCAAATGTCAGAGGATTTTGCTCATTGTTAGCACACTGGGAATTCCTTTTTTCTTTTTGAGTGATTCCCCTGTTCCCCTCCTCTCCCAGAGCCATCTACCTCTCTTCCATATCCAAGTTGTAGGCAAATGCAAAATTCCAAACATTTATGGAGCCAGCAGAAACAAGGGTGCTCAAATATACTTGCTCCACAGTAAAACATGCATAAACTGCAGTCATACAGTGTAAAGGGGTGCAGAAATTATCTAGGGTCAGATTTAATTTAGCAGTAAAAATGTGAACTCAATTAATCTGTGTTAGAGTACACCGCCCCCGCTGGATCTTGACAAATCATGAAGAGATTAAACATTAAACAGTTTTCTTAATCTTTGTTCTTTAAACAATAATTAGCCATCACTTTCAAAGAAACCTGTTCCTTTTTGCAATGCATATATATTAGTGTGCTGTTTCATAGTGAAACTGTTTTAAATGGAGTTTAGGACTACGCAGACAAGAGGAGCCAGGAGAGAGGTTCATATCTGACACATCTTGTGCCTGGAGACTATTTCTTGCACAGGCAATGAGGTGGTGAATCATTGAGTAAGTGTTCCTGATTCTGAACTTCTGTGAATTTAAAACTGGAGTGGTCACTTAAACCAAATGTCAGATGATTAATTCCTTTCTCTCTCTCTGTAATTCCTAAGTGGCATTTGGTAATCACACATGGCTCCATCTCATAAAGTATTGATGTCACAAGCATTTATTGCTACAGTAATCAGAGGAGGGAAAGGTTACTGTCTATGTATGTGCACATTCATATGTATGACTTCTGCCTATTCTTTGTATCTCTCCCTTTGATTCTTCAACACATTAAAAAGAATATGTAGAATCTAGCTGAGCACCAGCCTACAGGGAGGGGAAGGCATTCCAGGTTAGCTTCCAGCCTTACCACAATGGCCTAGGGACGGCAGGGGGTACTTCCAGCTGAGCTCTCTGAAAAAAGGCTGCCTAAAAATGATTGTTTAAATTTCAGCTGTCCCTAGGAGAATGTCGAGCACTTCTTTTATGTGACTATTTTTGTTAACATGCTGTCTCAGACTGGTGAGAGTTGCATATGCACTATTATTTTGTTCAGGTTCAATTCTTCCCCCAGTCCCACTGAGCACAGGGTAGGGGGAGCCATCAGGAAGTTGGTAATGTCTTCCTGATTCTGTGTCAGCCTAGCCATGGCATGATTTAAAGAAGCCTAAGGGCTACTCTAACTTACAGCACTTGCACAAGATCCCTAAGGACCTAGATCAGTGTAAGATTGGCAAAAGTGCAGTGGATTAATGTCCAACCCTGATATGGCTCCTCCCTTTCCTTGCATGCCCACTATGCTTTGGGGAGAGAGTGAGGCTTTGGAGCTAGAGCCTAGATCCACTGGTTTTACACCAGACAGGAGATAAACCTTGTGTGTGCCATTGATGGCCAGCCTCTGTCCCGTTTGTGCCTCTTGAGGAGCACAAAGAATCCTGACCATGATGGATCTGCCTGTGTACTTTTATTGTAATACATACTGTAGATTGAATACACACACACTCATCTATTTATACCTGCAGCCAAGGTCTCTTTGCACATCACGAGGCTGTATGAGTAGTTTGGTCAGTTCCACAAAACTTGGTGATGATCTTGCCAGACTTGAAGTGGGAGTGTGACCACACAGTTGAGAGAGTCAAAATAAACTTTGTCAGCAGCATGAAATAAATATAGAATCAGAAAGAAGCAACTGTGAATTTGTGGAGTGTTGCTCATGTACAAGTAAGCCGATAATTCTGGGGCCTAGCATACTAACTATGAATGATTATACTCCAGCTAGTTCATTACTGTGAGTTACCCAAAGGGGAAAATAGTTTAAAAACAAAACCATGTGTGTGAAGGCCTGATCCAAAGCCCATTTAAGTCAATGCCTTTCCACTGAATTCAGTGGGCTTTGGATCAGGCCCTGAGTGCAAATTCACATCTCAGACAGTATATTTGTGATTCGCTACTAGACAACTGGAAGGAGGAGCACAATTTCCCCATCAAACCCTAATCCTGACATTTTTAGTTTTGGATCCAGTCAGAGAGAATTTTGCTATTGACTTTAGGGGCCATTATTAAGGAGACATAAAAACAAGGGCATGAAAAAGAGAAGGACATGCTGCCTAGAAAATATACGTGCAAACAAATGTATGAACACAAACTTACCAAGTGTAGGAGGCCAGAACTCTCAGAAACAAATGGCATATTAAATTCCTACCCATCTGGGAAAGTCCTATAGAATTGAACAGAAAATCATAACTTTTTCATATGCTAGTTGGGCTATTCAATACATTTTAGTAGAAAACTAAATCCTTGCTATAAAATTTAATATGTTGGCTAACAAGTATAGATAAGTTATCACTCTATGAAATTCAGTATGTTTTTAGAATAATTTCCATGAAGCCTATTGATTAAATGCCAATCACGTTCAACAGGAATTTCCCATAAGGATCACTTTTCAAGCCAAAGGAGCATTTGCTTCTTTGCCTGGCCTTTCAGCTGTTGTTCTGATATGTCTCAGTAATGGCAACTTGCCCAGAGCCTATGAATCGAAGAGGCCTGCACTTTTAAAAGTCTCGCTGGGAGGATTTATTTTTAGATGGTCTATATCCTCGGTTCCAGAGTTGTCTGTACGATAGTTCAGTCAAATGCTGTTTGGAAAAACTGAAAAAAAAGCAGAAGCCTACAAGTGCCACAAACTGCAGAACTCCCGTTAAGTGTTCTGTTCCTGAAAACACACTAGCCCCGTCTTAGGCTAGGTCTACATTGGGGAGGGGGGAGGAGTCAACCTAAGATATGCAACTTCAGCTACACGAATAGAGTAGCTGAAGTCAGTGTATCTTAAGTCGATTTACCTGGCCATGAGGACGGCAGCAAGTTGACTGCTGCTGCTCCCTCGTTGACTCCGCTTCCCCTTCTCGCCACAGTGGAGTTCCAGAGTCGACGGCAGAGCGATTGGGGATCAATTTTATCGGGTCTACACTAGACACGATAAATCGATCCCCAATAGATCGATCACTACCCGCCACATTGGCGGGTAGTGTAGGCGTACCCTTAGTTCCCAGCTAATGACATCACAAAAACACCCCACCACAAATAGGCACAATGCAGAATAACTGTAGATCTTGGTGGAACAGAGGCCCAAGAATGGGCTATTGCTCAAGGCTACTATAAGGCAGGAAGGCAGTAGATTTGCAGAGCTTTTCAAGGATCTCCGCATGGCCCTACATGGATGGTAGTGTGCCACCAGTGGAAATATGTTTTTACCTTGGTGTTTTAATTAGCTTAGGTTCCCTTTGGTGACTGGATGGCTGCTGCTGCAGGAGCAAAACAAATATATTTTAGGGTCATGCACTAACAGTGGCTTGTGTTTGTGGCTGTATAGTCAAATATCTCAGCACCGGTGAGATTTAAAAATAAACTGACGTTTAGCATCCAGAGGGCAATTCACATCAGATAATTTTCAGGTAGATCAAATTTTGGCACTCTCTTTGTGTGGAGTATTCCTCAACATTTTAAAACTAATTAACTGGAGTTATATTTAAATTATAAATGGACATTTGTTTTCATCTTTGATAGCCCAGTGGTTTGAGCATTGGCCTGCTAAATCCAGGGTTGTGAGTTCAATCCTTAAGGGGGCCACTTAGGGAACTGGGGCAAAAATCAGTACTTGGCCCTGCTAGTGAAGGCAGAGGGCTGGACTTGATGACCTTTCAAGATCCCTCCCGGTGATAGGTATATCTCCAATTATTATTATTTGGTTTTAAGAGGTATCTTATTTTATTGTATAATCTGAGATTCACAAGTGTTCGAAAGTATGAAGAGTTGGAGTGGTTATGAATTCCTTTTAGATTAACAGGACGTCAAGGTGATGCCAGGTATTGCGGAAACACTATTTTGTCCCCTGATGTGCAATAAATTCTTATATTTGAGTTATGAACTCAATAGCACAACAATTTGGATATTATCATGATAGATCTTTTCCTCATATTAATGCCTCTTTTTATAGCTTCTGATTATTTTTGCCTTTAGCATTTCCCGTTATCAACTTTTACTGCATGAAAACACATTTTAGCAATGCAAATATTAGTTTTCAAAAAGGCACACTTTCTCATGCATAACTCAAGAACACCCACTTTTCCCCAGTAAAACCTCCAAAGTTCCAGAGCTGTGAACTGATTGAAATGAGAGCATTTTCTGTCAATTGCCTTGTACTGTTGTACTGATACTTTGCCTAAGGCCGGACAGAGTAAATGTATACATCCAATTTCTATGACACAGCACAATTTTGCAAAACCTCCTTCCTGGGGCTGTGATATCCTTGAAGTGGCAATGCCAGACTTGCATTTTTTAACTGAATCAGCTGAAAAGTAGAAAGACTTGAATTAATGGCTTTTGTTTTCATGATGTTTTAAAACTTTTCTTCTCAAACCACTGCTAATAATTAATACAATTACTCTACACTTTTATCATACTCCTGCTTTATAGACCATTACTACTCAATATTTGTATTGTGGTAGCACCTGGCAGTCCCAAACAAGCATCAGGCCCTATTGTGTTAGGCACTGTACATACGTAGAGATGCTGATTCAGGTAAGCATTTAAAGCAGGTGTTTAACATTAAACATCTGCCTAAGTGCTTGCCAGAGTTGGAGTCATAATGAAAAAACAGCACCTGCCCCCAAAAACTTACAGTTAATTAATCGTCACAACATGGGGTGATGACTCCCCTCCTCCTCTGGAAAAATGTACAGGAAGGAGCCGAAGTGGGAGGAAAACTGCGAGCTTCTCCTTGTGGAGTTTTCCTCAACTCATCCCCCATTGAATGAATGAAAGATATTACCTCACCTGCCCAGACTCTCTAACATCCTGGGACCAACACGGCTACAACAACACCGCAAACAGAATCTGTAAAAGAAGAAGTAAGAGTTCCAGCTGTCGAAGAGGTCATTTGTAAACAACGCAAAGTTAAGGCAAAAGCAAAGACGCCTTTTTAAAAAAGTTCTTAACAGTTCGGTTTCACTTTAGTCAAAATTTACCTACGTTCAATCTACTACAAACACAACATTTATTGCCAAGCAGTGTGTTATGAGTAAGGACCCACAGTATGTACAGGAGCCAACCTTTCAGAAAATGATGAGAAAATAGAGCCACATGAACAACTGATTTTTCAGTTGGCTGACAACAACAAAAACATCACAAAACAATTGTTTCCGGTTGACCCGGAAACAAAGTTTTTCAAAAATTTCGGTGAATGAAAAAGTAAAAAGTTATGAGTCAAACAAAATCTTTTGTTTGGCTTAATTAGTTTCATTTTGATTCTGAGCTTTTTCAACATTGGTTTAAAAAAGTAAATAAAAATTGAAGGACATTTCTAAAGGAACAGTCATTTCAAATAGAAAGAAACCAAAAACATTTCATTTTAAAAATGTCAATACAAATTCCCCAAATGTTTTGCTCTGCCTGAATCTGCAGTTGTTGCTGAAAAAATATTTCAGTTGAAAAAAATTCACCTAGCTTTACTAGAGAGGGTAAAACACCAGCAGTGATTACAACACTAATGATGATGTAGGGCCAAACAGTTCCAAAAGAGCATGAATCGCCTGTTTTTAGATGTATGTTGGTGCCTCACTGGTAGCTCCATAGGGAAAGAAAGGATGTTTCTGCTCAGTGCAAAATTAGCCTCTGAAATTTCCACCTCCCACCTATTATTAATAAAAGGATGGCAGTGGTAGGGATGTAAGCAATCAAGGAAAATGGGAGGCAAAGATGACTGAACCCAATGTTGCCATCCCTTCTACACTTCTTCTGGAGTAAGTTGGAATATGCAGTACATGCATCTTCACACCAGGTCTCACTACTGAACCCCAGTCCTCAGTCAGGTCCACATGGGCACACCCTGGCAGTTGTATGGAGTCCCACTGTCTTCAGAGCCGAGACTGCACAGATCTGATTGCAAGATTGGAATCCTGGCGACCAGTAGACACCTTATTTCCTAATGCAAAATTTGGGTTTGGACAAAAGTATTTGCTCTAAGTCAGAGTTAGCTCATCCATTTCTTTAAAACAATAGAAATAAATGTGTGTACATGGAGACACATACACACATACTTTTTTTTTCCTTATGCAGAAAATGGTGTTTGGAAATTACCATCACAAAAATTAAAACTTTTTTTTTTTTTTTTTTTACTGGTTATGGAAATTTCCAAGCACTAACAATTTCAAAGCCAAACTAGCCCCACAGATTGAATGCTTTAGAAGCAGCAGGAAATACACGGATTTTTAAACAAATACTCTATGAACTAAACAGTACTATTTCATAACAACTATCACACTCACACAGGTATGGTAATACTAGAGATTTATCATCACTGTTACAGTAATTTCATCACATTCTACCTTGCAGGATACTCCACAAGCCCAAATACCCCCACAGTGTTGGATCTTCTTGCCTAATTATATGCTTTATTTTTATCTATCTTTATTTCACCCCCGGAGAGCAGTTTGACCTCATAATAGCTACATGCATGGCCTTCCTTCGTTGTTTCTCTGCTTTTTTCCCCCTTGTTATTTTGATTAACCACCTGCTTCTTTTGCACCATTTAATTCCATCACTTCTAGTGATTTGTTTATGTTTCTCTCCAATGGCTGAGTTCTGGTCCCCTAATTCACTATGGTGCTCTGATTCACACTATTGAAATCAGGAGGATTCTGTGTGGTGAAAGGTGCTACGGGGCCTGAGTCAGGATGACAGATTCGGGCTCCTCGTTCGTATTTTGACACAAAGTCTCTCTTACGTCTTAATGGTACCATTCTCCTGTGATACTCCAGCCGCAGAGTTTTTATCAGGGTGAGGGTAAACAAAAAACAAGAAAATTTGCTTGACAGAGTCTTCACTGGGAATCTTCCTTACAGCTTAACGGGCTGCATGGAAAGCAGATGCTTGAGTATTTGTCATTTAGTACCCTTGCCGCTTTGACCATACAACAACTGCAGTGGTATACATCAGATGGCCCAGACACACCTGTCACATCCCCTCTCCTGGGGAACTGACAGATTAACTTTTAACATTCAGCTTGCTTAATGATGATGCATCCAATAACACCTGAAGTGAAACAGAAAAGAGGCAACGGTCACCCAGACTCTCGACCAAACAACAATAAACTAGGGTGACCAGATGTCCTGATTTTATAGGGACAGTCCCGATTTTGGGGTCTTTTTCTTATATATATATTTTTTTCTTAATATATATATATTACTCCCCCAATCTTGTGTCCCGATTTTTCACACTTGCTGTCTGGTCACCCTAACAACAACAGATTTTTTTATTTCGCTGCATTACTGAAGGCTAACAAATGCCATTATCCACGGCTGCTGCCCCTCACAATTTCTTATATGTACTTGCTTTAAGTTTGCCTCACTGGTTCTGCAAAGGGCCGTGCACACAGTGCTAAATAAGCAATTCATACTAATACTTACAAACAACAACATGGAAATCTAGGCTTCCCTTGATCCCAGAATATTTCTACAGTACTCTGATGCCTGAACTTAACTACAATGGGTCATACCCAAGTCCGCATCTGTAAGATAGTCAGTAAGGGTCGGATTCTGTTTTTAGCTACTACATGCACTGGTGTAAGGCCTTGAATCCAAGTTAAACACTGAGCTGGATAAAGACTGTGAAGTTACTCCAGATTATCCCAGTGTAAATGACAGCTGAACCGGGCCCTTAGGGCATAAATACAAGTTGCGATTCAGTTGTGCGGAATGTGCTAAATAAGACAGGTGTGAGTCCCAAGCACAGTGGGTGGGCAGGCTGGAACAATGTGATTGGCAGACCGTAAGTGTTGTACTACCCAGTGTGCAGAGGCCAAGCAAAAAGCTGTTCACGGACACAGTAGAAAGCACTTTTGACTGGCAGGAATAAACCCAGAAGGAGGACTCCACAGACAGAAAAAAAAAAACACTACAGCTGCCCAGGCTACCCACAGAGAAGATAGTTCAGGACCAACCAAGCCCCTAATGGCCCCTTTCTGTTAAATAATACATTGAAAATATTGGCAATACTCAAAATCTATTTCAAATCTCATAACACTGGAGCCTTTTTAGACTATGTAAAATATACAGACTACATGGCCTATACATCATGTATTTATAGCCAGTTTGTTTTCCAACAGAGCAGTGAAACAGGTATAGTCAATATAGTAAAGATATTTAATAAAAAATATTCAGGAAAATATACACAGAATGGGACAGCTCCTGACCTGGGTAATGGCCCCTTTGCACCACATGGAGCAGGTGGGGTCACCCCAGTTCAGAATGTGAACTTTTCACAAATCCATATATAAGCAGTGCATAATCTGTGCCAGGGCTAGCCAGGGCTGAGCCACAGCATTTCTAAGCTTGATAGTTGATAGCCCTGGCACCTCTGGCCTTGTCGCATCAGTTGTAAAAGTAAAAAAATTGCTTGAGCCCCGCCACCTCTTTCATTACAAATTAGCACCACAAATAAGCATGTGTGGATCCCACCCAGCTCCAGGCCAAATGCACACCTCTCTCCGCCCCCGCCCAATATTGTAGTTCCATCTTACCTTCTTCTTGGAGTTTGCTTTGTCTGGTACTAAAATAATAAAACAAACCTTGGATCAAACTTTCTCCCCAAACTTGGCTACAACATCCTACAGCATCCGCTGCAAGATCTCGCTCTCTTGCAGACCTGTGTTCTCTCTGGCCACCAGGATACTCCAACACCTCTTCTATCTTGGCTGAAGCTAACAAGGATCCACCTGCTAGGAGTATAATCTGGTAGAATTACAAGCTACCTTCATGCAGGATTCAAGCATTTAGTGTCAGAGTGACTCAGACGAGGCCAGTATTCAGGGTCCATGAATCTGTCATCCCATTACACCAAATGACAGAAATTTCATTCTTGGATACATATTGACCGTTTCTGAAGAGTTGCCCCACACGCTGCTATACTGGTATCAGGAACAATACCCTAATTCCTTAAGCCTACCTGTCACAGTTTGATCCCTCTACTGCTCTTCTCCATGGAATCTATGCTCCTCACCCATTACCGTGGTTGTCATGGCACAGTGCTTAGGCCTTGCTACGTTACTAGGCAGAAGCAGATCAGGACAAAGTAGGCTGTACTCTGCATGACTCTAGAAAACATAAAAACATCCACAAATACAGACTGCCTTCTCCTCTCCACTATCTGCTGTAAGGAACAGCACCATCTCAACCTCATTTTTCTGAACCTACTCACGTACTATCTGCCTATTGGCCAAGCTCTAGTGCCAGACATGCATATCTGAAACGCTCATCAAAAAAAGCAACACAGGCCATATTCTACAGGGTCTAATCCTGCCTCTCACAAGCCACGCTGAAATTTAGTCTTGGTCCACACACTTCACAAAGAGCTTAGCCTTCTACACAAAGCAGTAGTTATACATCTAAACCTTTCCCAACATCTTTTCACCGCATCCCACCCAACTGCCCCTGTTGCAACCTCACCTAGTTTTTAGGCAAGCTCCATTTACTCAAGTGTACTATTCAGGAAGTTAAGATCCCTTCTGTAACCCTAAGTAAGACTTTGAGGAAATGTCAGCATTATCCATTATTGTTATTAATCTACCAACCAAATCATACCAGGTGCTTTAGTAAGACCTAAGGAAAAAAATTGCCTGCCTAAGAGTTGATAGTCTAAATAAGCAGAATACACTCTGAAAAGTGTGAGTTTAACTTAGTTTCAAGTCAACTAGTGGCCAGGCCCATTTAATAAACCTACATGTTGTTTATCTTAACATAAAGTCTTACTGTACTAATTAAATATTTTCCAGTAGCCTCATCTGCCATGCTGAGCACCTTAAATGCTCCTGACTTTTGGCCATTATAGACAAGCAGGGAAGAAGGTCTCCTCATTTCCAGGTGTTAAGTACTGGCCACCCTCCAGAAGAGGCTTTTATGGAGAGCATAGAAATCACTTTCTCTAATAGCATGGCACAGCACCTATTCTTATTTGTCTTTCTGCATCTCAGATTCTAAAGCCTAAATTGTATCTCGTTTCCTCTCCTCCAGCTCTTCCGTCCACCTGAAAAGGAAACCTAGCAATCATCTTAACAATGGCTCGTTCTATTTTTGATGAGCCCATGGAGAAAGCTAAACTGCAGAGCTAATAAAAGCCCAGCAGCCAGTCAGAACAGCTTCTTTGCCTTTTTTTTTTAAATATTCACCATATTCTGATTAATGCAAGTCTCTCCATCCCCTGAGCTACACAGGGGTGCTGAACCACACTGCTCAACTCAACAAACAGCAGTTGTCTTCCTGTTATTTACACCTCTTTAAAGCCTCCCGCCGCCTTGACCTCAGATACTCATTAGAATGTGACTTAATTCACAACATTTTTAAACATGGACTTTGATGCTATAAATGGATGGTTCCCAACCTATCTGGGCTCAGGACCTATTTGTAAACCTTGATGGCTACCCAGAACACTCCCCAAGACACCTCCAGATCCAATGACCCCACACAGGGGTGGGGTTCAGATATAAGATTCCAGACACTCTGGCCAGAGGTGAACAGCTGTGGAACCCCTACACTGGTAACTGGGGGAACGGATGGCAAGTTGAGACAACCCCCCCACAAAAAAACCCACACAGCCCTCTCATGCCCCATGGGGGGCAGAGAGTAAGGGGTGGGGGGATTTGGGGCCTGGAGGTGAAATAGTGAAATGGGGGGGCAGGGGGCTGTAATGAAGAAGAAGTTGGGAGGGGCTAGGAAAGGAACTGGAGAGCTTAGGAGTGTGGGGGTGCAGTAGAGAGCTGGGGGTAGGACAAAGCGGCAGAGGGGTCCAGGTGAGGGGCAGTGAGCTGATAGCTCTCCCAAAAACACACACACACCCCACAGCATATGGGAGCAGAGGGTAAAGAGGTGGGGGATAGGGGTTCCTGGGGATGAAGTGGGGAGGAGCAGGGGAGAAAAGGGGCTGGGGTGAAGTGGGGGAAGATCTGGAGAGATGGGGGCCAGGGTGGGTGCTATGGTGGGGAGTTGCCCAGCTGTGGGGACGAGTACATTGTGCGGCCCATTTGGGCAGGGCTGGGGGGCAGGACAGACAGTATAGAAGACAAAGTGTCACCCAGTTGTGGGGAGGGGGCACATCAGGGGGTGCAGTACTTACAGAACGTATAATCTGTGAACCAAAGAAGGAGGCTACTTTTCCCCACCCCCGTGGGAAGAAGGGGCAGGTTATGAGCAGCCAGGACCCCCAAAATCCTTGCCCCCCTCCAGCTACCCCTTTTGCCATCTACCAGAACTGCCTGCCATGTACAATGCAAACAATCACCGACTGCTCCCTCCTGGCTTCTGTCCTGTGGGACTGGGTGGGCTCGACTCCCTGCTCTGGGTATTGTGACCTCCAGGGTCAGAGAATGGCTCTGATGGATGACCAACAGGGCCAAATTCGTATGAGTGGCATTGAGGCCTGGCACATGGAGTTGCAACACCACTCACTCAGATTGGGCCCAACCAGGCCCTCAGCATCATGATGGAAGGGCAACTGGACCAAACCTAAGTGGTGCTATGTGACCTTGTGCACCAGGTCACAACACCTGGAGCAGGGAGCTGAGCCCAGACAGCCCTGTTACCCTGTTTTATGTTCTGGTGACCCAATTTTGGATTGTGAACCACAGGTTGAGAAATCACAGCTATTTGTATCCATCACAGGTGGAATCAGAGTGTCCTGGCAGGGGAGAGGGATACAATAAAATCAATCCATTCTTCACCAAACTAGCAGAAGCAGAATAGCCAAGCAGTGGAAAAGATATAGAGGCAGAGTCTCAGTTGGTGTATATTGTTCTAGCTCCAATGACATCAATGGAGCTAGGACAGTATCGTTTAACACTGAGTTGCACCTTCCTCAACAAGTGGTTCCATTGATTTGAGTGGGACCCCTTGTGGAGGACAACGCTATTCCACAGGAGTAAGGGTATCAGACACTGCCCTTAAGAGGCTAATCCAGCTACTCCTCGGTGGAGGTTGCTCAAGCAGAGGACCTGGTCCAGTTTTCCTGCTCAGGGTGGTGGAGGGCCTAGAGGTGTAAGTTCCCTGCCTGGTGTGGAGCTTAGCAACTTGGAAGCTACTGAATTGGGAATGAGACCACAGAACTCCTCCTTTTACATGAAGTCCTACAGAATTTCACAGAAAATTCTAATCTTTCTCTAAGTTTTTTGGATCATCTCATAGAATTTCATAGAGACCCCTATCCCTGAGATAGGATTTTTGAACAATTCTGTATTCAGAAAAGAACTGAATACCTATGACACTTTATAGGAGCAGTCTCCACAGAAATTAGAGCCATTTCCACAGAGCTCTGTTAAATCTCTTTAGAACTCTGTTGATTTAATCGCTATTAAAATCTATAGGAATTGTCCATATACAACCTCAACCTCTGCAAATATGCTGATTGCCCAGCCCAGATATTCCAGAGGGGTGCAGAGTATTTGTCCCATGGTCTTGTTCACAGTAGGGCCTCTAACAACAGGTCTGATCCTGCAATGCCTTCTCAGGATGACAATCCTTGCTCACACACATAGTCTCATTGACCCAGATAATGAATTCAGTGGGAGCTTGTCCGAGCAAGGCTTAAGCAAAAACTGAGTAAGGACCTGAGGATATGGCCCGCTGACATGAACAGGGCTACTGATGTGGTTAAAGATTATTGGCATGAATGACAGGCTTGGTCTTGAGTTGGAAAACAGGATTATAGCCAGTGGTTACATTAAATATGGTTACATTCTAACTCTGTTCACAACATGTGGTCTAATCCTACTAGGGATATGAAATATATAGTAAGGATTTTGACAGCACATTTCCTTTCTTAAAAAGCCCCTGCCCATTCTGAACACACAAACTGTGCTAAAAAGTATGCTAGCTTCAACCATGCTCACCCACAGCTATCAACACAGTCCTGGCCCCAGCATGGACAGAGGCTGCTGTACATCCACTGGAAGAAAAACTGGGGACATAAGTTAACACAGAGGACTGAGAAGTAGCATGCAAAACTTCTATCCTGGAATAGCAGGCCAGGATTTTTAAAAATAAGGCCCAGAGGCTTATGAGTATTCAGGGGCCTGAATACCTTTGAGGAGCTGGGCCTAAGAACCTAAAGTTAAGCTCCTAAATCCAAATATGAGGCATTTAAATATGTGGCTTGACTTTCAGAAGTGCAGAGTACCCAGCAGATGCCATCAAATCTGTGGAAGGCGTCAAGTGCTACCGCTTAAAAAAAAAAAAAAAATTAAGCCATTTATTTAGGAGCCTAAATTTAGGCTCCTGTTTCTGAAAACCTTGGCTGCAGTGAGCACAACATGAAGTGCAATTGGGCCCTCAGATGAACCCTTCTCTTTTCTTCTTTCCTTTTCTCCTCCCTTTCCCCTGCTTTCAGTTCTGATTTCTGCTAAGTTTCTGTTACATGTTGCTCAATCTTTGCATCATGTTTATTTGTTCAAATGATAATGAAACTTCGAATTATAGAAGGGACCTTGACAAGTCATCTAGTCCGGTCCCCTGATTTAACTAATTTTCTAGAGTTCAGCTCCTGCTTCAGGAAAATACACTCACCTCAATTCCTGTGAGCAGCTTCTAAGCCAAAAAAAAAAAAAAAATTTAAAAAAATTTGTGACTGGGCTTCTCAAATCTGGCTCCGTGCCCAATATTTAATTATGAAGGTAGAAGCCTTAGTGCTGATATCCCAGGCAGATCTTATCTTCTAATGAGCCAGCACACTGTCCAAAGGGAATTCATTAACTGCTTCCCTATCTTACTGTAATTGGTAATAATAATTTTTTAAATCCCTGCCTTTTGGAACTAGCTTTTGCTGAGATTCCCCCCTCCCTCCCATCCCCAGTACTGCATGTTTTTACAATACCTCATGCTTTTTGAGAGCTATCAATAGGACCACTTGCAGCGTGATGAGCCCTGACAACAGGAATGAGGGTGGCAAAATCTGGGTTAGAATGTGACCTGGTGGATGTGGGCACTAAACGAATAGATGATCTTGTTGACTTTGCACACTTCACCTCTCTGTGCGTGTGTTTCCCTTTCACTTTGTCAGTCTTGTCTATAGAGATTGATAGTTCTTTAAGCCAGGGAGTGTCTCAAATGTATAGCGCCCAGAAAAATGGGGCCCTGATTTCATCTGGGCTCTCCAAGAGTTACTATTATTATTATTAATAATTAATAATAATAATAATCGGATCCTGAATAATAATTTCACAGTATGATCCTTTGACAAAAGGCAGATCACTGTTATCACCTATTCTGCAATAGAGTCCATTGAGCCGTTACAGGGAATGACATCTATGGAAAAATACTACCTATAACCAAAACAACGAAAGACTTGAAAGCACAGATGAACCTTTCAGACCTTGTGACACAGACTAACTACAATACGACACCAACACCTGTGGGACTATAAGAAGAAATGTAGTTGGCCCACAAAGGGTTGGGCTGAGTTAATTAGATTTCTGTGCTAGCAAAACAAATACCAGAGCCCCTCTCTTGCTAACTCGTTTTCTTGCCCTGGCCAGTTATGGGAATGAGGGAGCAGGTATGGAAGTACATTGTGTTTAATGAGACATTCAGATGTTATTTGGGTTTGTAAATGTTCATGGAACAGATAAAAAAAAACAAAAAAAAACAAGCAGGGGCAGCAAATGGTTGCTTCCTTCCCCCAAGGCCCCGCCCTCACTCCACCTCTTCCTTCTCCCGCTCCTTCTCTGCCCCTTGCCTAAGACCCCGCCCACCCGCTGTTCTCCGCCCTCTCCCAAGCTCCTCCCTGAGCCGTCAAACATGTGTTTGGCAGCAGCGCTGAACAGCTGTGGCTAGTGGGTGCTAGGCACCCACTATTTTTTTCCACAGGTGCTCCATTCACAGAGCACCCATGGAGTTGGTGCCCATGGGAACAGCAGCCAAATTTTACAGCTGGGCAAAAGAAGATATAGAGATCCTGTGGATCAGATCCAGGAAAGCATTTTGGCACCTAACACCCATTGATTTCAGTGGAAGTTTGGAGCCCAAATACCTTCAAGGATCTGGGCCTGTGTGGCTTGTCCAAGGTATCACAGTGGGTCAGTGCCTGCTGTAACTACTAACCCCCATTGCAACTCCTCTTGAAACTGGGCCTGTTGCTTTAAGCACCGGAATTTATCTTGGAGGAGATAATCAGAGACCAGTGGAGGGTTCATGACACCTCTCCATCTGGAAGTAACTTTTCAAGCCTGTGCATGCCAACTGTGAATGAGTTCCTCTTTGCATTCCCTTCCCTCACAATAAAATGCATTAGGAATCTTTTTTTTCTAATGGAGTTACAGGCACACCAGTTGAAAGCCAACAGCCTTTAACACTTCACTGGGAGTGAGAACAAATAGAGATTAAGTTATTGGAAATATTAGTAGCAATAGTATGTGTGTCTGCTGGAAAATGAAATGAAAATGTGTTTGCTGTCACCTGATATAATACACAACATGCTAGTTACTGTCAGTTATGACAGAACTGCAAAGTAAGTTCTGCCGGGCTAGGATAGCATAAAAATGCATTTACAAGTATTGTTTTGTGAGCTGATCTGTTTGCCTCAACGAAATAATTACAGGCTATGTAGTTCTACGGTTATCTATGTACCACTTCACTAACCCTGTTTCGGTGCGTGGATAAGATGCATGAAGTGTGCAGAGTGGAGAAATACAATTATCTAACAAGTGACAACAGGTCTATTCCATTGTTACCATTGCTGAAGTGCTGTCTTTTTAATGACACCCTAATGTAAAGCTTTTCAGGCTGATTGCAGAGTCCCTTTTCTGGTTCGGCTTAGAACCGTTTATTACCAAAGCCACAGAAATTCCTTTGGGATGCCATTTATCAGACTGAACTGACCTGACAAGCTGGCATAGAATGAAGAATAAAATGTTAAGCACACCATCTTGAGTCCTGATTCTGATGTCACTGTTTGCACTGTACATTTGGAGATATTCTAATGACATCAAAGGAATTATCTCGGATTTACCCCAGGGCAAATGAGATAAGAACCTAATCTATAGTGTGTACCTTGAACTCCTTGAAGATAGGGTGAAGGAAGGGATGGGTCTGCCAATGCTCTCTCATAAAGTCCAATTTAGGGTGATACACTCTATAAACTCATTGCCTAGCATTCAAGGGTTAAGTAGTAAAATATGCGGGTGCATGGAATGACACCTATTTCCATGAACCTCTGAGATGAAACTCCCAAATTTCACTCACACAACACACAGCCAAACTGTAGAACTTTTTGCCAGAGGATGTTGTGAAGGCCAAGACTATAACAGGGTTCAAAAAAGAACTAGATCAATTCATGGAGGATAAACCATCAATGGTTATTAAACAGGATGGGGAGGGATGCAAAACCATGCTTAAGTGTCTCTAGCCTTTGTTTGCCAGAAGCTGGGAATGGGCCATGGAGATAGATCACTTGATGATTGCCTGTTCTGTTCATTCCTTCTGACATACTTGGCGCTGGCCACTGTCAGAAAACAGGATAGTGGGTTAGATGAACCTTTGGTCTGACTCAGTATGGCCATTCTTACGTAGATTCAGTATAGTGAGTGAAACATGGATTTTCATTGCCATAAATGTACATATCAGAGTTAGCTGAGCTGAACTTTCAGTACTTTGTGACAAGTAATTAAAATTTCCAAACATAACTAGCAATTACAATGAACTATTCGTTTTGTAAAGCTTAGTTTTTATTAAGTAAGCTATTATCAGTTTCCTGGCACCTTTTAGGGTTTTGCCTGTCAACAGCATGCTGGAAACATTAACATAAATCTACACTATTTAAGAACTGTCAGGAAGGCACAGATGTGATCAGTCACAGAGGCTGTCAGACAGACGTTAAACTCAAAGTAAAACTGCCAAAGCATCTGGAGTAGTACTATGAAACCTGACACAGCAGAGAATATCAACTACAAGAGCTATAATTAACTATTTGGCTCATCCTGAGTTCCCTACATACTCAAAAATCCCGTTATAATCAACAGGAATTTGGGGTGTACACGAAATACAAGATGAGGCCCTACCTTTATAAATTTCTGCTCACATGAGAAGAGGTTGCAAGTGCTTTGGAGGTTACAATTAAAATTCAAAATAATCTGGACAAACTGGAGAAATGGTCTAAAGCAAATAGAACAAAATTCAATAAGGACTAATGGAATGTACTCCTCCTCTTAGGAAGGAATAATCAGCTGCACACATACAAGTGGGAAATGACTGCCTAGGAAAGAGTACTGCAAAAGGGATCTGAGAGAAAGGCGGGATTAGCAAGGGAAGCTACCTTAGTGAGGTCAGAACATGTAGGGATAAAGTGAGGAAGGCTAAAAGCCACGTAGAACTGGACCTTGCAAAGGGAATCAAAACCAATAGTAAAAGGTTCTACAGCCACATAAATAAGAAGAAAACAAAGAAAGAAGAAGTGGGGCC
>NC_133770.1:83185314-83221792 GCF_003597395.2 Chelonoidis abingdonii
ACATTCTGGGATATATTAGCAGGAGTGTTGTAAGTAAGACACAAGAAGTAAATCTGCTCTACTCTGTGCTGATTAGGCCTCAGCTAGAGTATTGTGCCCAGTTCTGGGCACCACATTTCAGGAAGGATGTGGACAAATTGGAGAAAGTCCAGAGAAAAGCAACAAAGATGATTAAAGGTCTAGAAAACATGACCTACGAAGGAAGATTGAAAAAAATGGATTTGTTTAGTCTGGAGAAGATGGAGAACGGACACGCTAACAGTTTTCAAGTACATAAAAGGTTGTTACAGAGAAGGGAGAAAAATTGTTCTCCTTAACCTCTGAGGCTAGGACAAGAAGGAATGGGCTTAAATTGCAGCAAGGGAGTTTAGGTCGGACATTAGGAAAAGCTTCCTAACTGCCCGAGTGGTTAAGCACTGGAATAAATTGCCTACGGAGGTTGTGGAATCTCCATCACTGGAGATTTTTAAGCCCAGATTGGACAAACACCTGTCAGGGATGGTCTAGATAATACTCAGTCCTGCCACAAGTGCAGGAGACTGGACTAGAAGACCCCTCGAGGTTCCTTCCAGTCCAACAATTCTATGATTCTCTCTCCAGCATCTAGTCCAAAGTATTACAAACTATTCCCCTAATCTTATACAGACATCATTTGGTATAGTGTTAAATGATTAGGAGTCACTGCCAAAGGCAGACCAATGGAGACAAATGAGAATGGATGGAGGATTGACGTACTAACCATGGGGTGTTCTCTGCAGAGTAGCTTTCAGAAGGCCCTTCCATGTGTGCACTCAAGTTCCTACCTCAGGCTGTAAAGGGGTTAGAACTTTTTTTAAAAAGGTTAGAAAAGTGGCTAACAACATTGCCAAAATGATTTAGTTTTGCTATAACCGTGTTCTCAGAAATGGCTGAGAGTCGAAACTTTAAACATAATAATATAAAAAATGAAAACTCATTACCCTAGTATCTGAGCGCCTTGCAGGCTTAATGCATTTATCCTCACAACACCAGTGGCATAGGTACTCTACTCTATAGCATTTTACACATAGGCACCGGTGCACAGAGAGGCTAAGCTACTTGTCCAAGTTCACACAGGAAGTCTGCAGTAGAGCAGAGAATTGGCTCTGGGTCTTCTGTGTCTCAGGACAGCACTGTAACCATTGGACCATCCTTCATCTCATTTTAGTACCTTCAGAATTAAATAACAATAAATGTACACACAATTAACTGGTCCATTTAAGTCTAGTAACTGAAAATATAAGAAGCAAACATCATGCTGTGGTTCATCTTATGATTATTGAATAGGTTTGTTTTCTATTCTCGTCTCCACCCCAAACATACTTTAGATATTTCATTTGTTTCCTTGTCTAAGGTACCATGTGTGCTATTGATCTAAACCTCGTTCTCAGGTGATCTTTCCAGGTCAGGACTATGATTACTGACAAAAGAGCATGGGAAAGTTCAATCATCCTCTGACTAAAATGTATAACTTCCATGGACAGAGTGCTGGCTCCAGATTGCCATAAACAAGTACTATTTATCCATCCCACAATTCAAATCAACTCTTATGAATGGAAAACCTGTCTTATGAAAGGAGACTCAAAGAGCTTGGCTTGTTTAGTCTAACCAAAAGAAGGCTGAGGGAAGATGCGATTGCTCTCTATAAATATATCAGAGGGATAAATACCAGGGAGGGAGAGGAACTATTTAAGCTCAGTACCAATGTGGACACAAGAACAAATGGATATAAACTGGCCATCAGGAAGTTTAGACTTGAAATTAGATGAAGGTTTCTAACCATCAGAGGAGTGAAGTTCTAGAACAGCCTTCCAAGGGGAGCAGTGGGGGAAAAAAACATATCTGGCTTCAAGACTAAGTGTGATAAGTTTATGGAGGGGATGGTATGATGGGATAGCCTAATTTTGGCAATTAATCGATCTTTGACTATTAGTGGTAAATATAGCCAATGGCCTGTGATGGGATGGGATCTGAGTTACCTCAAAGAATTCTTTCCTGGGAGTCAGGCTGGTGAGTCTTGCCCACATGTTCAGGGTTTAGCTAATCACCATTTTGGGGGTTGGGAAGGAATTTTTCTCCAGGGCAGATTGGCAGAAGCCCTGGGGGGTTTTCGCCTTCCTCTGGAGCAAGGGGTATGGGTCATTTGCTGGAGGATTCTCTGCACCTTGAAGTCTTTAAACCATGATTTGAGGACTTCAATAGCTCAGACATAGGTTAGGATGTATTACAGGAGTGGGTGAGATTCTGTGGCCTGCATTGTGCAGGAGGTCAGACTAGATGATCATGATGGTCCCTTCTGACCTTAAAATCTATGACTCTAACTCATCTGCCTACAATTAAAAATACTGATATTGCAGCAGAAACTAATTATTTGAAACACCCAACTGTTGTAATTACCAAGCTGTAGCTGGTGACTGGATAATAATGTTCAGCACTCGTACAGCACTTTATATTATTAACGCTATATAGATACTAACAAATTCATCATCATAATGCCCCTGTGGAGGTAAATATAGTCCATCAGTTCATACTGTATTTATCTCCATCAGTATTATTCCCAGTTTACAGATGGGTAAAACAGACACAGATTAAGTGGGGAAAAAAACAACAGTCAGCATTTGGGAATTCCTGGCTCCCAGCCCTATGCGCAATCCACTATCCCATTCTGCCTCTCACATTTATGGACCAGGCAGTGACTATAAATTCATTTATTATAGTGCTGCATAGTTAATACTCAGCAAACGTGTTGCTAATACCATGGTATTTAATATGGAATTATGTCTCATCTTTCCTCTATCTCCTTTCCTATCTGCATGGCAAACTCGACTAGACTTTCTGGCTATAATTTCTGACCCTTCTTCTCAATCCTCTTCCCCTCATATCTAAATTTTCCATTCAATTCTATCAGTTTGCTTGCTTTAATATAACACACATCTGCCCTCTCATCATTGTCCTTACTGCTACAATCCTTGATTCCACTCCAAAGCTTGTTTCTGGCCTCACTGGCTCTTGCATTGTTCCCTGTGTCCCAAAGCCATCTTCTTCTCTTTGCCAGGCACATCAAACCCCCTCCTTAAATCCTTTCACTGGTTACTTCTTACCAGATTCAGTCTCCTGATCCTAATCTGAGAGAGAAAAACAGAGAGATTGATAGTTATTGTGTGTGGGCAAGACAAGCAAGGCAAAGTTTAAAAAACCCTCATCTATATGATTTTGAGCCAACCATTTCCTCTGAATCAGCAGTGTTCATCTTGAGAAGACCTCCAGGGAGCCCAACATGAAAAAAGCAACCATCCAGCATCCTCCACAGCACCACAGAGGCATGATGGGCTGTCCTGGATGCCCCAGGCATGGTTGGTCTTGATGCAATGAACCATGCCACACCTGAAGCTGTTCAGCTGGCTCTAGAGGCAGTATGGGAGCCCAACACCAGGTAGCCAGTCTTCCAGCCTAATGCTGATGTAGGAGTTCTTGGTAGTGGCAGAGGCAGTCTCCCATTCTGTTGGCCATAGTGAGCTGATGATGTTGTCAACTGGATAGAAAGGGCGCAGCACTGTCCGGATAGGATTTCTGCTATGCAATTCATAGCAGGGTACATCCCATATATCCCTGAAAAGCAGCAAGTACCTTGCTGTACCTTGATGATCAGTTTGTTGGCTGCATTCCAACACTGGGTATTAGGTGGAGACATATTGTCTGGCACCATAAACCACACACATTTTGTTGGCTTCAGTGTGCCCCTGATAATTCTCATGGTATGATTCAACTGTGCATCTACTAGTTTAGTGTGGGCAGAGTTAAACCAAACTGAAGCATAATATTTGCCAGCTGAGTAGCAGAGAGCAAACCCCAAACTACTCAGTGTTTGCACATTGGTTCCCCAGGTAACCCCTACTACTTAGTTCAGGAGACAGTTTCTGTTCTTGCTCTTTTGAGCTCTTTTAGTGAGATGGTATTTGTATGGGACTGTGCCATCTCCGGCGACCCCCTAGATACACTGGCTTTGAATCATTTGCTGATCATTCAAAAAGATGTTAAGCTGAAGTTGACTCTGAGTGTAGTGGAAGTGGAAGCATGTTGACACAATCTTTGACATACTTGGTTTCTGTCTCCATTTTTTGCACTAGTCACCAAAGGCAGCCAGATCACTGTTCAAGTTTTCTTCAATCTTTTGGAAGTCATAGTCCCTTGAAGTCAAGTGGATATCATCGGTGTACATGAACCCCCTTGGAGATGACATTTAGTAGAATACATTAAATAAAGTTGGTGCAGCACCAAACCCTGAAAGAGTCCATTCTTCTGCAGTCTCCAAGTGCTGGTTTTGTGGCCCAGAGCCAATGGAAAATGTTTTCTCAGAGCATCAGCTCAGTTGCCATGACAACCCATCTAGGCAGAACCCCTTGAATCTTATACAGCAGACCAACATGTGCCAAATAGGCAGAGCTGTAAGATCAAAAAAGAGCTCCAGTTTTCTTCTTCTTTTGAAATCTATCCTGAATGTATGTAGTAAGTGCTAACACTTGGCCACAGGTGCTTCAATCTGGTTGGAAGCCTGCCTGATTATCACTCATAAATTGTTCTGTCATGGGCTTAATTTTCAGTAGGATCATCTGCTCCAGGAATTTGTAGCTACAACTCAAGAGTGATATTGCGTGATTGCAGGCTGCTAAAAAGCAGTTTTTATCTAAGTTTGGTAAAGCTATCACCTTAGTTTTCCATCATATCTTGTGTATCATGATCTTCTGTATGATGTGGGACATGAAGCTAGGCAAATGTTGTTGGCTTTTTTCCCCAAGATGTTTTAGTAGTTTTGGTGAGGCAGTGTCAAAGCCTCAGGTTTTCCTGGTTTTCAGTGACTTTTCTATTTCTTCCTTAGAGAATGACTGGAAATTTTCATCTTGGACAAGCTGTGGAAATTGTTTGTATTGACTTTACTGTTTTGTGATTGACACCAGGAAAATTTTAGTTTTGTCTTCGTTAGCAATGTTGATGGAGTATGTAGTGCTTTTGTTTGGAGAGACCTTCTATTGCCATGTGTCTGGTGGGCTTTGTGTTGCACCAGAATTCCTGATGATTGTCCATGCTCTTCTGCTAGATCTTGACATGTGCATTTCTGATATTGCTTTTTTCCATCATGTTCTTTGGAATCTCCTAGATTCAGGAGATGATTGGCTATTTCTGACTCACTGGATTTTTATGCTATTTAAGGAGCTTTGCACATTCTTTGTCCAGACATGGTATATAGGGTTTTTTTGCCAGCCACACAGTATGGACTTGGAGGAGGCCTTAAAGATTGCTTTGGTAAATCTTGAATACGCTTCATCTATTCAGATGTTACTTGGGATGCATACAGTATATTGGTCAATGAGCTTAGTGTAATTGTCCCAGTCTGCTTTTCTGTAGTTCCAATGTAGCCTTGGGCTAGAGTTGTGATAGGCATGGTAACCCCTATCTGAAGGAGGATGGCGTGTTGCTGACTTTGGGGGAAATTTCCAAGGACCTTGCAGATGGCTGGCAGAGGGTGGCCTCCAGCAGAAGTGACCCAACTGAGGCAGGGGAAGGTAGCCCTGTTTCTAATATGCAGTGTGAAGAGTTGCTGGTTGGTTAGGGTCAATGTAGTTCCTTGAGAGAGACCCAGTTTGCAAGGTCTATCCCACTTTGATCAGATTCTTTATAGTCCCAGGTGGCATGGTGGTCATTGGATTTTCCATCATAGATGGCAGGATGTGGGAGTGATTGCAGTTGATTTGAGGGCTTGTAAAAATTTACCACTTTAAATTGACTGATCCGTATGGTGTCACAGTCGTCACATGTAGATGCTAGATTCTCCACACCGCTAAGTTACATGAGTGTCTCAGCCATATTTTTCATGCAAACTGTAGTTTATGAGGTCAAAACCAGAGATTATGAACCACCTGGCAATAAGGGAATTAACATGGATTACTTGAAGGCAGATGACATCAGCATTGTGATGTCAGGCGATGTTTTCAGACCAGAGAGCTTTGTGTCCAATAGGGCCTTGACATTTAGTTGTAGAACCTTGAGGGAAATGCCAATATTTATAGCATTTCCTTGTCCTTGTCTGTGTTCCCAGTCACCGGGATCCAGTAGCTTTGGTTCGCTGCTTTGGTTCCCCTGAAGGGTAATTAAAAAGTACATGACAAGAATGTAGCTGCATTATACCCACCCTCACCTATGAAACTCTCCATATTTCTGCTCCAACATCCATCTACTTATCCTCCTGTTATGTGGGCTCAGCTCTATCCCATCACTTTAGCTCCTCCTTTGTTTCTATCTCACTGTCTTGCCATTATGTTTTTGACCAGGCCATGGTCCATGCCTGCCCCATCCTCAACTGCCGGGCACTCACTTCCAAGCCACTTCTTCAAGCACGCATGCCATCCTTCGCATTGTTAACAAGCCTCACACTTTCCTATTGTACTGTGTCTTGTCTCATTTTGTTTCTTTAACATCTTTGGTATGGGGGATGTGTTGTATATTTGGCTCAGCTACTGCAAACACTTACATCACATCACAGCCAGTGGACTAGTCATGTGCTTAAAG
The DNA here is from genome assembly GCF_003597395.2 of Chelonoidis abingdonii. Taxonomy (NCBI): domain Eukaryota; kingdom Metazoa; phylum Chordata; order Testudines; family Testudinidae; genus Chelonoidis; species Chelonoidis abingdonii. The sequence goes on from NC_133770.1 coordinate 83,191,897, forward strand.
CCAAACACCTGTGTAAGTGTTTGGAGTATCGGCGCCTGTGATTGTGAAATGCATTGTAAATTAACAGCAATATATACACATATAATCTTATTTTATTAGTTTCTTCCTGTATTAGGATTAATAAATTAGCTATTATACATTTTTGAAATATCAGTTATTTTAACACTGATGTTTAATAACTGCATGGTGGTTTTATTAAAACCTCACTATGCTTCTAAATAAGCAATTATTTTTTACTAGTGCACAAGTCTCACTATGCGGGAACTACTAGTTAAAGCATTAGCTTCCATGGACTTGATGACAGCACCTGATTACATATCTGATACATGGCAACATTTCAGACAGGAGCATGTTTCTTGTTCAGATCAATGCAAATATTTTGGACATCAATAAAGTATGATAGATTTGACTGTGAAGAATGAGTAATAAGGGAGAAGGCCAGTGTTTTTCACTTGCATGCCTAAGCTAAAGTTTCAGAATTTGATTTGTTGTTTGTTTTTTTAAAAGAGTGAAGGGAACAGACAGCTTTGCCTACTGGAACAATTTCACTGAACTGTAAACAGGAGATGCTTGAAAGCTTGTCATGCAACCTCCCAATCAGGAATGAACAAACTGCAAACTTCCAGCTCCAGAGGGTAGATATGCACACACTGAGCAGGCAAAGTTAAAATGTTGTTCCTGTCACTCGTTTACTAACTGATGGGCTGATAAATTGATCCTTCATCAGCCACATTATAATTGTACATGAGCATATAACTTCTTCATAATTAAAAGCATGGGAGGATTGCCAGACATTTTCCTGAATAGGTGCTAGCCAATGTACTAAACACATTCACAATGCATTACAAAAGACTGCTTTGTATTTCAATACTATGAAGAAAGACAGATTTCCTGAAATCGCTTTCATTTTGTGTGCATGACTAGGGCAACAGCTTTTGCCTCTTCATCTAATAGCCAGGTTTCAGATGCAGTGCAGTGCAATAGTAGCATATCCTGACATAAAAGGCTAAAAATGCTGTGTCTGATGTCTGACACCTCTCCATGCTGATAGCCTTTCGGCTCAGAACCACGATCTTATGTAATCAAGACCTGTTGAGAACAGCACAGGATCATTGCAGTGCATCTTTTCTTGAGGGGTAAAATATCAGAAAGATTAATATTTTAGAAATCAAACAGCAATGTTATAGAAAATTCTGTACTCTTTCCTAAAGTGGCATACAGGGAAAGAATTGTTATGTTGTCCTGGTGTGACACAATGGGGTACAGGTGGGGAGAAATCAAATCTGTCGTGTGTCATTGTTATGTTTCTCCATAAACAAGAAGCAACCCTAAACTTTCAATCTCAGTGACATATTTTAGTCTAAGGACAACCACGAAAAATCAAAATTAAAGTCTCCATAGAGATCGTAGTGTTTTTGTCTACAAGCTCTAGTAACTCTGAGAACAAAATGTCTACGATATTTCCTCTAAACTAAGGTCGAGCTCCTGGAGATTTAAAGTTGCAGTACACACGAGAAAGGAATAACATTGTCAATCCACAGCCACTATGCGTGATTCTCATTCTTATAATGTCTCCCATGCACGTTTTGCACAATTCTTGGCAGATGCATTCCATCCCACTAACAGACTGACTAACCAAAACCATAGTTCATGCTGTGATTTTTTTCTCCTGCACTGAGCAGCAGCAGATGTTGCATGACACAGGAGATGCCACTTATTTTGCAGAATATATCAGATGGTTATCACAGTGGTAAAATCCATGGAATGCTGCTTTACTGGATGCCACGTACAAAAAGCCCTAGTTCTATTCAGTGTCTGTATCTTGCCTAGGAGAGATGAATCACATTGTTCTTCAATAAAGCAGCATGCCACAGTGGGACCTTCTTCAAGGTTATTGCTGTGAGCACCTGCAATAAAAAAAAATTCTGAAAAGACTTTAAAAAAAAAATCACACTGCCCCCTCTTCTCTCAATCTCCCACTAGAAAGGATGAGATGGAGGGACAGGAGGGACAAAGAGATGAACTTTACTCAGCTGCTCATGAAAGTGTCATAGAAATATGAAGCATATTAGATAGTGCAACCTGAATGATAGGAAATTAGGTTAACAGAAAGTCTGTTACACACAAGTCCAAAATTCTACTTCAATGTATAATTTTTTGCCAGAGGACTTTACACACTGAAATCTTTCTATACTGAAATAAATGCCACAGCAGAGAAGGATGGCTCTCCAGGCTATCTGGACTAGAGTGGGGCAACACTTCAAACCATTTCTGCGTTCACGCTGGAAATTGCATTCACTTTGATTGTCTGTCTTCTTTCTCTTTCAGGTTCCATTAATTACCATGCTAGCACTGCAGATTGCTGGCAAGAAAATACATACTAATTTTAGTCCAACTATTCCATTATTCACACAATGTGATTTTTGAAATCATACTGGGGTGTATACACCCAGATATCCTAATTCTAATAGTCACTGCATGCTAATGCAAATCAGGAAACAGAAACATATTATGACCCACGTGCTTTCAGCTAGAAACTGCTTGGATTTAGAATATCAAACACACGCAAGCAAGTGGCAATCCATCCTGTAGCAGGAAGTGGCAGAAACACAAACTCACAGAATTATTAGCTCTTATGTTACCAAACTCAGATTCCGTGGTATTATTTGAAATCGGATCTTCACAAACCCTGCGCTTGTCACTATTTGAATTACAGAGCTGTAAACCCCACTTTCCTTTCCAAAAAAACCTATGTATAAATTCATATATAGTTCTGTCTCAATAGTTTTTGACTTCTGGTTTCTAGACTTACACTAAAAGCCTGCATTAATAGATTGTCAATTACAGCTATTTTGTCTCTCTGCTGAAGTGTAGACAGAATTAGCTTAATGAGTGTTAAATTTCTATGCAATAATAGGAATAGTTAGTTTCTTCTTTAACAGTTAGTACTTCAGGGCCTAATCTGAAGTGCATTGAAGCCAGTGGGAGTGTTTTTACTAATTTGGGTTTTGGATTGTCTAGCTATAGCTATTTATGTGGCTCCAACAGCATAGAATCTGAATGTCTCATAATCTTTAATGTATTTATCCTCACAGCACTTTAATGAGGTAGGGAAGTACTATAAGCCCATTTTATAAGTGGGAAACTAAGGCAAAAAGCAACTAAGTAATGTGCCCGCAGGAAGTCTGTGGTAAATCAGGAAAATTTCCTGAGACTCAGGTTAGCCCCATGACCACTGGACCATACTTTCTCATATGTGTGTTTACTGCTAAAAGGAATTCTAGTTTATTTGAGAGGGTTTGCTCAAACCGAGATTTTGAAACACAAGACAGATGATTATAAGCAACTCTGCTGCTGCTAACACAGCCTTTGGATTTGATTTCTGGAACGCATGGGTAAGTGGAACAGACTGTCTCCTGGGATTTACATGATTGTCCTCATCCATTATACTTAGCACCAAATGCACCCCTTTCAGATGCCTTTTCACTATGGGGCTTAGCCAGCTGTAGTAATTTGGGGACTTTCTTAATGGGTCATTGGGATTTAACATGCCCACTTTGCTTTCTGACATTGCATTTTCCTATGGTAAAATTCTAGAGTGAACAATGAACAAATTGCCTGGTTTCTGGTTTGTATTCCCCATCTCCACTAGAGACATAACAGGGCTCTACAAATTAAATATTGCAGTTGTCTTATTGATGTACTTTATTTATAGCACAAAGTATACTTGTAATTGATTTAAATTGTTACATCAGGTACTGCATGCTTGCTACAAATCAACGCAAGTCTTTCAAACCAGGGAGAATAATTTTACAGCTGTAAAGTGCCATGTGAAGTGGTATACAAATAAACAACACTACCGGAATTTACACAGTGCTGCAGCTGCAAAGGACAATTTACTACAAGACAGAGATACTAAGCACATGCAATCGACAAACTGTATCTTTGTACATAGACTCAAGTCATTAACTGATACACACTACAGATAACACCACCCAGAGTTGAATTGCGATTGCTTCATGAAACAGTTAGATTTCAAGGAAGTCTGAGAGGGTACATAGGATACCATAGATCAGGGAAATATTCCAATATAGGGGGAGACATGACAGAAAGCTGTACATGTATCAACCAGTCTATTTAAAAATGAGTAGCCCACAGCAATAGTCATAGGCCAGGTCTACACTGCGACTTTAAATCGGTTTAATGGCCGATATACCGATTTAACGCTGTATCCGTTCACACGACGTCGTCATTAATATCGAGTTAAATGGCTCCTTAAATCGATTTCGGAACTCCTCCCAAACGAGAGGAGTAGCGCTAAATTCGATAGTGATAACTCGGATTAGGGTTCGTGTGGACGGAAATCGACGTTATTGGCCTCCGGGCGGCATCCCAGAGTGCAGCACTGACCGCTCTGGACAGCAATCTGAACTCGGATGCAGCGGGCAGGTAAACAGGAAAAGCCCCGCGAACTTTTGAATTACATTTCCTGCTTGTCCAGCGTGGAGCTCTGATCAGCACGGCTGGCGATGCAGTTTGAAATCGAAAAAGAGCTCCAGCATAGACCGTACGGGAGATACTAGGTCTGATCGCTGTATGGGGAGACAAATCTGTTGTATCCAGCTCCGTTACAGAACACGAAATGCCAAAGCGTTTGAATAAAAAACCCCAGGATACACAGCGCTGTGTGACAAGCGTAACGGGAAGCCAGAGACTCAAATGGACGCTCATGAAGGGAGGGAGGGGGTACTGAGGACTCCAGCTATCCCACAGTCCACAGCAGTCTCTGAAAATTATTTGCATTCTTGGCTGAGCTCCCATTGTCTGTAGGTTCAAACACAGTGTCTGGCGTGGTTCAGGGAACAGCTCCTCAGTTTATTTCCCCCCACCACCACGTGAAAAAAAAAAGGGAAAGATTGCTGTGCTATGGCGTTTGCTCAATGCACTCCGCGAAAAAGGCGCCAAAGGGTTGTCTGCTGCCTTCACAAAGGGAGGGGTGAGGCTGTACCCAGCACCACCCGGGGCAGTGTTTTCTGCCCCATCAGGCACTGTGCTCTCAACACGGAAGTGGGAACTATGGGATAGCTGAGGAACAGCTACCCACAGTGCACCGCTCCTGAAATCGATGGTAGCTTTGGACCATGGACGCAAACAATCGATTTCGGGATCCCACTGTGGACGCGCTAAACCGATTTTATTAGATCTGTTTTGTAATATCGGTTTAAGCTAATTCGAAATAATCGTGCAGTGTAGACGTACCCATAGTCCCCAGTTTCGCTTATCCGGGCAGGAAATAGCTCCCTGTTCACGATTAAATCTGTTGCTCTTCTTTAAAGTGACTGTCCCACTAGCTTATTTTAAAAACAGCAAATTTTGTTTCATATGGAAATTGTGCAAGACATGGTGATAGAGAGATGAGCATGGGGAAGATATTCATTGATATGCTCAGCCCGATGCTGGCGACAAAAGGCAGCATAAACTCAGTCTAACTGATTACTTATAATCAAGTTTACTGCTGCTTTGCTTTACCAGTAATGTTAAGCAGCTGGCTCATATGGGTCAGTCTGGCCAGTGGCTTACACTGTGATTTAGGTCTACAGAAGCTTCCTTCCTCCAAGGCATGATTCAGAGGATTACATTTCGGAACCTAGCACGAGGCCCCAGCCTGATTAAATGTAAATAGTACAGATAACAACAACCTGGACCTATTTTGTCTTCTGTTTTTTTTTCTCTCTTATCTGAAAAGCTATGGCAATTGATTTAAAAAATATGGTCTTAAAACAGAAGAAGCCATCATAATAGCGGTAAAACAGTACACGAGTAGAAGGTAGCAGGTGCACATTACGGGGGTCTCAGCTGTGCAACTCTCTTTTAAAATCAACAGATTTTACAAAGGCGAAATCTTATCCAATTTTGTCACTTGATCCTTATGAAACAAGAGCATCATTCAGTATAGGTATTTTCATATACATTTTCTACTTTAATTTTGTTGCATTTTATTTGTGCTATTTAATCATATGTAGAATTATGTTGGTCCCAACAGAAATAAGAAGTAAGTTTTTAAATACAGTAGGAAGAAAATGAGCACTGTTAAAAGAAAAACCAGAGGCCACTCCTCTCTAGAGTATAATAGCATCAAGGCAGGTAAAATTATGGCTATAAACTATACAACAACCTTTCACTTTGCTACATAATTATTTACATACCAGCAACACACACTGAATTGTATGAGGCCAAATGGGAATATCAAAAGGAATTGATAAAATGTCTATTACTTCTAAATATTATTAGAGAACTGCTGCGGCACCAATTTAAGTATCAGTTCAAAGGAAATAAACTCCTTTTTATCGCCAATAACCAAATTTGTGCTAACAAGTGTTGAAAGGATACTTGACTTCCTCCTGCTGCCATTTTACCACATAATGTACACCTGACACCTCCTACTCATTCACTGTTTTACTTCTTCTACGCTGGCTCATTCTGTTTTAAGACCATATTTTTAAAATAAATTGCCAGAGTCCTAAAGCTCTTCAAAAAAGAAAGGAAAAAAAATCAGACAAATTTGGCACAGGTTATTGTTGTCTGTACTATTTACATTTAATCAGGATGGGGTCTTATTGTGGTGAGCTCTATACAAGTATAGAGGAAAACACAGCCTTTTTCCCAGAGAATTTATAATCTGAGATAGGGCTGTCAATTAATTGCAGTTAACTCACATGATTAACTCAAAATAATTAATCACGATTTTAAAAATTAATTGTGATTAATCACACTTTTATACAATAGAATATCAATGAAAATGTATTACATATTTTGGATGTTTTTCTACATTTTCAAATGTAATTGATTTCAATTACAACACAGAATAAAAGCATACAGTGCTCACTTTGTATTATTTTTGATTATCATTTTTACGGTGCTTATATTTGTAAACAAAAGAAATAGCATTTTTCAATTCACCTCATACCAGTACTGTAGTGCAATCTCTTTATGATGAAAGTGCAATTTACAAATGTAGGGTTTTTTTGGTTACATAACTGTACTAAAAAAAAAAAAAAAAAGTAAAACTTCACAGTCTACAAGTCACTCAGTACTTCTGCTTGTTTAGTCAATCGCTAAGACAAACAAGTTTGTTTACATTTATGGGAGATAATGCTGCCCACTTCCTAATTACAATGCATTGAAAGTGAGAACGGGCGTTCGCATGGCACTGTTGTAGCTGGTGTCACAAGATATTTATGTGCTAGATGCACTGAGGATTCATATGCTTTTTCATGCTTTGGCCATCCTTCCAGAGGACATGCTTCCATACTGATGATGCTTGTTAAAAAAAAAATGCATTAATTAAACTTGTGACTCACCTCCTTGGGGGAGAATTGTATGTCTCCTGCTGTCTTTTACCCACATCCTGCCATGTATTTCATGTTATAGCTGTCTTGGATGATGACCCAACATGTTGTTTGTTTTAAGAACACTTTCACTGCAAATTTGACAAAATGCAAAAAAGACACCAGTGTGAAATTTCTAAAGATAGCTACAGCACTTGACACAAGATTTAAGAATCTGAAGTGCCTTCCAAAATCTGAGAGGGATGAGGTGTACAGCATGCTTTCAGAAGTCTTAAAAGAGCAACACTCTAATGCGGAAACTACAGAACACAAACCACCAAAAAAGAAAATCAACCTTCTGCTGGTGGCATCTGACTCAGATGATGAAAATGAACATGCGTCGGCCCGCATTGCTTTGGATCATTATCGACCAGAACCCATCATCAGCACAGACCCATGTCCTCTGGAATGGTGGTTGAAGCATAAAGAGACATATGAATCTTTAGTGCATCCGGCATGTAAATATCTTGCGACGCTGGCTACAACAGTGCCATGCATTCACCTGTTCTCACTTTCAGGTGACATTGTAAACAAGACACAGGCAGCATTATCTTCTGGAAATGTAAACAAACTTGTTAGTCTGAGTGATTGGCTGAACAAGAAATAGGACTGATTAGACTTGTAGGCTCTAAAGCTTTACATTATTTTATTTTTAATGCAGTTTTTTTTTTACATAATTCTACATTTGTAAATTCAACTTTCATGATTAAGAGATCGCACTACCGTACTTGTATTAGGTGAATTGAAAAATACTATTTCTTTTGTTTTTTTTACAGTGCAGAGTATAAATATAAATAAATAGAATAAAAAAGAATAAAAAATAAATATAAAGTGATCACTGTACACTCTGTATTCTCTGTTGTAATTGAAATAAATATACTTGAAAATGTAGAAAACATCCAAAATATTTAAATAAACAGAATTCTATTATAAACAGCATGATTAATCACGATTTTTTTTTTAATCACTTGATAGCCTAATCTCAGGCTCTGATTCTGCAAGCACTTGCTCAATGACTTCCCTGGGATGGTTCACATGAGTAATGTTATGCTCACATCTCTTTGCAGGAGCAGGACCTAACTTCTATTTATATTACAGTCCTGCCCCCAATCAGGGGCACCAAGTCTCAATTTTTTGTGAGCTTCTGCGATTTCCCATCTTTATTATTAGCTGCTGTCACACTCAGAAATTCTCGGGAAAGGCACAGGACAATATTAGTTAGAGAGCAGCACAGGAAATGGGAAGCTGAGCCTAGAGAGGGGAGCAAGGAATGGAGCTGGGGAGAAATGTCCAATGCAATGCTCGTGGAACTGCCAGACGAAGGGAACTGGGAAACATCTCTATTATCAGTAAAGAGAATGAAGGACCGGATTCTGCAGTTTTAGAGTTTTGGGATTTTGACCCACATACTCAAGGTGAGGCAGGACAGGGGGTGGGTAATGAGTTTTCCTGCCAAGTTTTTCAAAGTCAGATGACAAAGCAGATATATTTTAAATAAGCATTTTAAACCATTCATGATTTTTCAGGTGGGTCTGTCGTGACTTTTGAACTTGGTAACACTGCAAAATGTGCTAGATACTCATCAAATACAGAGGAAAAAACAATCCCTGGGGCTGACTAAGGACAAAGGGAGCCACCACCTTCAGCCTCAAAGCACAAAGAACAAATATCCAGCACCTCTTCTTTGCAGTTTTGCACTGCACCTCTGGTAATGTCTAAAAATACCTCAGCAAAAAATCTTTGGCCTTTTCCTAGTACAGGCTGGCAGCTGGGTTTAAATAATTTCGTATCATTACACTTGCAAAGGATTTCACTCCTCAAGATTAATTCAGCCTGTCCTTCTCTTGTGCAAGGCTCTTCATTAATCAGAAGAGGAGGAAGGTAGGGAAATTAATGACATGAAACAGTGCAAGTCTTCTGAAGCCAGATGGGAAAACAGGCAAAATAAATAAATGTTGAAGCTCCCAACTAGGTCAGAGCAACTATATGCATGCTCTAGTCTCCAATATGTCTTTGTCCATTAGCACTTTGAAATAAACAAGGCAGCATCAGCTCTAAATCATCTTGGGAGAGGGAGAACATTTAGATGGTTAATCTCTTTTGGGCAGGGACTGGCTTTTTCATTACAGGTGTATGTATAACAAACCATTCAGCAAGTGTTACCCATCCCCCTCGGTGTCTAATCCACAGTGAATGTGCGCCTATAACAGCTCCCAGCTACAGGACTTAGTCCTTTAGTATGTTCTCAGCTCCTGAGGTCCCTACTTCAATCCCAAGTCATGACCAAGATGGAACTCCTGACATTATGGGGCCTAGGAAAACAGGGCCTGGATGCTTAACTGAGATGTGTAGGCACTACCTCCATTCAAATAAATCATATTGTTTACTTGTACCATGCATTTCAAAAGCAGATGAGTCACCTGAACAAGAGCTGCCTGTCCCAGCCAATGGTCCAGGTAATGAATGACTGGAGTCTACTGGCTCCTGAGATGGGCCATGATAGCCATCATGCTATAGAGCATGTTTGGGACTCGATTTCATACTGAAATGGAGAAACTAATATAAAAAAGGAGACAAATAAATCTCATGTACTATTAGTTTTCTATCACAATTAGCATATGCAGCTAAATGAGCTTAAAGTAAAAGCAGAAGGAGCGTGGCTCTCTATCTTCTTCAGCATTGGCACCGCCTCCTTAAGGACTGATGCGATGAGCACTCTCCTGCCTGTTTCTATTTACTTTAGCTGCGGCAGATACACATCCTCTATCTCTGTCAGCAGGATGAAGCCTTATGATGAGATGTGCAGGACAGTCAAATGAGCTAACTCCACCCAGAACTGCTTGGGAATAATATAGATTCATAGATTCCAAGGCCAGAAGGGACCATGATGATCATCTGGTTTGACCCCCTGTATAACAAAGGCCATAAGACTTCCCTAATTGATTCCTGTTTGAACTAGAGAAGATCTTTTAGAAAACCATCCAGTCTTGATTTACAAGTTGCCAGAAATGAAGAATGTGGCATGTTGCCCCCCATTCCGGGGTGCCACCTTATGTACTGGGGTACCACTGAGCCTACCTGTTCCATTAGCCTGGGCTCTCTTACCCTGTCCTGCTGAACGTCTGAACTCTGCTGGCACAACCTCCACCGCTCCTAAGCCAAGGAGCCGCCTCACCTCCTGCTCGAGTAGGCTCTCGTGAGAGGGATCCCTGAAGAGGGACAGGGATGGAGGGTGGGTGGGTCGGGGAGAACTAAACTGGAGGGGGTAGCCCCAGGAGATGCTGTTGAGGACCCTCGGTCCAAAGTCAGCTGTGACCACTCTGGGAGAAAAGCCCACAACCAGTTGGAGAAGGGAAGTTTTATTGCGGGTGGATCCCGGGTATGAACTGGTAAGTTGCCCCCGGGCGTCCCACCAAAAGTGGTGCTTAGAGGGCCAAGGCTGGGGCGCAGGTCAGGATGGCATTTGCAGTTGCTTTTTTTAATCCCTGGACTTTTTATAAGGGAGCTCATATCTGGAGTGGGTGGCCTGACTAGGAGCCTGCTGTGGTTTAAACTGAGGCCAAGGGTTTTTAATGTTGTGTGGGAGTCCTTCAGACCGTGTAACTTCACGTCTGTTTGTTCCACAAATAGGGCCTTGCCATCGAAAGGAAGGTCCTGTAAGGAGCTCTGTGCCTCGCTAAACAATCCAGACAGCAGGAACCTTGATGCTTTTCTCATGGACACTGCGGAAGCCATGGACCTTGCAGCCATATCTGTGGCATCCAAGGTCGCCTGAAGGGCTGCCCTGGTGGCAGCCGTGCCCTCCACAACCAGAGCCTTGAACTCTTTCTTATCACACTCCTGGAGGGAGTCGGCAAATTTGGGAAGGGAGCCCCACAAACTGAAATCATATTTACCCAGCAGGGCTTGGTGATTCACCACCCTCAGTTGGAAACTCGAGGACAAATAAACCTTTCTATCGAATAGATCTAGTCTCCTCAAGTCCTTATTTTTAGGAGTAGGAGTGGGTTGACCGTGCCAATCCCTATGGTTGACCAACTAGACAACTAGAGAGTTGGGGACAGGATGGGTATACAGGTATTCATGCCCCTTCGCAAGCACAAAATACGTCTGTTCTGCCCTCTTAGATATGGGGGGCATGGAAGCTGGGGTTTGCCACAAGACATTCGAGATTTTTGTCACTGTTTCATGGAAAGGGAGAGCCACCCTGCCCTGTGCCGAAGCTGAGAGGACATTGAAGAGGGAGTCTGAGGGTTCCTCTACCTCTTCACACTGTAGGTTGAGGCTCGATGCCACCATCTTCAACAGCTCTTGGTGGGCTTTCATGTCCTCCTGTGGGACAGGCGGAGGAGGGGCTGTGATCACCTCACTTGGGGAGGATTACTATGGAGGTGCAGTACTCTGCTTCCCCATCAGTGCCACAGGTCCCACCACTTGGTCCCCTTCTGAGCGCGGGACTGAGGATGAATGCCCCACCGACTCCTTTCTGCGAAGCTGCGAAAGGGAGGCTAACGGTCTTTCAGAGGCTCAAGCCACTGAGCAAGCCACCACCGGGGGCTGCGTCAGGGCCCACGGACCTCATTGGTACCATGGCACTGGCCAAGGAGCCTAGTGACACTGCACCTGCTGTGGTACTGGCGGACCAGGCAGTCCAGCCTGACTAGCCTGGCCCATCGATTGACGACTTTCAAGGGAGGTCAGACTAGCATACAATCGACCGCTATCCCAGGACTGGGATGAGTAGTGATGTCAGAGCGGTGCCAACGCGAGACCATGATCCCAACGTGGAGGAGCGGGAGTACCGCCAGTAGCAGCTGCTCCGCAACTGGCTCTGACAGGCGGATTCGCGACAGCGAGGTGCTAGCAATCAACGCCTGGGGCTGCGGGAGCGGTGCCATGGTGAAGACCTCAAGTGAGACGAAGAACGGGAACGGCATCGATGCCCATACCTCAACGGGTTACAGTAGATTCTCGGAGACAATGACCTCTGGTGCCGTCTGTCCCGGTCTTGACTGGGCACACTCCCCCCATAAGGTCTATGTTCCCTCGAGGTGGAGCGGTACCTGGAACCCCTGCTAGTCGGTACCCAGCCAGACAACCTGGCGGGGGTTGATGGGGACTGGCGCGGACTGTACAAGGATGGTCACTGAGCGTGGAACGGCGTTGGGAACCTTCCCTCGACTGTGAGTGGTACCGTCCAGGCAGTGATTGCGGAGGTCTGAGCAGTGGCTTACCTCTGGACTGGGGAGCTGCCAACAGCGGTGCTACTGGTTTTGGTAGTGACATAACGTCTTGAGCCGCCTGCAGGGCCTCTGGCATGGAGGGCACCCGAATGTGGCCACTGGCATCTAGGGAGGCTGGCTCAGAGTTGGAGGCCGCGAGGCTGACGGGGACTGAGAGCTGCCCAACATGGGCCTAGTCTCTCTCCCCATTTTGCTCCGGTGTCTTGGCTTTTCCCTTAGCAGTACCCATCATCAGAGGCAAATTCATATCAATCACAGCTAATCAGAGAACAGTTAATTCTGAGCAGCTCAAGGTGGGAGACAAGATGAGCACATTTGAAAGCTGCACAAACATAGCGGGTCTTGGGACATGGGCACTCAAATATTTTTAAGCGAGGAGCAAATTCAACTGCCTACTAATTTAAAAGCTGCACTAGCATTCAGAACTCACAGTCCCAGACTACCAAAGGGTGTGTCTAACATGGGGGGCGTTAAGCCAAAGCTTTTGTATGTACATCAGGTAAATCACATGAGTCATATCAACAGCATGCACACAGAATGCCTCTTCATTTTCAATTAATGTGAAGTGGTAGTTTGCTGCAAAATGAGCATGTAGCATTTTCTGGGGGTAGCCCCTGGTCCTTTGCTTCAACTCTGAGCAGCATGCATCCTGGGATTGGTTTTGCAGAGAATTGTGGCAAACCTGGTGAGTTTAAATTATATTAAAAATTCCCATGTCTCTGTCCCATGTTTTCTTTTCTGGGCTGGCTTGTGCCATTTTTGGCTTGCTGTTAACCAGCATGAGTGAGAGGCTGAAGTGCAGAGGCTTGAGCAGCCTGTTCAGAGGCTTGAGCAGCCAGCAAGGCATCTCATAGAGAACACAAACTGCTGCAGGAAAGCTGTAAGGGATATCTATTATTTGTATGTTGAGTCCCATGGCTGAACATGTTAGCCAGTGGAGGTTGGGTGGGGGTGGCTGAAGTTTAGCATTCCCTATGTGCTTTTGCAAAACCCATGCATTCTTTTTTTTGTTTCAAGGATTTTCTATATTCACTGCAATGCGAACAGTTTCTTTTATGAAACAAAAAAAAAAAGTTTGAATGAAACCAATGGAAAAATAATCTCTCTGAATTTGGAAATACATTAAATTAAGCAATTTACAGAATAAACTATGTACAAACCTTTAACGAATGCAACAGTGCACACAGAACTGAAAATACAACAGTAAAAATATTTCAAATACAACAATTTTGGGAAGGGGCTGAAGTTACAGGTGAATATAAACCTTGCCTCTAGCTCTTCTTGTCCTCACAGGTTTTGGGGCCGAGTGCCGCAGATCAAAAATCTCAGGGGCATTGCCAGGCTCAGAACAGCTGGACTCCCAGAGGCAAGTATTCTTAGTGCCGAGCTTGGATCTGGGAGGAGAATGGGAGCTGCTGGGGGTACTACTGCAGGGATGTGGTGGTTAGGAGTTCCTACTGGTCCCAGTAGCCAGCACTGTCCAGGGGATGAAGGACATGCCTGGATCCCAAATTATGGGACTGCAGGGTCTATTGGCCTAGCCAGGGTTTCTTTTGCAGGGCATTCCACTCAGCATAATGTCCACAAGTTGCCTCTACATCTCTCAGGTCTTTTTCCATGCTTTCCTTTGCCATCTTGATCCTGTCCTTAATCACAGCCAGTTTTCCTGGCTACTGAGACACTGTCCCTGGCCACTGCTATGATCACCTGGAACAGCTACATTTTTCTCTCTCTCTCTGAGTCATCAGGTACAGCCATCACCTGTCAGCCAGCCTGAATTTCCTCCGTGACTCAGCCATGAGTTCGGTAAACATGTCCTCCGGAGTCTTCCTTTCCGCCCCGCACCCCTTACCCTCAGGTTGATCAGCCTATCAGCAGTAGATAGAGGCCCTGTCCTTGATGATATGGCTGTTGCGGGCGCTGGGGTTGTGGGAGAAGGGGGGAAAAAACCCAGTCACTTATTGTTCATATTCCAGATTAAAACAAAACAAAACAAAAGCCCTATGAGTTAAGCATGTATGTGTATGTACTTTACTTCCTTGAGACTCTTCCCATTCTTTGGGGGAAGCTCAGAGATGGTAAGAGTTCTGCATATATGGAGGGTGCTGGGTGCATTTGGATTTCAGTGTAATGTATCTGCTTTTATGTTGCTAAGGGTGGGGGTGGGTGGGTGCAGTGGCTACACCTACGTTCCAGGTTTGCTTTAGTAGTTTGATCGGCAAAGCACTATGATATAGCCATTGGAGGCATGCAGAAATTGGGGAGCAGCTACTCTGTGCACATGAACAAAAGATCAAACTAATACAACTGAAAACAAACCGCGTTCACTTTACAAGAGGACCCCAGAGTTCCTGATAAATGAGTTAATGCACAGCTATGTGATATGTCACTTGTACATAAGCGTTTTCAAATGGGATTAACTCAATTTGATCCGGTTTAACATTCCCATGTACACAAGCACATAGTGTTGAAAGGAGGAAGGAACGCTGTGCCCAAGTAACACCAGCAACAACTGTCTTTTGCTGAACCATTGCAGTGGGAACGTTGAGGTCTTTCAAGCTTATTTTGGATTGTATTACTGTGCAAGTTAGACCTTTCTATTAGAGTTGTAAAGCAAATCCTTAACACCTACTACCCCCCGGGAGAAGAATCCATTATTTAAATATCAGTTGACACGCCACTTACATGTCAACTGAGTATACAGTAAGGTGGATAAAACGTTCTGCCTCCCCTGAGATTATCACAGTTGCACAGGGAGCAATGCAGCGCGAGGCAAATCCTCTCTTCATTCTGCAACAGCTAAGCAAGTCAGAGATACCTCTTCTGAAAATAAGTGCAGAGAAGCTGCAGAGGGTTGGAGGGCGATGTTGGCAATCAGGATTCCTTGCCTTGCTCTGTGGGAGGGAGAGTGGTCAAGCACTTACAAGGGAAATGACACCTAGGACTCCTGCTTTGTTTCAAGCACTGTAAGGAAGAATTGTAAACAGCATGCCTGAGTTATCATCCCAGTTAGTGTACAGATGGGGAGCAGGAAAGAAAGTGCCTTTAGAGCAGGAGGTTCTCAAACTGAGGATTGGGACCCCTCAGGGGGTCATGAGGTTATCACATGGGGGGTCATGAGCTGTCAGCCTCCATCCCAAACCCCACTTTGCCTCCATTTAAATATATATTAAAAAAGTGTTTTTAATTTATGGGGGGATGCACTCAGGGCTGGTCTACACTACGGGTAAAAATCGATCTTAGATATGCAACTTCAGCTACGTGAATAACGTAGCTGAAGTCGAATATCTAAGATCAGATTACTCACCTGTCCTCACTGCGCGGGATCGATGTCCGCGGCTCCCCCTGTCGATTCCGGAACTCCGTTGGGGTTGGTGGAGTTCCGGAATCGATATAAGCGCATTCGGGGATCGATATATCGCGTCTAGATGAGACGCGATATATTGATCCCCGAGCAATTGATTGTAACCTGCCGATATGGCTGGTAGTGTAGACGTAGCCTCAGAGGCTTGCTGTGCAAAAAGGGGTCACCAGTACAAAACTTTGAGAACCATTGCTTTAGAGCATAGAAACAATTAGGATTCCTAGGTTCCATCCTTCCTCAACACACAGACTAACCCTCTGCTGCTTTCTCCTCATCCCTGCAAGATGCGGTGCGCCCTTAGGCTGGTGTATTTTGATCTTCCCTATTGTATGTATCATAAGCATGAGCCAGGGAAGTGTTTGATTCCCTCCCCCCAAAAGAAAGCAAAACCAGCTTGTCACAAATCAGAGCAATTTAAACATACTTCTGCACATCTGGAGAAAAATAGAGCAGGCACTTTTGTTTGTTCAACTCATAAATTGATGAACTGGTAAGTTTTTGGTGATAGCAATATTTTTAGATCTAGAATTGGATTTTATAGGAAACTGCCTTCTAACCTCTTGACACCTATTCATTTATGAGCTGTTAATTTTTTTAAGCATCTGTATTAATTCATGGAGACAGTAGTCAGATAAATACAAGGTCATTCCTTTTACAATCCTATATTTTTTGTTAAATTATATTAAAACTCACATCCAGCAGATATATGCATCTGAAGAAGTGAGCTGTAGCCCACGAAAGCTTATGCTCAAATAAATTTGTTAGTTTCTAAGGTGCCACAAATACTACTGTTCTTTTTGTGGATAGAGACTAACATGGCTGCTACTCTGAAACCTGTCAATATTCTCCCAGGTAACATGGGGGAAGAGATTATAGGAACCCCTCACTCCTCTTCATCCATAATAGGATCTCTCTGGCATAAAACACACTGGTTAATTCATTTTAATTAGCCAGCTACCTATACTATATTTCATTTGCTATTGTTGGTATCAGGTTGCTTAGCTAGAGTATGGTACATTTTGGTTGGGTTATTCTTGAAAACACTCCTTTCACCTTGATTTTTCCATTTATAAACTTAGGTGCTTTTGAAAATCCCACCCTACGAGTTAGATGCTTAACTTGCTTAGACCCTTTTGATAAATCCACCCTATTTATTTATCCTGGTCTTTACTGGCACCTTTGACATCATTGGTCATTAATCACATTTATTATTTAAAAACAAACATCGTCACCACAAACTTTTGTGGTTTCAACCAATCAACAAAACCTCTTCAAACTGACACTTTCACCCTCAAGGGGTCTGCATCTTAAATGCTTTAAATACTCTTAATTCTCCATACAGTTTCTCAGACTTAATCCTTTTCTTTATACACACACAATTTCTAATAAGGAAGATTTGAGATGATATGGAATTAATAGGTGGGTATTGTATTAATTATGACAACATTAAGCCATCGTTCCATATGTCATTGCACACAAGATCAGGAAAAAGAAGAAGTTCCTCTCTTACAAATGCAACAGTTTGAGAACCACTAAACTAAAATCTCATTTCCTATGGTATATAGAAGAGTGGCCTATCATCCACGTATATAATAATGAATTCTACAGAGGCTGTAGATTTTGAACATCTATTTTCCCTCAAAATGCAAAAACTAGGGGACGTTCAAAGAAAATGAAAAAAGTGGCAAATAAAAAGATTTTTTCAAACGATGAACAATTAACCTGTGGGACTCAGGCCTGGTCTATACTACGCGTTTAAATCGATTTAATGGCCATTAAATCGATTTAACGCTGTACCCATCCACACTACAACACCCTTTATATCGAAATAAAGGGCTCTTTAAATCGATTTCTGTACTCCACCCTGACGAGAGGAGTAGCGCTAAATTCGATATTAACAGTTCGGATTACGGTTAGTGTGGACGGAAATCGACGTTATTGGCCTCGCCTCCGGGCGTATCCAGAGTGCAACACTGACCGCTCTGGACAGCAATCTGAACTCGGATGCAGCGGGCAGGTAAACAGGAAAAGCCCCGCGAAACTTTTGAATTACATTTCCTGCTTGCCCAGCGTGGAGCTTCTGATCAGCACGGCTGGCGATGCAGTCTCAAATCCAAAAAGAGCTCCAGCATGGACCGTACGGGAGATACTAGATCTGATCGCTGTATGGGGAGACAAATCTGTTGTATCCAGCTCCGTTACAGAACACGAAATGCCAAAGCGTTGAAAAAAAAAACTCCAGGATACACAGCGCTGCGTGACAAGCGTAACGGAAGCCAGAGACTCAAATGGACGCTCATGGATGGAGGGGGTACTGAGGACTCCAGCTATCCCACAGTCCACAGCAGTCTCTGAAAAGTATTTGCATTCTTGGCTGAGCTCCCAATGTCTGTAGGTTCAAACACAGTGTCTGGCGTGGTTCAGGGAAATAGCTCCTCAGTTTCTTTCCCCCCCCACCACGTGAAAAAAAAGGGAAAGAAATCATTCCTTGACTCTTTTCAATGTCACCCTATGTGTATACTGAATGCTGCTGGTAGACGGATGCTACAGCAGTGAAGAGCAGTATCCGCTCCTCTCCCTCCCCCCTCCCCGGTGGTAGACGGTGCAGAAGGACTGCCCACCACCGCCATCCTCGAGAACCCCATGCCTGATAATTGCTCAATATCAGAGGCAATTATTCCTGGTTACTCCAGTAGATAGGACAGAACGGCTATAACCAGCTTCATCATCGCAACTGGGGGCTGAAAATTTTTGAAAGCAAAATTGGGATTGACCCTTGGCAATGAGTCATTCCTCCCTGTGGTTTCTAAAAATAGAGTCCGTACTGCCTGGACTGTCATAGCCCGGGAGGCTGCTGCTCCAAGTGCCTCCCCCCCATTTTATCTCACTAACAAGTCTCTGTTTCTTATTCTTGCATTCCTTTACAACTTCATGACACAAATGGGGGAGGGGCACTGCCACGGTAGCCCAGGAAGGTTGGGGAGGAGGGAAGCAACGGGGTGGGGTTGTTGCAGGGGCAACCCCTGTGAATACTGACACGGAGCAGCTGTGCTCTCTGATACACTGGATCTCTATTACACTTGCCTATTATTCTAGGCAGGACTGACCTCTATTTTTAGAAACCATAAGGGAGGGATTGACTCATTCCAAGTGAGTCAATCCCAATTTTGCTTTCAAAAATTTTCAGCCAGGGGCACTCATGATAGCAGCGGACAGTACAGAGAGGGAGAGATAACCGTCATCTCATTGCCAGTTTTCTCCGGCAGTAGACGGTACAGAACGACAGGTAACCATCTCTGCTATCATTGCAAAAGCAAGTGAATGCTGCTGTGTAGCGCTGGAGTATCGCCTCTCTCTCCGCGGCATCCAGTACACATACGGTGCCGAAAAAAAAAAAGCTGAACGGGCTCCATGGTTGCCGTGCTATGGCGTCTGCCAGGGCAATCCAGGGAAAAACGGCGCGAAAGGATTGTCAGCTGATGTTTTCCCGGAGGAAGGAATGACTGACGACATTTACCCAGAACCCCCCGCGACATTAACATTCAACCCTGAATTCCAAGGGGCGGGGGGAGACTGCGGGAACTATGGGATAGCTACGGAAGTGCTACCCACAATGCAACGCTTCAGAAATCGACGTTAGCCTCGGAGCATGGACGCACAACGCCGAATTACTGTGCCTAGTGTGGCCGCAAGAAATCGAAATTATAATATCAGTTTTATAAAACCGATTTTAGCAAATTCGATTTTATCCCATAGTGTATACGTGGCCTCAGTTGCACAAGACATCACTAAGGCCAGGAGCCTATCCAGGATTCAAGCACAGGACAAGATAAATTAACAAGAATATCCAGTATAAAATAAATATTAAGAAAAATCCAAATAAACCTAAGAGCTTTGGAAGGGATATAAACTTTTATGCTTTGGGATATAAACCAATCTAACTATTTTGGGTTTGGAGAAAATTTTCTCTGCATGAAGCATATCCCATAACTATCTACTGAAAGGTTGGGGGTTTTTTTGTTTGTTTTTAAACCTTGAAGCAGCTGGTGTTAGTCACTGTCAGAGACCGGATACTGCACTAGATGAAACATGGCAGGTCAGATCAGGTAATTTTATTTTTTATCAGGTAAAAATTACTATGTTCCTGGTCAAATTATTAACTGCACAGATGTCACCATCACACTTTCTATTGATCTAGTTTTTTCTTCTTTTTTTTCAAAAAAGAACTTTTACTTGTACCTGCTTCGACTTGATTCTCAAATCTTCAGTGCCTCTCACAGCATCAATCAGAAAATATTTCCATACCTGTGGCCCATGTCCTTTTAGGGGAGAACCCAGGGGAGGGGAGAATTTCTCTGAATATTTTCCAGAACAGTCCAAGACAAGATTTATTAAGAATAGAAAGAAAATCATTCAAACAAAAGTAGTGGTTTTGTATGACATAGCTTGTCTTGCACTCTGAAAAGTTAAGCCAGCTAGGTACACTGAAACGGTTCAGTGATAAATGGCACCACTTTTTATTTTAATCACAGAGCTGTCTCCTCCCAGCCTGTCATTTTCTCAGACAATAGCTCACAAGCACTTTCTTGTTACTTTGTCCCAGGGGCCTCATGGCCCTTCTTCAGTTCTGTGGTCACTTGCATCTTTCACATTCCTTTGATATCCCCAAGCTGCTGTAATACTGAGACACTGTTCACAGAACTGTTTCCCCAGATGTCCTATATGTGGATCTCAGCACCATGTCATATGCAAAGTCTATTGTATCCTTTAAGTTTTCTTGTGCTTAATTGGCCCAGTTAAACCATTTTTGGGGAGTCGATTTCCCCATTTTCTTACTTTTCAAATGTTTCACAGCAGGGGTACCCACACCATACGCTGACTTTCAGTCCACAATTGCCTCTGTACCTCCTTGTTCCTCACCCTGATTGCCTTAACTAAACTTGCTAACTTTGAAACCAACTCACTCTCTTGAAGAGATAAGATGTACTTACCCCCCTACTGTGAACCCCTCTTATAAAAACTTGTACTTCTAGAACTTTTAATTCAGGGAAGTCCCTACGACCTGCATTATACAGGAGGTCAAACTAGTTGATCACACTGGTCCCTTCTGACCTTGTAATCTATGAATCTAGTCTTTATGATATGTAGATAGAGACATCAGATCCCCTATTCCACTTACATATCATTTTACACTTTTATTTTACTTTACTATGAAAAGTTTATTAATGTTAAGCTACATTTGATTTGATTGGTTTCTTTAATTCCACTCTATATGTGCAGCTATATAGTATTAACCACTGCAAATACAGTTGCAAAGAGACACAAAGGAGTATCTGTAAGAGAAGAGTCATTCAATTTACATTATATTCAGAGAGCAATACAAATAAAATTAAAATGTTATAACTTGAGGTTCATCACGTCAAACACTGAAGGGTTTATCCTCAGGAAACAATATTGTTGTTTTACATACATACGCTGTATGGCTGCAAGCGTAGCCAAACCCTCAAAAAAACCCAATTGGAATACATGATGTATAATGGAAAGGGCTAGTGCTAACTTCTTAGTAATGTACTTCTAAGGTTTATGACAGGGATTGGCAACCTTTGGCACGTGCCTCGCCAAGGTAAGTACCTGGCAGGCTGCACCGGTTTGTTTACCTGCCACATCCGCAGGTTCGGCCGATCGCGGCTCCCACTGGCCACGGTTCGCCGACCCAGGCCAATCGGGTCTGCGGGAAGCGGCACGGGCCGAGGGATGTGCTGGCCACCGCTTCCTGCTGCCCCATTGGCCTGGATGGTGCTTACCATGGCAAGCCGCGTGCCAAAGGTTGCCGACCTTTGGTTTATGATATATGAGCATTGGTGACTGGCCTGATTTTATTTTTGAAGGGGTAAAGGGAGAGTGTTATGCAGTATCCCTATTTACTTATAATAAGAGATACTTGTTGAGATTAAACCAAGCTATGTGGCATCAACATAGACATTACCAGTTCACAGTTCTGTATTTAGTGCACTAAATATATCAACAATTACCCCTCCCAAATTACTATGTCCCCTGTGAATATCTAATATGTATAAAAGATGTTCTAATCTCTTGGATACAGTATAACAAATTCACATGTAATGTTGGGAAGGAGGGCATCCCTAGGCAGAGTCCTGTTTTATGTCTACACTTCATGTAATGGTTGTCAGGAAATCCTTCCATTAATTTTGTGCAGCTTCACTACAAAATTCAACAAATATTCAACAAAATTCAACAAATTCAAAATACCTTCAGTAAACTTCAGGGATAAACTGAGATAACTCCATGAATATTGCTTTTAAATGGAATGGGACCTCACCTCTGGGATGGGCATACATACTTGTTCTCAAGGTTTCGGTAAATCATTTAGTAAAATATAAAATACATTTTAAAGTACATCAACTTTGTAGTGAAGCTGCACAAAATTAATGGAAGGATTTCCTGACAACCATTACATGAAGTGTAGACATAAAACGGGACTCTGCCTAGGGATGCCCTCCTTCCCAACATTACATGTGAATGCAAATCTTGTACTGTGCAAAGCATGTGGTAGGCAATTAGGTGCCAATTCAGCAAACAGATAGGCACATATTTAATTTTATGCTTGCGATTAGTCCTATGGACTTCAAAGGAAATGTTCATGCACGTAAAGTAATGGTTTAAAGGATCAGGCCTTTAAACAGTAAATAACTTATGGAAGGTGGAGAAAGCCAAATGGAGAGTACTTGCACTTTGACCATTATAAAAGAATGCCTGGGTAGGAGAGAGGAGTGATAGGGAAAAATTAATTGTACAATAGACCCTTCACACTTGGCTCATTTTTGTTAAATGATGAAGATGACTAGGGCAGGCCCAAAGCTCTTCCATAACAATATAAAATCTCAGCTATGAAGACAACTGAAGAGGACATATTTCTCTAGATACCTTATGCAAGAGACATTTTCATAAAGTTATCAGAACAAGGATCCAATGAAGGGGACAAACAGGCAGCTGCTATAGTCCCTGTGTCTAGCCTTTCTAGCCAGCGAACACTGCCACAACTCTTACCAGACATTGCTAGTCTCATTCTGTTCTCTAGGAAATGTATATTGTGTAACTGTTGCTCTAAACTCAGAGCACTAAAATAAAGAGGAAAGGAGCTTTGATGAGGAAAGGGAAATGAAAGGTAGAAAAGATTATAGCCCCAGAGGCACTTTGGGGCAATTGCCTATGGTGTTCGGCCTGGAAAAGAGAGAACTAGAATTCTTCCCCCCTCTCCTTCCCCGTTCTACTCAACATTTTCAAGTTCATTCTTTGTAAAGTCCTAGACACTCCATTTATGTCCCCAGATAGCAAAATGGGATATTTAATAAACCTTTTATTTTCTGTTCAGTCAAAGGTAATCAGTACATATCCTTTAGGGGAAAAAAACAACTATACATTTTGTTCTGTTAATAGTCTCAGCTTCATCAATCACGTAACTGATGCATGCAATACCAAGACAATGGATTTAAAGAAATCTTGGCAGTCTGTGAGAGGGAAAAAGTTACAAGAAGCAATTTTGAAATGTAAAAAGTCAGCAATATACCTATTACTTTGAAATCCTTCCCTCAGACACACCAGCTTACCACCACTCACTGTTTTAATACTGTTTTGGAAGAGATTGTGGTAAATCTTGCTACCTGAAAAAAAAAACCCACAATGTTTGATGAGTTCAGGTCGTTCAACTAGAGTGCAGTTTCTGGGTTTGTAATTGTTCAGCATTGGAAAGTTCACAGAAATAATGTGAAAGCTGCATATTCTTAAAGATGTCAATAACACTAAACATATGTGACTGAGGGATCAGTGAACTGGAAAACTTCCTGATCATACAAGTCTTCTGGTAACTCTTCTTCTCCATCAGCAAAAAATGTGGGGAATGGAGGATTTTTATTGCAGTCTCGGTAAGTAGGTAAATTTGTATCTCTGACCTAGAATGAAAAAAGGTTTAATAAATCAAACAGATGATTCACAGACAGTAATATATTTAAACCCTAGGAAATCACTCTTTTTCTATGCACGAGGAAAACAGCATTCAAGTTACATTTATTTTTTTAAAGAATTCCATGTCTGGACATTAGTTAAATTAATGACAGTATCAGCTCATGAATCTAATATTTTGTGCTTGAGCCATTAGACTTTAAAAACTTATAATTCAACCTTTGTACTGTGCTATGGGATGAATCAAAGTCAACCACTGAGAAATCAGAGTTTAAATTAAATTAAGTAGACGGTCTGCATATTTTTAACTACTATTAATGTAAGTAAAATCTAAGATTAATCTAACAAAGAGTAGAGAACTATGTCCGTTCAGTTCTGAACCTGGTAGCATTTTGTGTACAGGGATTTTCATGTTTTTCCTTCAGTTAGAAAATTTCCCCATTGTACCTGTGAATTTTTTGACTCAGCAACAGAGAAAAACTTTTTTTTTTTTTTAAATGGGAAGATGCAATTGTAAAAGTACAAAAGGATGAAAGAGGGATGAAACGACTTAATTCATTTTTTTTTTAAACTGACTAGATTTTAAGTTGGTTGTGTCCCTAGAAGTCAAGTACGACTGTACTTACAATTTCAGAAACTCAAGTGCTAGACATGGAGTTTAACATTTTTCTACTTATCTAAACATATTTCTTTATACAGCTAATAGAAAGTCACAAGAATTTTTGGAATTGGGTTTAATATGGATCACCAGTTTGCATTCCTCATTAACTTTTGTACAACCAAAATACTAGTCTGAACCAGTATTTACCAAAAGCTGATAAAATCGTAATATCATTTAGATTTTTATATTGGATACACAAAATGCTTGCTATAAGAAGATATTGAAACTTAATTAAAAGCTATCACCATCAACTCTTCCTGACTTAGAAAAATCTTAATATATGTTGTATTTAAAATACAGTAGCTTAACAACAAAGAAAGTACAAACAGAGTTGCTATTTCACATAAGAATTTATGGTAAATACCTATATACTCAAAAGAACACAAGAAGCTATGTCTTTTTGACTGTTTCTCTTCAGTACCTAAGAAGTATTTTGTTACTTTATATCCCCCACGCCACCCACTCACTCACTCTCTCATAATTTTGGCAACTCATATGAATTGCATGCTCATATGCAAGTGACCAGCTAAACACAACTGCCCATTTGCATGTGCAAATCTGATCATTATGAATGAATTCACAATACTTCTCTGAGCAAACTAGGAAGACACTTGCGCACAGCGGGCTCCAGGAAGCGCTACCGCAACCCTCTGGCTAACTTAGAAGGCCACCTACTTGTTTGGGCTGTGGGGGGATGCAACCAAAAAATATAATAAAGTGGGGATTCAGCTAAAAAAGTTTGAAAACCACTCAGGGTAAAGGCAGGGAGGTAGCTAGGGGCTATGTGTGGGCAGGGAGGTAGCTAAGGGTGCAAGCAGGGGATAGCTAGGGAGTGTATGTGGAAGGGTGCTAGGTCAGGGTGCAGGCAGGCAGGAGGTAGCTAGGGGCTGTGCGCAGGCACGGGGGTAGCTCAACGTGCAGGCAGGGGTTGTGGGCAGGCTGTGTGCGGGCAGGGGGGTAGCTCAGGGTACAGGCAGGGGGGTAGCTCAGGGTGCAAGGAGGTCAGCAAGGGGCTGTGTGCCAGAAGGGCTCCCTCTGTGGTGGCTGCTCCACAATGGCTCTGCTGGCCCCAGAGCCGGGTTCCCCCACCTGGGTGGCTCTTATTGGCTGCGTGAGCAGTCAAAGGGGGCTGGGAGCGGAGGAGCAGCTGCAACCTCAGGCACCAGCAGCAGATGGGGGAATGCCACGGCTGCCTGCTCCATGGCACTACCAGCCAGAGGAGCAGCTGCTCCGCACTGCCTGGCTCTGGCTTCCCACCTACAACCTGGCCAGAGGGCTGGGCCTAAGGAGGCCTGGGGAAGAAGAGGTGGTGGGGGAAGGGAGGTAGAGCTGTCCCTGGACTGCCCCACTCTAGGTAATGCATTGCAGTTTGGTGGGGCAACATCTTTGTGCCCCACCCCCAACTCTGCCCACGGGCTCAGGGATTCTGCTCGTGGGAAGCACCAGGGATCCAGTCTCACACAGCTCACGGCTCCAGTTGAGTGTGTGTTGTGTGTATGGGAGGGTGGAGGGGGTGGTGCTTGAGCTCCTGGCTTCAGGGGGGGCGCCAGCTTCAGCCCTGTGCCACTCCTGGGTTTGGGGGGTGGGGCCACCAGTTTAAGCCTGTAAGAGACACAGGGGCTCTCAGCATCAGCAAGGCTCAGTGGCCCTCCTGAAGCACTCGGACTCCTGATTAAGAACTGCCGCCCTAGACCATCAAGTGTTTGTCTAATCTGCTCTTAAAAATCTCTAGTGATGGAGATTGAAACAACCTTCCCTAGCCAATCCACCCTGACAGCTAGGAAGTTCTTCATAATGTCCAACCTAAGCCGGCCTTGCTGTAATTTAAGCCTGCTACTTCTTGTCCTATCCTCAGAGGTTAAGGAGAACAATTTTTTCCCTCCTTCTAACAATCTTTTATATACTTGAAAACTTATGTCCCCTCTCAGTCATCTCATCTCCTGACTAAACAAAACACAATTTTTTCAATCTTCTCTCAGTGGTCATGCTTTCTAGACTATTAATCTTGACCGTTTTTGTTCCTCTTCTCAGGATTTTCTCCAGTTTGTCTGCATCTTTCCTGAAATGTGGTGCCCACAACTGGACACAATTCTCCAGCTGAGGCCTAATCAGCGCGGAGTAGCTTTTTTGAACATGTACAGTTCAAAAAAAAATGCTCTTTAGGTTTCAGAGCGACAAGAATTCATTTATGAAATGGATCTAATAATACAGCACTCTAGAAGTTCCTAACAAGAGAATATACTCTAACTCAAGTGTCACTTATAGTCAGAACTCTTTAAAAAATTACACACTTTTGCAAATTGTGTTTTTCATTCCTTCATGTTTGTTTTCATTACTTTTATGCCCCACCCATCTTTCTCAGATGAGACATAAATCAGATTATTTATGACATCTTGTGACCATATCTGCAATCTGGGCCATGATATCGCTAAGGCTTGCATATAACTTTATGCACTGCAAGCAGTCCGATTGTCTTCAGTGGAGCTACTTGAAGTGTGTAAAGTAAAGCACATACATAAGTCTATGCAGAAGCCAGACCCAGGTTTGTAGAACATGTAACTTTTAAGAAACTATACATTTTCAAGAAATCTATTGCTACAGTGAAGGTACTTTTTATACTGACCTTTCTACATGTGAAATTTTTTAAATCTAGCCTCGCAAATCCAATCTTTGAGGAAAATAAGTAGGTACAGTTATCAGTAGAAAAATATTTTCATGTCCATAGCTTGTATGAGGTAGATGATAAAGCCCTGGTATCTCTGCAGAAAAAGGAACTATCCACTGAAGGGCAATGAAATCTCATTTAAAACTAACCTCACCATTTCTATATCACTACATATGGAGTTCTTTCTGAAAGCTGTAATAATTCCCTTCATCTACTGAATTTAACTGTATTCAGAAGAAATATATTACAACAGAGATAAATATGCCCAGCAGAAACAGGCAGCTTGTTTTTCTATTACCCACTTTTATAACAGATCATGCAATAAGTTTAGTAATTGAGAGACTGGTCTCACTTGACTGGAAAACACATACAATGGAACCAGTTATTTATGGCAGAAATTGAACAGAACAAACAAAATCCAGGCCTGAACAATCCGATACCAGCTGACAATTCAGTTCCGATAGGAAGACATAACTTTACTCAGAATACTTGATAGTACTTTAGCCTCCCCAGAGAGTCCTGCAAAGATATCAGGGTGGATAAAAACAGATTTTTAAAAGTATAGTAAATAAAAAAATAATATCCAAGCAGTTCAGATCTGCTGCCAATATTTTAAGAAAGTTACTGCACTGAACTTATGCAATTCACTAGTTAATCATCTGGAACCAGAATTTCTGAAGTGCTAAAGCAGCTTTGAACAGCAGTAGCTTCTTCTGCAAGTGCAGAGAGAATATTTTCTTCATTTTAGTTTATTCAACTAGTTCAATTCAATTACTAGTTTACTCAAAGTTGAGAAACCTAGTGAGAGGTGAAAAAGCAGGAAAACCTATTTTCTACTTCCAATCTATGAGGTAAAACTAGGTGTGAAAGAATGAGATCTACTAGTTCTAAAATTTTGAAGGACAAGATGATCAGAAAATTAAATTAATCAACTACAGATATTTCCTTTGTTTAGTAAATTAGTTTTAAATGAAAAACATGTTCTGATTGTGAAAGTAGAATGAATTATATTGTAAGAATAGAAAGGATTAAAGAAATGTTGTCTGTACCTTTAAGCAAAATTGTTGGAATGTTGCAATCCAAGTGTCAGGAATACAGACATTAACATAGAACAATTGCACCGTTTAAGGGCAATTGGTGAAGTATTAGCCTTAGATCGATAACAGTTAGTAAGGAAGTGGGATATGCATGCTGTGCCCCAGGTGATTTTTACTGTTTTTGCTTTCTTTGTCCCTTTGTCTAATTCCCGCTCTTTTATCTGTATAAATAAGACTGTTTAGGCCTTGCATGGCTGCTCACATTATCTGGGTGTATTAGCAGAGCGCTGTGCTAATAAAACAGAGTGGTCTGACAAACTGAGTCCCGAGTCTAACTTTGACATGATAAAAAAAATTATGTAACCAGCACATTTTAAGGTAGTTTTAGTTACTAAAACAATTTTAAAATGATGTTTTGTGCATTTAAACGAATTCCAGTGTCCAAATGCAGCTTGACACAAATCACAAGTAAAAAAAAAAGTTAATCATCTAGTAAAGAAGAAATGCATCTTTTGCCATTTTCTAAAATGAAACATGTAAAAATTAAGAATCTGAATGCATATTAAGCTATATACCTGCTTAAATGTGTATGAATATAGTAGCTTATCCTCCTGATTAGCAAAAAGTAATGCCAAATGGTACCAACCAATTTACTTCAGGAAAATAACTAAAAAGTATAAATGCAAAGTCAAGATTACAATAGATAATTTAAATCAAGACTTCCTATTTGCTAATTTAAATTAGGATTTAAATTATTTAAATCAATCCACCCTCACAGATATACATTTTGGGACCATACCATAGCTAAAGGCCTGTCTACATGGCAAATGATTTGCTGGTATAGCTATACCAGCAGGGTCCCCTAGTATAGGTGCAGCATTAGCAGACAGGAGGAGTTTGATGGCATAGTAACATCATCTCCATGAACTACATTACCTATGTTGATAGAAGCACTGCTCTCTCAGCACAGTTGCATTTAGACTGGGTTTTTTTTCTGGCACAGCTAAGTCCGCTGAGGGGTGGGTGTGATTTCTCCCACCCACCTTTCCACCCACTCCTAGCTTATATAAGTATGACGGCAAAACTTTATAGTGTAGACTAAGCCTTAGATTTAACATCCTGGCTTCCTATGACAGAAACTGCAGGTTGGAATTTCAGCTGGGATGTCTCAAATAGCTTCCTAAATGAAATGAGTTTCCAGGCTTAAAACACAATTTTGCTTGCTGAAGAGTTAGAGGAGGAATTGGTTTCACACGTCAAAGTAGCTCTCAAATCCTTGAGAGTATTTCAGGTGGCCTTGGAATTATGTGCTGGTTATAATGGATACATGATGTTTTTGCACAGTCTATTGCTCCAGGATGCCATATTTCTCTTCTGCTATATACTTATTAACACTGTTCTCCAGTCATGCACAATCTCCATCATGTAGCTACAACTGTCATAAACAGATAGCTAAGGGTTAATGTTTCTTTTACCTGTAAAGGGTTAACAAAGGGAACCACACACCTGACCAGAAGACCAATCAGGAAACTGGATTTTTCAAAGCTCAGGGAGGGAA
>NC_133770.1:83222320-83225475 GCF_003597395.2 Chelonoidis abingdonii
CCCAGGGAAGGTTTTGGGGAGACCAGAGTGAGCCAAAACACTGGAATTTTTGGCTGGTGGCAGCGATATCAGATCCAAGCTGGAAATTAAGCTTGGAGGTTTCATGCTAGGCACCCACATTTTGGACGCTAAGGTTCAGAATTTGGAATTTATGCTTATGATAACAACGACAGCTGCTGTGTGAGCGGACAATGATTTGAATTTTATGTCTTATGTCAAACAGTTTCTTTATGTGGATTGAGGTTAAAATCAGAACATCATGACTACAAAGGTTCTAGCTCACAAGAACGAGGTAACCTGAACGGTAAAGTTTAGTGCCATCTTCACTGTAAAAAAGAAAATGAGTTACTGAATGACTGTGCAATCCTATTAGCACCTCCCCTGTCCTTCTCTTCTGCTGGCCTACCTTCTTGTCCATTTGTGACCTTTATTTGCCTCATTGTTTAGGAGTATGCACTTTGGGGCAGAAACCAAGTTTTTACTTGATGGCCTTTTAGTTCATTCCATCGATAGCTTACTCAGTTGGTTAAGTTTTTGTTTGTACATTTTTGGCAATTCTGGATCATTCTCATTATGAAATGACATAATGTGCTTACCCATTATGGACTGTTTTGAATTCCCTGTCAGTAACAAGAACTTAGAAGCTGATGAACCATTTGTTGCTGCACATGAATATTCAGTTTTATTTTCCATTAAAAAGTTTTAAACTAGCCTTTTATCCTAGGATTTAGGAATGAAGTATCTGTTCTTAACTGGGGATATTTATAAACTTCTCAAACCTCTGTTCAATGTCAGTTCACTTGTGTATGTCCAATAGCCCTATTTGGCCTTAACATTATATTCTACAAATTAATTCTAAGTGGCATTTTGCAGAGAGTTTCTTTTGTGCATTCAGGTGGGTTCTTGTGTATTGCTGTATATTTCAAAGAGACCTCTGTCCTTTTCAGCAGAATGGAGCCATACAATTTTTCTTTAGAACACTCTCTTTGGAGCTTTCACAGGTTCCAGGAACATGAGCCACACTTGATTGAACAACTGTTTTCTTTTGATTTGCTACCGTAACCAAAGCTAGTACTCCTTTTGAGTTCTCTTTCTGCATTTTACATTCAGCTCTTTCAACAATTGTGGGTTGACTGCACAAGTTTTGCTGTTGATGTCACGGCAAACACAGGTGCACTAATGCCAAACTGAAAAAAGGTCTTGTTTCCTTTTGTCTTTAGAAGATTGTTTGGCGGCTGCTGTTGCAGGTATATGCAACCAAGGAAAGAATTTAAAATTTTCACTTTACAGATGTGCTTAGTTGTTAAAAGGCAATGTAATGGTTCTCTCTCTTTAAGATGGCTATTGAATTGTTTCTTTTATGTTTATAAAGACAGCACAGTGAAGACTTTAAATACTGTGTTACTGCAGTAAGTCATGGACCAAAACAAAACAGAAGAATTTGTTGCATACTACAGCAGTTACACGATACTGTGATTCAGGTATAAGTGCTAGTGAAGTGCTCATGACCCAGATACAAAGGGACAAGAAGAACAGCCTGAGGCTATCCTGACTTAGTAAAAATGGCAAGAAAGACGACCCATCTATACAGCTTTTTTGTTCTTCAGTGTTCTCTGAAGCAGAAATGTAAGAACTCAGCAGTAATAGTATGTTTCAGAGCAGAGACTGATGTATCTAGGGAGATATAAGTATCCAGGGAGAAAGACAGTGGTTGAGATGACCACAGCACAAATCTCTCTCCCTGCAGCATCCTGAGGCCATGTGCTTCTCTGCAGAAGGCACTCTGCTGATTGGGCAGCCTATAGATTGCACATCACTTCCACAGGGAGCTCAGCACACTCCCTCAGGACTCTATGAACTCAGTAGCATGCAAAGCTCAGATGATTGCAGGATCAAGCCCTTAATTATTTTATTCTTTCTATGTATTAATAGCAACAGAGGCATCAATCTGATTATAGGGAGAGATACTGGGGCCAGTGAGGGGTGGAAGATAGTATACAATCATGTAACTGAAGACTATCATAATAAATACACACAAAGGGACTGAACTGAGGTTGCACAGGCAACCTTAATTCTGGCACTTGTTAACTTTTGAGTGCTGACTTTGCATCCTGAATGTTCTTTTAATGTAGGGGAGAGGGAGGAGGGCTGTTTGTGTGTGTAACACATATAAATTGGGACTTGAAGCCACTAAAAACTAATTCTTCTGGAGGGAAAGGTGGCCAGCCGAATCAGATATGGACAGGGTAAGAATCAGATAAGCCTTACAGTTTGTTTTACAGTTTACATGCTTAGGCCTGATCCCATACAATGTGCTGTGTGGTGCAAGCTCTGCCTGCATGGCAAAGCTTGGAGGATTTTGGCCTAACCCTTTCCTTGATGCTCCCCTAATGAACCTTTAAGAGTCATCTTTATGGATTATAAAGGCAGAAAAAGCCATTACGACGACCTAGCCTGACCTCCTGTACAATATATACTAGGCCATAGAATTTCACCCAGTTATACATGCATCAAGCCCATATCCTGGTGGTCAGCTATAGCATATTTTCTTAAAGACACCCACATTGATTTAAGGATGCCAAGTTGTGGAGACTGCAAAATAGCATACACTGTACTATTAGAGCTACATTCAGCATCTTGAGCAGATGGGTATCTAGTTGGTATTTTGTTAGAACTGGTCCTGTAATACTTTTACATATATTAAAGCACTCTTTGTAGATAAGGAGGTACTGTTCTCCAAACACTGAATTTTATTGACCATCCTAGGGACAAAAAAAGGTCTGAAGCTTTGATCCGCTATGTTCTCTACCTGAGATTTATGTACTGATCTACAGAAGGTAACATTGCCAAACACTAATATCCTGTTAGCGTTGAGTATCCAGTAATACTTAGGTGGTATAGATCCGACTCATAGACTTTAAGGTCAGAAGGGACCAATATGATCATCTAGTCTGACCTCCTGCACAAAGTAGGCCACAGAATCTTACCCATCCACTTCTATAACAAACTCCTAACCTATGTCTGAGTTACTGAAGTCTTCAAATTGTGGTTTGAAGACCTCAAGCTGCAGAGAATCCACAAGCAAGTGACTCATGCCCCCCGCTGCAGAGGAAGGCGAAAAACCTCCAGGGCCTCTGCCAATCTGCCCCGGAGGA
>NC_133770.1:83226695-83359796 GCF_003597395.2 Chelonoidis abingdonii
TGTCTAAATAATCTGTCACCTTCTCAAAGAAGGAGTTCAGGTTGGTTTGGCACGATCTACCTTTTGTAAAACCATGTTGTAATTTGTCCCAATTACCATTAGCCTCAATGTCCTTAACTACTTTCTCCTTTCAAAATTAATTTAGTAGTGGTATTATGTATAGTATATGTATCTTGTTCTGCTTAACTACAGTATTATATTCCCTTTTTACATCTGTTTGTAATTTTTTTACAGAAGAGTGAATAAAATAGTTTAAACAGGCATGAAAGGTTTTTTTACATGCAGAAAGTTAAAATTGGTTTGGTCATGATTTTGTCATTAAGTCTATAAAACAGAAAGATAATTGGCTTTGCAGATACTTAATAAACTGTGCATATACATTATTCATGTACTGTCGAGCATAATTGGCAGTATGAACAGAAATACAATTTAATTTCAGAACTCCGTCAGCATAAAATACTTAAGCATCAAGTCTGATGCCCATTTAGGAACTGATTAAGTCATATTCACATTCACAGTTTAATAGGGCTGCAGGCTATGTCAGTGTTAGCAACTACAGCAGCAAAGTGCAGATTGTTTGTGAAGCAGAAAACTTGTTTAAGTGTACAAAGTAAGTCTAATATTTTTGCTTCTGTCCTAACTTTTCTGATGTGAAAAGGCTAGGAAGTTGTGGTTACAGAACGCATACTGAACTACCGTACCTCTTCTAGCCCTATAGCATCTTAAAAGACTAGACATAACATTTAAGTTGAAGAATTGTATCCTTACTTCTGTAATTTTCCTTTGAGGAAAATTACAGATGTGCCATAATTCTCCTTCAACTGAAACAGAAGTCTCATGCTTCAGGACATGGCAGATACAAAGGACTACAAAGGACTATGGCAAAACACTGGCTGACTTCAACAGGAGCAAGATTTGGACCACCACAAACTGAATGGAGCTTGCACAGAGTTTTTCATGCCCAAGAACTTGGGAAGAATAGTTAATTTAATAGCCTCATTTGCATTTATTAAAAAAATATCAGAGGCCTTTTATAACAACTCCATAGTTAAGGATCAGTTCCATTTCGCATTTAAAGCAGAAATTCAACTTCTTGGTTCTATTAAAAATTCAGCACACATCCTGCCTAAAACTTGCAGCACTTACTCTTTGAAAACAGAATTAATTTTCTGAGGATTTAAAAATAAATCTGTTAATTAGCTTGAATTAAATCATTAAAAACTGGGCGCTTTTAGAAATTTAGCATCAGTACATACAATAATTCTACCGATTGTAATGACTCAGTGGTACAAGGGAGACCGGACACATATCAAGAGTTCGTTGTAGATTAACTGCTCCAACAGTTATTGCTCTTTAAAAGATTCTGTGGCTGCATGCTTGCTTAGGTAACATGGCTTGAAAGGCTCCCCAAGGCATGGCTACCTCAGCTCTGTGTACTGAAGCAAAACTACTGGGGGTGCCCTGACAGTGCCATGAGACATTGAGAAGGAAGCAGAGAACATTGAATGCCTGAGTCCCACACCTCCTCCCGGGTAAAAAATATTATAGGGAGAAATGCCCATTAAGGCACCTGAACAACCTTAACTTTGCATCACATCAATACAGGCAGAGCTGAGGTTGTTCTGGTGCATTTCTTATCTTAACATATTGGGATTTGTTTTACAGGTAACCTAACTTCTGGATATTCAATGCTTGGGTTTGGAGATAATTACAACATCCCTGTAATACTTTTTACACTTAAATTACTGATATGTATTCTCCACTTTAACCCAATCAATGCAGTTTTCTGTCTGGGATATCTACTGAAGTTTCTATTAACTTTAGCTACCCTCTAACAATGGTATTACGGTTAGAGTTTACCATTTTTTAACAGCAAATAGGTAGATGGATTCCTCCTTCTTAAACTTATGTGTGAGTAGGTTTGCTTAGGGTTTGCAAGAATCCATGCTTTCACTATTTGTGATATATATCAGTACAGTAAGTCCAAAGGCAACTGTGTGCCTCAACAAAAGATAAAAGACACCCCCTAAATGGTAATACCCCCTCAGGTATTACAAAACCCAATTAAAAAGGAAATAGTCTTGTGCTTTCCCTTGAAGGATAGAACAGATTAACTTGTGTATAGGGCAAAGGAGATAACTCCAGAATTGTGAGCTCTTAACAGAAGAGATTCTGCCTCTTTTCTTCTCAATTACATCTGTGGAACAGCCAGTAGTTCCAGTCCCTCTGTCTCAGTAAGAGGAACAGAAGGACATGGGTATTACCTGAAGTAGGTTGCTTCAGTAATCACAAAATCCCAGTTTGTAAGTGTTCAAACTCATTTGTATCAGAAAAGTTTTTGTGTTCTTGCTCAAAAAAGTTTTTTTTTTATTTTCTTAGATCTAAACAAGGATCTCTAAGTGACAAAGCAAGCTTTTCTAGCTGATTCGAAAATTACTTTGTCAATGTTCTTTACCTGCATGGTTCAGTGTAAAGTATAAAAGGCAAGCCCCTTTCTGATTAAACCAGGAATTCGCCATCATTCAGTTCTGAGACTTTGCTCTTTCACTGCTGAAAACAAGGTCTGAAAAATTCATGTGATTAATCTGATTCTGGTCCCATTGTGGATACATGGATTCCCAAACACACACATTATAGCCGCAAGGTGCACTACAAGGTGGTTTAGTGGTTGACAAGCAATGGATAGGGGCTCTAGTGCACTATCCCTTTCCTCTTTTCTTAAGAAAAAATGTTGCTATTATGTCCCTGTCTACTCTGACCTCCGATGAAGAGGGGTTCCCAGCCAAGTGCCTTAGTCTCATTCAATAAGATTGTTACAGGCAGCTTGTACTGGAATCCAAAGCAACCTATGAAAGGTGGCGCCCCAGGGCAGCTACCCCGGCCATAAGTCCAAACTACTTTAAATCTGGAGTATAGAGAAAAAGTATGTGTAAATGTAGACAAAGAATCCTGGAAGGAAGGCAGGAGGTGTGGGCTCCAAACAAGGGGGAAAAAATATAGAGAGGTTAGCTGAAAAAGAGAGAGAAAAGGAGAGAAAATCCATGCAAAGGGTATTCCATTGAATGAGGTTAACAAATAGAGATTTCAAAAAAAGGGGCTTATTCTATCCTGTCCTTAGGATGCTTTTTCACATGGGGCTAAAAGAGGTGTCTGAAGCAATGAGTTGGATTTATGACTACGATAAACCTCAGAATGAGCGTGGGGACTCAAACACTAGCTAATATCTAAGGAATTAGTTTTGATTAGGTATCTGTAGTATGCCACACTATGCTGTTTTTGGAAAATTCTTCCTAAGGTAGAATCAGCAGACTTAGGAGTTCTCATCTACTGAGTGGCCACAGACATGCTTCAGGGCTATGTGGCAGACTCAATGAGTTTGGCAGCCTCTCTTCATTTGGCATGAAGGGCTTAATTCTCAGGCACAGCACTCTACTGTACTTGTTTATTGCTAATTTAACTGAAGTTCGTTCCCTATTTTATCAGAGGGTCTGCCCTATTCCTTCACTCATTAACTTGATATCCCCCCCCCCCCAATTGCTGAATGTGTTTGTGCAGGTGATTTTTATATTATTTGTAATGACTGTATACTGTACCAACTAAAGTATGCTTTAATGTCAAAGTAATCAGCTATTTATTGCCAAAAACAAGGGTTTAAAAATACTAAGTTTGTAGCATTTATGGTTGTAACGGTGTTAGTCTCAAACAGTTCTGAAGTGTGAATTAGCCCTATTCTTCTCAATAAAGTGTTGACCCGGAAGTCTAATGATTTCAAATGATTGCAAGTGCAACATGTACTTATTTGCCTGTTCCAAAATGTATACTTGCAGACATCTGAAACCTGGACGAAGTTAAGGTTATTCCTCTAAGACCTGGCATATTTTCAAACACAAGTGTGCAGTTGCATGTAACTTGCACATGATTAACCCAGTCTGTACGCAAAACTTGAATACTTCCACATGTAAACTGCCAAAAAAAGGAGACATATCAAAGCAGGCCTAAAAGTACCTTGCATCATACTTTCCCAGAATAAGGCCCAGTAACATTACTAACTATAAAGGAGACATTTTGCCTTTGATCTTTGTGCAAGCTTCCAACGCACATCAGTAGGTGTCATCCATGGTGCACTAACAGTGTAAGTATAAAAGGAAAGCCCCTTTCTAATTAAACCAGGGACTATATTAGGAATTTAATTCAGTATTCCACTGACTGAATTTGTCGTCATCAACTGAAACAGACAAATACCTATCCACTTAAGTGGCACGGCAAGAGACTGCCATCACAATTGAAATTAGTTATCTTGTTCACTTATAGGTTTCCATGCATTTGTTTTGCTAGGTGTGCTAGTATGGTTTGGCTCAGCAGTTTTCAGCTTCCTGTTCACAGTTTTGCTGACTAGAGAAGCAGTGCTGTCTCAAGGACTTTTTAAACATCTTTTTGGTCTACTTTCAATAGCAGGGCTGCTTTTAAAGGAAAAAAGGAGGCAAGTGGGAATATTGTATAATCTAACTGCATGTTACAGCTCAGTAAAGAAAGAAAGAGACAAGGGAAAAGATCCAAGCCTGGGAAGCAGCACGTTGCGCTTACAATCCCCTTTTTTCTAAGAGAATAGTGAATTGTTCCCTGCTGTAGCCCTTTGTTTGCAAGTCTAACAGTGCTGGGTTTTAATAAGACTTAATCTGATGTAAATAAAATGTGATTCAAAAGTTAATATTGCAAAAGGACAAAAAAGCGTGGTTATTTTTTTTTAAAATGCACCTTCATATGGCAGATGATTTTTCTTTAAGCAACTTAAAGCCACTGCTCAGACAATGAATCTGTAGGATCTACTTCGAGTGAAATCTGACCTTAAAAGTCTATGAAAGCTGTAGGCTGGCAGAAAATAGAATACAATATTCTGAGCCTCAGTGACCTCATAAAACAAGGATTAAGAACCAGCCTTACTCCATTTTTACTGCCATCAGACATTTATTGAAGATACCCTGTTATTAAAACAAGACAAGAGAATGGCACACCAAGTGAAAGCAGCTTCCTCTATGAAACCAAAGCTGAAACCTTGTTAGTTTATATAGGCTGTGCGAAGTGGCCTCAATATTTACTATGATCTAATAAAAGTTCTCTGGAATTGTGTGCACAGCAATAAGGGTTATACTATCAAAATAACTATCCAAGGAATGTTGATGACTGTCTAATACATGCTTTTTTTTGTTTACAAAAAGCTGAATGTTCTTGACTGAACTCTTGCTGGATAATTTGAATCTGTCACAGGCCCAGATTAATCCATCAAGCACGCCAGATCTGACCTGCACATTGGAGTCCAACACTCCATGGCTTGAAGAGTAACAATTATCATAAGTGTTCTTCTGGATGACCGTACTGTGTAAATTGCCTTTCGAATTATTTAGATATAATCATTTTCAGCCATCTATCATTTTTTGAAGGCATCTTTTCAGAAGAGCTTGCAAAATATAATATCCCCTTCAACTGCCAGGCTCATACGTGACCTTTCAAGGCAAGTGACCATCTAGACTATTTTCTTCTTGCAGAATCTCTCTTAGCAAGTACTGGACTAAGGAAAAGAAGAAAACAGCCTTTCGGGGCAACAGGACTGTGTTTCTTAAAATTATGAATTTTAAAATAGTTTTCAATATCAAAAAACTATACTATTTAACCCATTCTAACATAGTGGTAATCCACTGCTATGTTGTGCATTTGGTGCATACCTCCGGTATCTTGAGAGCCTATGAGCCTTCAACTGCCTCAGGAATATTCTGCTAATGCACACTGTGGTATAGTTAATCACTATGTGAAAACAGAGTCTTGTAAGTTTTTTAAAAATTGAAAATCAACTAATATACTACAACAGAGTCTGTAGTAAAATGCCAAGAGAAAATAGACAATCAGTCTGTAGCCCAAATACCACTAACGCTTCTCTAAGGAAAAACATTAAAGCTATTTAATCTCTCCCAATTTAAGAGCTATAGAGTAGGAGATCTGTACCAAGCTCAAGAGTGGAATATCAGGTGAAATTTTCAGAAGTGCCTAGAGTGATTTATGAACTCACCCTCTTAGAAAGTCAAGACGACATGTGCTCCTAAATCAAACGGGTACTTTTGAAAATCCCACCCACAGACCTCATTTAGTAACTAAGCTCTAGAGGCTTACTACTGTAGAGGGGGTCAAAAAAAGCAGCAAGGCCAAACACTACAATTTACAGGAAATCTGTCTTTAGTCTTACAGATGTATGGTTGTGTGAGCTCTCCTAGTGAGAATAGCCTTGCTCTGCAGTATCTGAGATTGTAATAAGTCTTTCTGAGAATTAAAATTTGCTGACATGTAATTCTCATTCTTTGCTATGATAACTAAGCAAAAGTGTTATAATTCAGAAAGGTAGAAGCACCTGCTTGACTCAAATAAGGGCTGAATCCTTCTTGGGAGCTACCTGGTGTGAGGTACTGAGTAGAGATGGGCAAAATTATTTGAAAAAAAACAATTTATATTCACCTAACATGCAGTTCAGTCAACCTTAAACTCTTTGCAAATTTGACATTAATTCACCCAATAGTTTTGGCCAGAATTTTTTTGGGGGGGGGCAGGGCGGGGAGGGAGGCTAGAACAGATTCACAAAATGGCAGGAAGAGGTAGTGATGGCACTACCTACCCATTTTATAATTTTTAGCACAACCATTAAAGCACTCACCTGAGCTATGGGAGATCTTGGTTTCAATCCCCGCTCAAGGAGCAGGGATTTGAACCCTAACCACAAGGCTGAAGAGTCATTTCTTCTAGGTCTCTCTGGCCAAATGACTACTCAGCTATTTCATACAAAGTTGAACTGCTTCATCAGGAGAGAGAGAGAGAGACAGAGAGAGACAGACGTCTCAGAAAACTTCATATTATGGTAGTTAGGAGACCTGAGTTCAAACCCCTGCTTTGAAATGGGGATTTAAACCCAGGCCTCCCACATGAGGTCCGTACCCTAACTTGTCTAACTGTTATAAGACCGGCATTACCACCTCCCCCCCATTTTGTGAATCTAGCCCTTTAAAAAAAGATAAATCACCAAGATAGGCTTTTTAAATTTAGTTTCACCTAAACAGATTCCCCCTCCATTTCTCAAAACTGACAGCAAAAAAAAAAAAAAAAAAAAAAAAGTTATTTGCCCAGACCGGGTACTGAGCAATTTAGTACATGTCCCCTTCTCACATATTTCATTGTTACTCACAATATTTTAATGAAAGAAAATTGAAAAAGTTTACAGATTCCTGAGGGAAAAGGTCAAAGTATTTTTATAGCTTCTTTCAATGTTGAAAGGACTTAATGGTCTCACACCAGTGAGAAAGCTGGATCTAAGTTTATTCAATGAATATCTTAAAAAACAAACAAAAAAAACCTTTGTACAGTACGTGCATTCTCTCCCTGCTCCCCCCCTTTGGGGAGTAGGGAGATAGATAATCCAGTACAATAGATCCTACAAAACACTCCACAGTTTTTCATGTAGAATTAACTAGAACATTAACCCAGGTAGCACGATTCCATTTAAAAAAGCTGTACCATTGTTTAATAGCAATAGATCTGTAAACTATTTTGCAACCCAATATCATGCTAAACTAGACCTCAGTCAGATTAACACCATTTATTACTCTTTCACTTACAATTCTTTTTGGTTCAAGGCCCCTGTTAATAGCAATGTAGAAGAAAATTCAGTGCTAAGTACATTACAAGTCTAATCTTAAACGTCATTTAGTTTAAATAAAAAATGTGAGCAAGAGCTCACAAGGTGCTCAGATTCTGTGGTGAATGGGGGCATCTATGTATCTACCAATTTTAAATATATGTCTCGTTCATGAAGATGTGACCTAAAGGCAAGATCTTTTGCAAAAATATATTTTAGTTCAAAAGAAACAATTTATAGTTCTCATGCAGTGGTATTAAATAGGAGCATAAAGACATGGTATGATATTCATCTGCCAGTTACATACAAGGTCAGACAAATTAAGACTTAAAAATAATGGCCTGCAACAATATTACACTTACACTCATAGACTATAAGACCAGAGGGGACCATTGTGATCATCTAGTCTGACCTCCTACACATCACAGGCCAAAGAACCTCACCCGTCCCCTTCTGTAATAGACCCATATTCTCTGGCTGAGTTACTGAAGTCCTCAAATCATGATTTAAAGACTTCAAGTTCTAGAGAATCCACCATTTACTCTAGTTTAAACCTGCAAGTGACCTGTGTCCCATGCTGCAGAGGAAGGGCAGCACGCAGAGAGAAAAAAGGGTTATATACAGTTTTTAAATGAAGAATTATTTGCACCACAGGCCTAAATCACCACTTCTCCCACTCTTATTTCATTAAACCTCAAACCCATTAACCATAACTACATCAACCTCAGTTGTGTGTCTCAGGATTGACAAAAACAGCTGAATGCAGCTGGAGAAAAGACTGGTTTTTCCATCTGTTTAAATTAACGAATAATCACCTTCAGTTACAGTCCCAAATACTCATGTCATGCCCACTTCTTTTGGAGAGAAGTCTAATTTCTCTGCCTAAAACATCTTTCTGGACATCTATTTAATCCCTCTTTCCTCCATCACTAAAAAAAATGAAGACTGATTTGCGTATTCCATCTCCTAAACTAGGAAATGAGGTCATATCCAAAGCAGGGTTCAAAGTTGCCTCAACTCTGAAATGATTTTGTGACCAAAGTCAGAAAAAAAGACAAAATGATGCATTCGCAAAGGAGGAAAAAAAGTGATGAATAGCTATTTTTTCCCCCTCACAGAAAATGAAACATTTCCCTTCTAAAGTGAGGGGTTTTTTTGTTTTATTAAAGCAAGCAAAATAGTCTGTAATGCTGTTCCACAAAACAGTGAAGTACTTATCACAAACTCAATGTTCATAATAGGATGTATACCAGAAACATTAACTTCTTAATCACAATATTCAAACTTTCTGAATTATTAACTCTCAGATTTTCAAGAGGCAGATTATTTAATTTCCTCTGTCCTGACACACTGTAAGTATATAATGCGCAACTAACACCTGGCAATCTGTCCAATTGTTATTGCTGTCTCTATGGTCACTGATCTTAAAAGATATGTCTATACAGGAATAAAACACCTGCAGTGGCCTGGATGAGCTGACTTGGGTTTGGACAGCTCAGGCTCTGGGATTGAAATAAATAAATCAATAAATCACTGTATAGACATTTGTCCTTGGGCTGAAGCCTAAGCTCTGGGACCCTTTCAGGATGGAGGGTCTCAGAGCGCAGGCTCCAGCAAAAGCCAAAACGTCTACACACTGATTTTTTAGCCCTGCAGCTTGAGCCCCATGATCCTGAGTCAGCTGACCCAAGCCATGGGCTTTTTACCCCTATATAGACATACCCAAAGACTCTCAATACCTTGTTATCTACTCCAACTCAGAGGAACTGGCTTAACTTCCTTTTTACCTATTTACAATATACAATATTTACAATATGCTCAGGCAATGTCAGAAAGAAAGGCAGTAAGACAAGTCTAATTTTGAGAGTCCTTAAAGTCAGTTAGTTTCTGAATTGCTCATGTTTTGTGTTTTATTTCACTATTATGGCTTATAGAATTTTATATGCATACTTGAAATACACATGTTCAAACTATTAAAGGAAGTCAGACTAGATGACCACAATTGTCCTGTCTGGCCTTGGAACCTATGAATCCCGAGAAGATCTCATAGGAGTTTGAGATCAATTCCTTAAATGCTACAGAAAATGGCAATATTCTGTGCGTGTTAACTGAAGAAAAACATCCCACGAACACTAGCTGCCCAGTTTCACCTTTACTGTTCTTCAGAAAGCAGCTTTGGAGAAAGACAAAAAGGTAGCATTCCAGTTCCTGCCATGTATGGTCAAGAGGCAGATTGCTCTTAATCTGAATGCTAACGGCACTTCTGTTCATTCATGATCAGTACAGCTCTCAGAACAGGTACTTTGAAAAGCTCACTAACCAATCCAGTGGCTCAGTTTAATAGTGATAAGCCAAAATGCACTAGACCTAAGCTACTTATTACAGAATCATATTCATGGTGTGTTAATGTACTGTAGGCGAAACACTGATAGGTATTTCCACTACAAAGCAAAAACTAATCTGAATAAGGGCCTCATTATTATCCCTACTGATTACTCCCCATCCCAGTCCTAATCTTGCTCCCATTAAATTCAAAGGTGCAAGATCAGATCCTAAACAAATGAAGAGCACAAATAACTATTGTATTTTCCACTACAAATCAACTTTCAAACAGGAGAAAATGTAGATCACAGAAAATAATGTCAAGATCCTGAATAGTAACTTGATAAATGAAAAAACTTGAGAAACAAACGCACCTTTACCAAACAATTTTTGTGACCTGGGACAGAACCATTTACATAAATAATGTTGTGTTTTGTGTTGATCCTCCATACCTGCAGGATTAAAAAAAAAATTGAAACCTAAGCATTTTATTATGGTTTCAGGATTTATTCAATTTACTATTTATAGCCAGTTAACAGTTGTTCATAAGACAAAAGGTGTAAATTTAAGCGATTGTGAAGTAAAATATAGCTGCGCAATTGGGATGCTTATGTGATGTAGGAATATATTTTATAACATATTGTGTATGCCCACGTTCAATGGCAAAATGAATCACAAATGTGTTAGCAGCAGCTGGGACTCTGGGGAGAAGAGGTGTCCTAAATTTGCCCCAACATTTTAATCAAACTCAAATTTGAGATGGCACCTCTTAAATGCATTTGAGGCTTGAACCATAAGGCAATAGGAGCCTGTCTATTGACTTTAATGAGTTTTCAATCAGCCCTTGAAGATTAGATCTTCTTCCAGAAATCACAATTTTACTTCAATCTCTTCCCATTATAGTGAGAGCTATAGCAAAACCTTGTGGGACAAATTAGCAGGACAAGCAAGTGTCATGGAAATGTTATTGCATACACCTGCTAATTTTTTAAGTACTTGTGAAAGTGCTGAATTGAACACCCTGAAAAAATAAGTTCTCTACTTATCCACCAGTCATGCATAGCACAGACAGCAGCAGCACAAGCTTCCTCCCACCACAGCACTAAAATGCTTCTTGTACTATCTAAAGAGGTCTCCTGTATGGGTAAGCGTGTCTTCATTCCCATTTAGTGCTGTGAACAAACTGGATTGAGACAATAACCTCATTTGATACAGGGCAGCCATCAGATTTCAACAATTTATTGCACTGCTGACCTGGCCTGGATCTGAACTAGAGCTGGCACAGGCTCTAAGAAATCAGCTGGTAGCCTTCCAAAAAGTACTTTTCCTGCCCACCTCGCAGAAAGACAGCGAGGCAT
The DNA here is from genome assembly GCF_003597395.2 of Chelonoidis abingdonii. Lineage (NCBI taxonomy): Eukaryota > Metazoa > Chordata > Testudines > Testudinidae > Chelonoidis > Chelonoidis abingdonii. The sequence goes on from NC_133770.1 coordinate 83,238,048, forward strand.
ACAGCATATGTGCTAAAGCCTCACCTACAACTCCCACCCCACCTCCAAAAACCCAAGCCCTTAAAATGCGTGTACATTTGGGAGCAGAGCAGGTGCCTTCTTTTTAAGTTACGATGAGGATGGACACATGTTTGGGCCTTTTTGTCTCTCTCTTTCATGGTGGAGTTATGCTGACCTAGTTTGGGTTCTGACTGAAATGTGATATTGTATTGTGGGGTGTTTCCCCTTTTCAACCCAAGCAGCTAGTCAAAGATTAGGGCACTGGGGACGTTCCAGGTGAGAGTAGGAAGTGGTGATAGTGAGGTATTTCTTTGATGAAGTTTTATTTAGAATGTACAAAATCCTGTGTCACTGAACGCAGAAAGAATCAAATAGCAGGAAACAGCTTCTTTTGTTCACAGCACCAACAACACCTCTCCCCACATTTCTTCCAGGGTTAGACACTGTGTTTTCAGCTGCTCTGCCTCTCCATTCAGGGTGTTCTGCCTCCCTTTACCCCTCCCTTCCCTGCAAAAAAACAATTTACACAGCAAAAACTTCTGGATGGGTTCACACATTCTTTTTCGTCTTAGCCCATGTCTACAGTAGAGAGCTTACAGAGGCACATCTGTACCAATGCAGCTGTGCCGCTTTAAGATCTGTAGCTGCTTTATGCCGAAGGGAGAAAGCTCTCCTGTTGACATAATTAAATCACTCCCAATGATCAGAGGTAGCTATGTTGGTGAGAGAAGCTCTCCCGCCAACATAGCACTCTCCAAACTGGTGCTTTTGTTGGTGTAACTTATGTCACTCAGAGTGGTTTGTTTTACACCCGAGTGACATAAGTCATACAGACAAAGAGTGCAATCATAGCCTTAGATGGGGGGATTCTGATTAACTCATCCTGACAGTTATGGCAATTTAAGGATGCGTTCACACCCAATCTGAAAGAGGTTTGTGCTCCAAGCAGTCACCAGTACCTGTCAGCATAACATTGCGTTACGGCAGCTGTCAAGCCTCATTATCTGACTGAAATAGAGTGAACTCTCTCCACACGTGACTACTATATTTAGAACTCACCTTTAATCCAAAAGCAGTCCTGTAGATATTACCCATTTTCCCAGGCATTTTTGTTCCACGGAAAACTTTGCCAGCATTCTGTATCAAAACAGGGCCCAAAATTACATAGTTACAAAAAGTACCACTGCAAACTGAAAGGGGTATATAAAGCTTCTTAGCAAAGTTCATGGGGGGAAGGAAGGGAGATTACAAATTCAAACAGAGAAGGCTACATTTGTTAACACAGACTGTTTCACATATTGGACAAATTGACACCAAGAGAAGATCTCCATTACTGATTAGCATTTCTAAGTACTTCCTACTGGTGTGCAAAGTTTGTATGTTATTGGAAACAGTGTAGATTCACGGTATCATGACGAGCTGAGACTTCCTACGCAACGTACAATACGTTGTCAAGATACACAGAACAATACAAGGTGTTCCAGCCTTGACAAAGAGGTTTACAGATCTGAGGTGACATCCTCACTCCTGCTCCTACCCCCTTACATCAGGTAAAATTGTCAAAAGGCAGTAAAAGAGCTCTAAAAGCCCTCTAAAAAGAGGATTCCCTTGCCACAAGCACTGTGGAGGCAGACATAAGGCTGCCTTACAAGGCCGCCTTGATACATCCTGGAGTAGGCAGTCTGCCAGAAGAGGGCTGCTGCATGCAGCACTGCCACCTATAGCACAGCGCAGCTTGGGGAGGTTGCTGTAACTTAGACCGCTTTTCAGGGCTCTCTAAATTACCTTGTGGCCCATCCCAAGAGCCTACAGCAGCCTAGGATAAGGAGGGTGCAAAAATGACTTAAAATCCCCTTAGCCCACTTCGCCCTGGTTTGAGTTCTGTTCTACGTCTTCTAGATGTGCAGCAGAGACTCTCACCCGTAGTTTCTTTTTCTTTTAATAGGAAGGTATGTTTCAAAATGATGCCACCACAAACCATACCAGCTGGACCCCCTTTTTTATTTGACAGTTCAGTTGGGCATTTTGGCACAGTGTGTACCGTGCACAGAGAAAGACAGTAATTTTCACCTTCCTTACATAGCCTGTGCCAATAGTGATGTCGCAGTACAGTTCTTAGCAGGAACCAGAAGTCAGTTAGGTGACAAGAGATGAGGGTTGTCTCCACTTCCATACCATCATCAGGATTCTCTGCTGCTTCCTTCCCCTCCCATGTGCATTTGTAGTGTTTCCCTTTTTCTTTGGCTTGTGTCAAAGACATGAGCCCAGAGAATCAGCTGGGGATGTACCTGTACTCTACACTGAAACGAAGCCCACAGTAAAAACGGTCCATATGGACAGGCAAATATGATCCAACATCATAGACGTTACTTTGCCCTGATCATCTTATCTTTTCCTTTTCCTTCTTAATTTCCTGTTCTAGTTCTATTTGTTTCATGAAATTACAAATGGCACAAACCCAGATGAAATTCAAAATACCTACACAAGAGTTACTTCAGGTTTTTTAATGATTAGTACTAGCTGCTAAACAAAGTGTTATATGGCCATAAAAATCAAATTTTCCAGCATTAGATGAAAACAAATGCCAGAAGTAGAGCTTAGCAGCCCAATTTGCAGTTGGAATGGAGATCAGTACTAGTTGTTCTTATAGTCTTATCTGGCCTGTCTTGTGCAGCATAGTGTCATTTTGTTCCTGAAGTTCTCTCAAATGTCATTAATCATTTCATCCATTCTTCTGGACATTTTTTTAAAAATCATTCCAGGAAATAAAAAAAAGATGACAACGTAAACAGGTCTCAATACAATGGCTTTGTTGGTCCCGGCTCTGGTTCCCCAGCATTCATATAATACAACTGTTTCATATAACACCTAGTTTGGTCCCAATAATGTGCCAACTTCACTGTTCCAAAGTTACTATACTAGCTAAATGTAAATTTTACTTAGAAGCTTCTAACTGTAAAGTCCAGACCACCTATCTAGGGAATGGACTTCAAACAAGCATGTAAAGAAATCAATAGCACACTCTTTATTTTGGCATTGTATGCTATAGTTTGAAAGATTTGTTAAATAAGGACTATACAAGCTAGTTAAGGTCAAGAAGCTAGATGAAATTCCACTGTAAACCCTTCAAGTCATCAAAATACCAGATGGATCTTTGGAATATAAAGCAAAATGCCAAAACCCTTCCAATCTAATGTCAAAATGTTTGGCTTGTGACAATGGTTACATAAATGAAATTATAAAGGGATTTCAGATCCCTCTAAGCACAGATTTAAGAGTGGATTTTATTTCTCCTTACTGTGTTATAATACATTATGTTTAGTAACATCTATTAGCGACATTAAAAAAAAATTATAAAATGATATTAACCCTCATGCACCAAGATATAAGCAAACCACTGTTGCCCCAGGTTAGAAAGAAACTTCTGTGGACATGTTATTCCATATACTGTCCATTATATATATATATATATATATCTGTTTTCACCTTTCTCTGAAGCATCTGGTACTGTCAGACAGGACACTAGACTAGAAGGATAAATGGTCTGTTCTAGTATGTCTAGATACTGTGAAATGGTTTGTTTTAAACACAGAGCTCTCTCCCCTGCACTAAGTGTTGCTCCAAAGAATGGTGGTGAAGAGTATCTAAAATGAGATAAATGAAGTTCAACTACTTACAGTGTTGGATATTGCCCCAGGTCTTCTGTGTGTTTTAGTTTGGCCATGGGTGGCCGGTTGGCCTTTAAATCCCCATCTTTTCATGACTCCTTGAAATCCTTTACCAATTCTGAAAATAAACAAAACCAAAATTAAATTTGCTTTCAAATAGATTACCAAGCAAATAAAGATTCTGGCAACAGTAACTAGAGGTCTAGTTAGGCTCCTGAGCTTTCACCTTAAGTAAAGCTCGTCAATCAAAACATATTCTAAAGTCTTAATTGATTATATTACATTACTTGCGCTGCTTTTGGGAGTAAGAGGCAGTGGAGGAGAGTCAGCTAGACAAAAGATTAATTGCATCAACATACTTCTCTAATCTGAACTATAATTTTACACACCTTGAAGTCCACATTTACACAGAGCTCAAAGATCATGTGGTCAGATTTCAAATGAAGTATCAATGCTTTTTACCAACGAGGAAACTAGAAGAATAGTAAAAGAATTGTTTAGCCTGAAATATTTTACCACCCAGAAGCCTGCACCTTTTTAGCCTGAACATGTACATGCTACCTTTTGTTCGATCAATAAAAAGGGATCTTAATACAATCTTTAAGTGAAGAGGAGAACTGTGAATGCTGCCTTCCCCTTTACACAAACACTGACAACTTTTTACATTTTCCTCTTATGCTGTGGAATCCAGAGTTAAGACTGAATTCTGTGTTAATGATAACATTTGTGAATGTCGTGTAGATTTAACATCTAATGTATGGCCAGATGGAGCAATTTAGCTACAGTCTGAATATAATTCATTTTATTCTTAAGTATAAAAATGTTCTGTCTAAAATTTGACTTCTGCATTAAACACGCAGTTCTCTGAAAAGAAAATCATATGCACTAAGTATATTTACTCCTCAATGTATTCCAAAGATAATTTATATGACCTGAGGATGTCTGCAAGATATAAAGAGGATAATATTTCAATCATGTTTTTTTTTCAAATTAATATTAATAGATGTGCTCATTTAAATTTAGTCATTACAAGTACAGGCATGCACTATTCATATCCTTCAGGGGGAAAAGAATCCAGCAGCTCACAATATTGTTTGGCAACAATCTACACAGTAACAGATTTTTTATTATTGGTATAAGGATTTGCAAAAATTCACTGTCGAAACATAACTTTAGTAGACAGCATACCTTGGCCTAAATTTAGGCACATACTCCACCAAAGTGGGCCTTAAAAAGAGTGATTTTAACAATCTCACCAACTCTCTCTTTCCCCATCACATACAAAGCAGCTACTCTCACAGGGCATGGATCACTTGATGATAACCTGTCTGTTCATTCCCTCTGGGACACCTGCCATTGGCCACTGTCAGAGGACAGGATACTGGGCTTGATGGACCTTTGGTCTGGCCCAGTATCACCGTTCTTATCTTCAATTTAACAATACATGAGAACATGAAGCAGTACCCCTATTGGTAGGAATTATCAGTAGAGTAACTGTAGATTTTTTCCTCAATCCTAACACTAGTATGTGTCATGCTGTTATACTTTGTTCAGTAGAAACATTTTCAATAAGCATTAAAAGATGGAAGTCAAAGCACATAGGAAATTTCCAGTTTAATTCAGGCAATTAAAAGACTACTTGATGATGCAGGGGTATTACAGGTTCAGGTTGAACCTCTCTAATCCGGCACTCCCTGGTCTGGCAACGTGCGTAGTCCAACATAGGTGCCGACTCTGTGGGTGCTCTGGGGCTAGAGCACCCACAGGGAAAAATTAGTGGGTGTGGAGCATCCACCAGCTCCAAGATCCCACCTCTGCACTCCTCCCCCAGCACCTCTTGTGCGCCAGCGGCCCCGCGCTTACCAACTCCTCCTCCTCCCTCCCAGCACTTTCAGAGAGCCACGAACAGCTGATTTGCGATGTTCAAGCTCCATGAGGAAGCCGAAGGATCTGGGGCCAGCGGCTAGGACCCCAGGCAAGGGGCCAGTGGCTGGGATCTGGGGTGGCATTAGGGTCCCCAGGCAGGGGGTTGGCAGCCAGGACCCCAGGTGGCAATGGGGCCCCCGCATGGGGGGCGCAAAGCCTGGGAGTGCTGCAGCACCCCCTGGACCTCTACTTGCCACACCTATGGAAACCCACTGGCACTCTTAATAATAATTGGAGATATACCAATCTCCTAGAACTGGAAGGGACCTCGAAAGATCATCAAATCCAGCCCCCTGCCTTCACTAGCAGGACCAAGTACTGATTTTTGCCCCAGATACCTAAGTGGCCCCCTCAAGGATTGAACTCACAACCCTGGGTTTAGCAGGCCAATGCTCAAACCACTGAGCTATTCCTCCCGTGGTTCGGCAAATTCTCTGGTTCAGTACCAGTCACGTCCCGAGGGTGCCGGACTACAGAGGTTCAACCTGTGTTTAAAAAACCAGAACCCACTTTAAGAACAAAACCAAAAGCCTATAATTCAGTTTTAGTTAAAATAAGAAATGAATCTTGTCAGATAACATGAGGCTGAGTCGCCTGTTAAATGATTTGATGTACAAGCCACCTGTATGATACACAATCAGTTTATACACACAATTATTTATTGGTAAAAATTGGTGTTATTTTAAGACATTCATATACAGCACTAAGAGTGACATATATTAAGACAAAGGGCTTACATGCCTGACCTACATTTGTCAACTTGTCTGAAAGTTCAGATTAAGTTGCTGCACACATAGGAACAGCCATCCAATCTGAATTTGCTGTAATTTTATAAAATATATGGGGAGCAATATTTGCAAATCAGAAATAGATTATTATATACATTTTATAGATTTTGCATTATAATAAACATATTACATTTTTGGTAGTGCTACAAACACCGTGCTATAAAATGATAATGAAATTCAAAGATGGCTAAGTTTAATTAAAATAAATGTTCTAAATCAAGCAGCTTTCAGTTAAAAGGTAGCTTGACAAACCTGTATTTTCCCTTACCCTTTCTGCTGTATAAAGAAGCCTGAAAGTGTTGCGTGCATGTGGCGATGGAGGCATTGGGTTAATATATTTCTTGCATTTTTTTTATTTTACAAATATCAGGACAATCGAGTCTTATTCTCCCAGTTTTTGCTGGAAGATTAAGACCACAAGAGAACCGGAGAGCTCACTTATCACTTAGTTTAACACGTAGAGTGTTGAAGCTTCCACAAAGAGATCCTTTCTCGCAACTTTTTTCCAGGAGTGGGTTATTTGTTTAGAGCCAATTGTATGCCCAGCACTGTGCAGTACACTCAAAAGGAGCATTTCTTGCCTGTAATGGTTTCTAATGTAAAAGATTTACATCTATCCTAAAAAAGTGAATAATAAAATATAGACAAGAAAATTTAACAGTGATTAAAATTCCCTTTCCCAACTTGTTTGCTCAATTTTCTCATTTGTTACCTGTGATGTCATAATCTTACTAGTTCAATTGTCCAGAGGCTTCTAAGAGAAAACACGTAGATAAAAAACTTTCAGGTCTTGTATTTGTATGAGTATTTTTTATACACATGGTTTGGATGTGGGGAACTTCTGCTTACTTTCTTACTTATAAAAATATCATAGCATTAAAACTAGTGAGAAAACTACTTATTACTGCAAATATTCGTAGTTTAAAATATCATCTGTATTTTTCCCCTTTGGATTGCCCTGTCTGAAGCACTTGAATCCAACAGTCAACTGGAGTCAGTTTGATGAACATTTGAATCTTGATTTACTCTGCATGTCAATATCCAGAATATTCTTTCAGTTCACTGCCGTGTTATAGAAGTGCTGGCATTTGAGCACTGGAAACAAATTGAATGGTTTAGTGATGCACACTGATGTCAAATTAATTTGTATAATAATTTCACAAATCATAAAACTAGTCACAAACATGGAAAATGTCTTGAAAATCACAAAGCTTACATCATATATCATACATTGGAGAATTTTTTAAAGTTTACCACAGCAAGTTTCCATCTTAATTTACTGCTGCAAGCAAAGCTAACTTCAGTATATATTTTTTAATATTTTTATTAGCTTGAATCTCTCTGTTTATCTTTGGTCTGTAGCAATGTCAGAAGAATATCTGTGAATTTGTAACTTAAAAAAAACAGAAGTGGGAATACTTGACTCATATGTATGTTCTGTAGAAATTCTATTCATTATCTAGTATTGGCAGTGTTTAAGTAGGCCACTTCTGGCATCTCTAGCAGGAAGATGGACCTAGTAAATATCCAAACCCCAAAGCAACTTGGAGTCACGGTAAGTGAACAGTGACCACACAGAGAGATTAGGAGATAATTCTTCAGCAGCAGAAATGCATGAATAAAAAACCAAAATTCAACATCTGAAGAAACCAGTATCAAAGAAAATGGTCCTGTCAACTTTAATCAAGCAGCATAATCCCATGCGTCATGAAACTGAACATTCACCTCAAATATTTCATCCAGAAAGCCAATCGTTTAGACACGAACCATCTACTCTGCTGTAAATTGTACTTTCAAAAAATAAAAATCAAAAAGCAATTTCACCAAGTATATATTTAAGGGGCAGCACTCCAGGAATAATCATTTACTCCAGTATGTACTAGAAGACTTGTTTTCAGCAAGTGCTGCTTGTACACAGGATAACGCTTCCCACGTTTAATAATTTATGCAATGTAGTAGCATATCGGACTCCCCTGCCTTCTGCTCTCAGTTGTAATCCAATTGTTTCCCTCTGCATATATATTACTTTGAACAAGTGCTCAAATTTTGCAGGACTGGGTCCTTAATGAATTTACAGGAAACATGGACAGACTAAAGAATAGTGTTCTGATTAATCTTAAATTTCCAGTGTATTGAACTGGAATATGAAAATATTCTTTATTCATGGAGGTCTGAAAAATCCTTCTCTTACACTGGCTAATGTATAGGAAATTCTTCTAGTTTCACAATGGAGGCAATGTATGTGTTTAGTGCTTTGAATTCTATCATGGCTCTTCTATCAGATCTTTTTTCACTGTGAAGAATGGAATGAAGACCTTTGAATTGCTTTACAAGAGCAACTTGCCCTATAGCCTTTCTGGACATAATATTTTGATTTGCCAATTGCTTGTAATAATTTTTATACAGAAGAAAAAGTTGCCTTTCATCTTGAAGTAAGTTTAAGCACTTACAATGTACACTAATTTTTTCTGTCAATTTACATGGCAGAAAAAGAACATTACACAGAACAATGAATATTCTTTTTCCCCAATCACATTCATTTTCTCATGCTAAGTTGGTATTACAGGTTTAACTGTCCATTTCCGTTTTAAAAATACAGAACAATTTAGATTTAGTATTATTTAAGCTAAGGGACTATTACAATTGGTTTAAGTCAAACTTAGTACAAAGGACCTGTATAGGTACATCCATGCTCGTGAGGCCAATACACCTTGATCCTTTCTAGCAACATGAGACTATTCTAATCTCAGCCCTTCTTGAATAGAGACTGCAATCTATACGAAACTGTGTGCTTCTCTGCTATGCACAAAATTGGTTTTTCATGAAACTCTATATTTATTTTTGCCACTTAAGAAGGATTTTAACCTATAGCCTGACCTTACAAGGTGCACAGTGATTTGAAAGTAATGTGAGCTGAGGGTACTCAGCATCTCAAGATCAGGTCCCATGCTAGTAACTCAAGGAAAAGAAAAAAAATACTACAGCGATTAGAAAATTAGTAGGCTTTTAAGAGACATTCTTACTGATACTTTTAAGTAGATTAGTTACCTGGTTTTACACGTACTATATTCTAGTGAATGGAAGGGTCCTATATCCTAGAGCACGGGTGGGCAAACTACGGCCCGCAGGACATGCCCGGCCCCCAAGCTCCTGGCCTGGGAGGCTCGCCTCCGGCCCCTCCCTTGCTGTCTCCCCTGCAGCCTCAGCTCACTTGCTCCACCGCCTGCACCATGCTCTGGGCGGCAGGACTGTGACATCCTGGGGCAGTGCAGCTGCAGACCCTGGCCTGACCCAGTGCTCTGTGCTGTGTGGTGGCAGCGGCAGCGTGGCCCGGTTCCAGTCGGGTGGCACAGCTGTAGCGCTGCCAGCCACAAGTGCTCCAGGCAGCACTGTAAGGGGACAGGGAGCAGGGAGGGGTTGGAGAGAGGGCAGGGGAGCTCGGGGTGGTGGTTGGGGGGTGGGTCTCTGGGGGACGGTGAGGAGACAAGGAGCAAGATGGGTTGGGGATTCGAAGGGGGGCAGGCAGTCAGGGGGCAGGAAGCTGGTGGGGGTCAGATAGGGGCAGGGCCAGGCTGTTTGGAGGTACAGCCTTCCCTACTCTAAGGCTCATTCAGCAGTTTGAGGCTTGCAGAAGAGCCAAGCTGTTAGCTTTTCCATTAGGGCTACCATTCCNGGGGGGGAGCAGATAGGAGGTGGGGGCTGGGCCACCACCTCCTCCCTTAACCAGCCCTCCATACAATTTATGAAACCCTATGCAGCTCTCAAGCCAAAAAGTTTGCCCACCCCGACCTAGAGTTTTATTTTAAACAAAATCACGTGTGTGTGCATTACCAATCTGAACGAGTATGTGATCCTCAACAATACAGTGCAACTAATGATTCACGTCAAATATAAGGAAAATAACTTAATAAAATTTACTAGGTCATTCTCCTACACAAAATATTACTGAATGCCAGAGTTGAATTCTATACAATTTAAGCCTCCCTGTTTCTAAAATGTTCTGAAATTTGTCAATGACTCAGTCAGTTTTTACAGCAATCTTGTTGACTTTTTAAAACATATTTAATGGACAAGGTCTTAATTTCAAATACATTAGTTTTGAAATGGCCTATTCTCATAAGTGAATTTGTACAGTTACTAACAACATATATGAAGACATACAAATACTATTGAGGCTAAACCTAAAGTAACATTTTATAACAGTTAATGAAACAGGAATACATCCCCACAGCAATGTGAATTTATTAGCTGGGTCACCACTTCCTCAAAAGGTGCTCCATTTCATGTGCCACTCTTTAACACACATTTTGAAATTGAACTCAGAGTGCGCAAGATAAATCAGATGATTGAAATATTTCAGCATTAGAGCTGTACCACACTGCTGTAAATCTTTCTTCTAGAATGTGATCAGTTGACATTCTCACTCTGTTCTTAAGGTATACACAACAAGGTAATGGCCAAACCTGCCCTTTTTTTACGATTTTACTTTATTGGTAATTGGAGTTACCACTTGATTTATGGTTGTCTCAAAGAACTCCTGCAAGGTCTTATATCCTGACTTCCCGTTACTATATCTACTGAACAAGACCTAACCTCTCCAAACATTGCACACAATTTTAAACTGAATACAACTGTAGTTTAATACAAACTCAGAGCAACCTTGTACTCATGGACATAATCCCTTTAATTTTGAGGAAGGGTTTGCCAGATTGGGCCTTTAATTTGCACTTTCATAAACAAATAAGCTATGCAAAATTAGTATACCCACCCCACTTTGAACGAATCAGGTTAAACGTATCATATCTGACATGATATATTTAGAAAATACATATTTGAAAGTCAAATCACTATCGTGAAAAATAGCCAAATATTATTTTACAAAGATTCGGATATGTCAAAGACAAAATGCCTAGGATATAAATAATTTCCTAAAATATTTCTCATCACCATCACAAACATAAGCATTACGTGGGTCCCATTCTGAAGAACGTGGTGTTGGCTATCATTTCATACAGCACTAGTATAAATGGAATTGCTAGAGAACATTCCTTTTATAAAATCCAATATACATCACTTCACTCCTTTTCTGCGGAATGAAATGACTACAACACGTTATTTTCTTCAACATAACCTTTCAACACTAAAAGCTACTATTTGAAAACATGCTTACCCAAATCCCATAAAATAGTCCTAGACATCAAGCAGCATTCATCGGGGTTCAAAGCAAGGGCTAATGTGGAGGTGAAATGAAATGAAAATAACGATAAATAGAATTTAATATAGAGTGTATATAGACAGTTCTCCTGGTCTTACCTGAGAGAAAGCAGCTGTTCAAGTCGACCATATAATACTATGTAATACCTCATTTTTCAGTTTTAATTTACGCAATATGTCACTATGTAATGAGATGACTTATTTAAAATAAAGAATCCTATTTAAAACTACCACTTAGCTTGTGGCAAATATGTCATACCTAACAGATCTGAAATAATGCTTACTGTGTCATTCTGGGGATAAAACATTATTTTAATGTTGTAACCAAACAAAACCTCAGTTGTTCAGTCAAAATATTTTAGAAACGCACAACGTATTTTTAGGCTTGAGTAACACTTACCTTAAGAAAACTGAAACATGGTGTTAAGATATACCAGTGAGTCTAGACTCTTATTTTGCTACCAACTATTTCAAAAAAACAAGAACGCTGGTTTTTTTGTTTTGTTTTTTTGGTAAGTGCCAAAATCCCTGGTGTGTAATGGTCATGCCTTTCCAAATATTCATTAAATGGAAGTAGCAGAAAAGTATAATAGAGCACAGCATATGTCCAAAGGGTAATAAGAGAGCACCTTTCCTGGATTGTCTGCATCAAAGGCCAGGTCTACACTGCGACTTTTAATCGGTTTAATGGCCGATAAATCGATTTAACGCTGTACCCGTTCACACGACGTGTCATTTATTCGATATAAAGCGGCTCTTAAATCGATTCTGACTTCTACCCCGACGAGAGGAGTACGCTAAATTCGATATTAACAACTCGGATTACGGTTATGTGACGGAATCAAACATTATGGCCTCAAGAGGTATCCCACAGTGCACACATGACCGTCTGGTCTGCAATCTGAACTTGGATGCAAGCGGGCAGTAAACAGGAAACGCCGCGCGAACTTTGAATTAAATTTCCTGCTTTCCAGCGTAGCTCGATCAGGCACGGGTGGCGATGCAGTCTCAAAATGCAAATAGCTCCAGCAGGCCCGTAGGGAGATACTGATCTGATGCTTGTAGCGGAGACTAATCTGTAGACAGAGCTCCGTTACAGAAACAGAAATGCCAAGCATTTGAAAATATAAACCGATACACAGCGCTCAGTGTACAACGTAACGGAGCCAGAGACTAAACGGATGCTCATGAAGGGAGGGCAGGGTACTGAGGATCCGTATCCCACTCTCAACCACACTCTCTGACAAATATTTCATTCTTGGCTGAGCGCCAATGTTGTACTTAAAACATAGTGTCTGGCGTGGTTCACGGAACAGCTCATCGTCTCTCCTCCCCCAACCACTGTGAAAGAAAGTAAAAGAAACCATTCCTTGACTACTGTAAATGTCACCCTGTGTGTACTGAATGCTGCTGGCAAGACGCGATGCTGCAAGTGAAGAGCAGTATTTGCTCCTCTCCCCTCCTGGTGGTAATCACGTCAGACCTGAAGTGCGTCCCTGTCTGAGGCTGGCCGGGGCGCCTGGTAAAAATGGGAATGACTCCCATTTCTCCAGTAATGGTACAGAACGGCTGTAACTGTCTTCATCGTAGCAACAGGGGCTGAACTTCATCAGCCCCTCCTCTGTGTAAAGAAAAGATTCGACTGCAGTACGTCATAGCCATGGAGGCTGCCTCCCCTCATTTTATCTCACTACAAGTCTCTGATTCTTATTCTGCATCTTCATAACTCATGCAACAAAGGGGTGGGGGCACACTGCCAGGTAGCCACAGGAAGGTTTGGGAAGGTGGGAGCAACGGGTGTGGTATTGCAGGGGCACACCCTGTGAATACTGACACGGAGCATGTGCTGTGATACACTGCTTCTTTAATACACTTGACCTATTCTTGTCAAGACTGACTCTATTTTATAAACTATAAAGGAGGGATGACTCAGTCCCAAGTGAGTCAATCCCAATTTTGCTTTCAAATATTTCAGCAAGGGCACTCATGATAGCAGCAGACAGTACACAGAAGGGGAAGATAACCGTCATGTCATTGCAGTTGTTTCTCCGGCATAGACGGTAAACAGAACGACTGGTACCATTCTGCTATCATGGCAAAGCAACTGAATTGCTGCTGCACAGCGCTGGAGTATCGCCTCTGTCTCCAGGATTCTAAAACACATATGGTGACAGAATATAAAAACCAGACGGGCTCCATGGTTGCCGTGCTATGTGTCTGCAAGGGCTAATCCAGGAGAAAACGGTGTGAAAGACTTTTGCTGATGTTTCCCGAGCAAGGAATGACTGAGGACATTTCCCAGAACCCCCGCGACCATTAAACATTCGCCCTAAGTTCAAGGGCGGGGATCATGGAGAAGGGAAGGGGGTGCGGAGGACTCCCAGCTATCCACAGTCCTCAGCAGTCTCTGACAATTATTTGCATTCTTGCGTGAGCGCCCAATGTCTGTAGCTAAAACAGTGTCTGGCGTGGTTCAGCGGAACAGCTCATCAGTCTCTCCCACCCCAAACGTGAATAAAAGTTAAAGAAACCATTTCCTGAGTACTTAAATGTCACCTATGTGTACTGAATCTGCTGTAGAGCCGATGCTGCAGCATGAAGAGCAGTATCCGCTCCTCTCCCCCTCCCCCACCATCTCCCCGGTTGTAGACGTGTCAGTAGACTACTAACCATACCTCACACGGTGTAATATCGATATTTTACAAGTCTCACCGCTGGATTCTTCACAGTTAGCATAGGACAGAACGGATAAACCCTCTAATAAAACTGAACCAAAAGCTTCAAATTGGGATTAGCACTGGGGGCTTCAATCCCCCTCCCTGGTTTCCTGTGTAAAGAAAAGATTCTGTACTGCCTGGACTGTCATAGGCCCGTATTAGAAGAGCTCACAGCTCTCTGTGTCAGTATTAACAGGTCTCTGCAAGAACTGCTTACCCTTGCTTCATGACTCTCCCACCTTCCTGGGGGGGGGCCCCCTGCCATTTGGTAACCCAGGAAGGTTGGGGAGGAGCCAAGCAACGGGTGCGATAAGAAAGGGACCCCCTGAGAATACTGAATGGAGCAGCTGTGCTCTCTGATACACTGGTTCTTCAATACACTTGCCCATTCTAGGCAGGACGTACTCTATTTTTAGAAACCATAAGGGAGGATTGACTCAGTCCAAGTGAGTCAATCCCCAATTTTGCTTTCAGAAATTTCTGCCAGGGCACTCATGATAGCAGCGGACAGTACACTGAGGCACTGGCCAGGTAAACAGGAAAAGCCCCGAATCCCCGCGAACTTTTGAATTCCATTTCCTGTTTGGCCAGCGTGAGGCTCTGCTCAGCACACACAGGTGACCACGCAGAGCTCATCAGCACAGGTAACAATGCAGTCTCCTGAGAATCGAAAAAGAGCACCAGCTTGGACCACCACAAGAGGTACTCGATCTGATCGCTATCTGGGGTGAGGATTCAGTGCTCACCAGAACTCCGTTCCAAAAGACGAAATGAAAAAATTTGAAAGAATTTCAAAGTCTATGACGGAAAAAGGGCACAGCAGGGACTCCGTGCAGTGCAGAGTAAAAGTGAAGGAGCTCAGACAGGCATACCGGAAAACCAGAGAAGCAAACGGAAGGTCAGGCTCAGGCCGAAAACATGCCGCTTCTATGCTGAGCTGCATGCAATTTTGGGGGGCTGCGCTACCAGTATACCACCCCTGTCCCTGGATTCAGACTTCGGGCTTGAAATATCAACCGTGTCTGAGGATTTAGCGGAGGGGGAAGATGGGGAGGAAGATGAAGATGAAGAAGACCTTGGTGAGAGCACACAGCAGTCCGTAAACCCCTACAGCCAGGATCTTTTTGAGACCCCAGAATTACAGTCCCAGCCCTCCCAGCCACAAGCCCAGACAGTGAAGCCATGGAAGCGACCTCTGTAAGTGAACCTTTATTCTATATCAAACACGGATTAAAACAAGGGGTTTTTAATGATTGCATTGCCATCAGGGCTTGTGATGCACTCGCAGCCAGTAAAGTTACAGGAAAATTTCGTTAACATGTCTGGGGATGGAGCGAAAATCCTCCAAAGAAATCTCCATGAATCGATCTTGGAGGTACTCAAAAAGCCTTATGATAACATTTCTGGGCAAGGCAGCCTTATCCGGTCCCCATTGTAGGAAACTTTTCCACGCCATGCATTTAGCAAGTAATTAGGAATCATTGCTTCACATAGCGCGGCTGCGTAGAGCCCGGGGCACTGATGGCATTCCAGAAACAAACGATCTGCATCCTGCGGTGGTATTCTCAGGAGAGTGATATCATCCATTGTTACCTGGTTGAAATTCAGGAATGTAAATAGGGGGCAGACATGGCGATTTTGCTACTGGGCAGAGCGGGGGGGATGGGAGGAAGGATAGCGCAGAGTTTTCAGCGTTTGGCGAGCAGGAATCTTCCAGCTACCAGCCACGCGTTGCGGGGGTGAAGGAGGGTGAGCATTAGCAGCGATCTTACATGATAGCAGCCATGCGCTGTTGGTGGATGGGAAAGAGGGGGTTTGGGGTTTGCAGGTTCCTCTTAACAGGAACAAGGCATCATAGATCACTGTGTATATGAACGGTGGAGAAGTCAAACTTTTAAAGCCTTACCATCGCCGCATGGAAGTTGGGTGCCCGGACCTGCGTCTGTGTGTGAGATAAGCCACACCAGTCACACAGACACTGAATATTTAAACGATGCAAAATGCGACCTTGTAGTGAAATCACATGTGCTCTGTAAGGTGGATAGTGTTATTCACTGTGAAAGAGTACTAGCATTGTTCTGTAAAATGTATCTTTCTACATACTTATCTCCCTGTTTTCCCTCCCCATGCAGCTGCACATTTCTCAGGCATCCCTACGCCATCCCGAAGGCTTGCTCAGATAAGGCGGAGGAAGAAGAAGACGCGAGATGAAATGTTCACAGAAATTATGGAAGTAACACGCAATGAGAGGGATAAACAGAATGATTGGAAGGATGTGGTAGCAAACTACAGGAAAGATGCCAGTGAACGATCTGAGAGGGTTAGGCAGGAAGATCAGAGGTGTAGGCAGGAAGATCAGCGTGGCGAGATGCAACGCTGGATCTGATGCGTGCTCAAACTGTTATCCTCCAACGCATGGTGGATCTTCAGGAAGAGCAGCGGGTAGCAGAGTGCCGCTGCAGCCCCTGTATAACCACCCTCAAAGCCCCCACGTCCCATATCTCCCTCACCCAGACGTGTAAGAACGCGTGGGGGAAGGCTTTCTGCACCCGCCTACTCCTCCACCCCCCTGGAGAGTTCAAGCAAAAGGCTGTAATTACGCTGAAATGTGCTTAATGGCCTTTCCCTTCCCCCTCCTTCCAAAGCACAGCAGCCAGGGATACCTTGATAATTCTCTGCTCTTTTTTATATTACTTTTTAATAAAGAATACATCCAAAGGGGAGGGTGGGTTGCTTACAGGGATGAGTATTAAGAAAGAATACATGATTTTTAAAAGATACAGAATTACTTTTAATAAAGAATAAAGGATTTTTAAACGATACTGACTTTATTTCCTTCACCAAGCTGTAATCAAAGGGGAAGGTGGGTTGCTTACAGGGAATGAGTCAATCAAGGCGGAGGGTTCATCAAGGGGAAGCAACACAGCAGTCACACCGTACCCTGGCCCGTGCTGAAACTCGTTTTCAGGCTTCTCTGATGCGCACCGCCTCCAGGTGTGCTCTTCTAATCGCCCTGGTCTCTGGCTGCTCGTACTCAGCGGCCAGGTGATTTGCCTCAGCCTCCCACCCAGCCATAAATGTCTCCCCTTACTCTCACAGAGATTGTGGAGCACACAGCAAGCAGCAATAAGCAAACGGGACATTGGTTTGGCTGAGGTCTGAGCGAGTAAGTAATGATCTCCAGCGTCCTTTAAAACGGCAAATGCACATTCTACCACCATCCTGCACTTGCTCAGCCTGTAGTTGAACAGCTCCTGACCACTGTCCAGGCTGCCTGTGTATGGCTTCATGAGCCATGGCATCAAGGGGTAGGCTGGGTCACCAGGATAACTATAGGCATTTGAACATTCCCAAACGGTTATTTTCTGGTCTGGGAAGTAAATCCCTTGCTGCAGCCGTTTAAACAGAGTAGTGCTTCTGAAGACGCGAGCGTCATGAACCCTTCCTGGCCATCCCACGTGGATGTGGTGAAACGTCCCTTGTGATCCACCAGTGCTTGCAGCACCATTGAAAAGTACCCCTTGCGGTTCACGTACTGGGTGCCCTGGCGCTCTGGGCCAAGATAGGGATATGGGTTCCATCTATGGCCCCCCCACAGTTAGGGAATCCCATTGCAGCAAGCCATCCACTATCACCTGCACGTTTCCCAGAGTCACTACCTTTCGTAGCAGCAGCTTAACGATTGCTTTGGCTACTTGCATCACAGCAGCCCCCACAGTAGATTTGCCCACTCCAAATTGATTCCCGACTGACCGGTAGCTGTCTGGCGTTGCAAGCTTCCAGAGGGCTATTGCCACTCGCTTCTCCACTGTGAGGGCTGCTCTCATGTTTGTATTATGGCGTTTCAGGGCAGGGGAAAGCAAGTCACAAAGTTCAAAGAAAGTGCTCTTTCGCACCACTGCAATGCGATACACATTTCGCAGCCACTGCGAATCGTCCCACACATGCAAAACAATGCGGTCCCACCAGTCTGTGCTTGTTTCCCGTGCCCAAAATCGGCGTTCAATGGGTAGAAGATGCCCCGTTATAGCAGTAGCTCCAAAACGCTGGGGCCGCGGTTATGGAGAATTCAGCCTCCATCTCGTCATCGCTGTCGTCGCCGCTCTGCAATAGCTGCCTCCTCCTCTCCTCCTGCCTTTGCAGTTCATGGTTCAGCATAGTCAGCACGAGAGTACGCGAGGTGTTGACAACGGTCAGGATAGCGTTACTGATCTCAGGGTCCATGATTGCTGTGCTATGGCGTTTGCTCAATCACCCCGGGAAAAAGGCGCGAAACGGTTGTCTGCTGCTTTCACAAAGGGAGGGGTGAGGCTGTACCCAGAACCACCAGCGACAGTGAATTCTGCCCCATCATGCACTGGGCTTTTCAACCGGAATTCCAAGGGGCGGGGAGAACTGGGAACTATGGGATAGCTACGGAAAGGCTACCCACAGTGCACCGCTCCAGAAATCGACGCAAGCCATGGAGCATGGACGCACACTATCGAATTAACATGCCTAGTGTGGACACTCACAGTCGACTTAATAATATCAGTTTTATTAGACCGATTATAGCTAATTCGATATTATCCCGCAGTGTAGACGTACCCAAAGAATGTTGGGATTAAACAATACCATGCTTCAGGCCAGAAACATTCTGCAGGTTACGGCCGACATAAAAGTTATCATTAAATAAAACCTTTACACTTTTCTTGCACATAAAAAGAGGTTCAAAATTGAAATGTGATGCTCAAAACCAAAGTTATGTTTTTCCCTCAACTAAGTGTGTGTGTTCTCTTTCCAAGGCACTTTCATAAGTGCTACTGAATTCTGGTTCCCAGTTCCACTGAAGTCTATTATGAAAAAGAATTTTTAAACTATATCATAAACTTTATGCTGGATTAAACACAAATATGATCACACTAAAAAATGCAAGCGACTACCAATTGACAATAATCACTGATCTTGTAAAACAGAGAATTTTACTACATTAAACAACCAACAAGACAAACAAAGAAAAGGGAAAACACTCACATACAACAGCACCCGATCATCTGACTTTACCACACCAGCAAGACATGTAACAACAAGTGTCACTACAGGAAGATCACCTATCAACTTCAACTCCTATTTTCATTGCCAAAATGCCGTTCTATGGTAATGTGCCTTTATTAGGCCTACCTCTGCTTTCATTTAGCAATATAAATGTCCAGTGTTAAACCAGATTTAAAAATCAAAAAAGCATTCTTTGAAAAACAAAACATTAGAAAGGAAAAAAAAAAACCCACAATCACAAGTTATTCTGTTTTTCTTGCCTTCTGAAGCAAAGTATGCCTAAATGTTACGTCTTGGTCATTTAAACCTATCTAAAATGAAATGAAAGAAGCTAATGAAATGTAAGAATCACTTTTTTGGCCGTTTCCTCAAAAAAGCAACAACTCATCTTGCTGTCAAAGTTAACAGAAAAAATGAATAATGGCAAATTTGTTTTTCTTTAAAAACCAACCTCTGTAAAACTAATTTTTAAAACATGTAACCACCTCATCTCATATACCTGATGAATTTGGAATTAGGTTTTTGAAGGAAAACAATTCTCTATTCACTGAAGTAACTAGCAAACTTCTAAGAGCATTTCCAGCAGTTTTGAAAGTTACAAATGAGTTCAGACTCTATATTACTTCATGGATCAGATCTCCGTGAAATAATGCAGAGCCAAGTGCAAAGCTTTTTGATTGCTTTTTATTCTTTTTCTTCTTGACTAAGATGGAAAGTAAGATTGCATCCTTGCAATAAATGCTTTTCAGGGTAACTCCAAAACAAAGAGCTTTTTAGGAAAAGAAAAATAAGGTTTATCAAGAACTGTTAGACCTCAGAGTGCACTAAACTAGGAATTTTAACATTCTGAATTTTCAATATCTTCCCACAAGGGCTTATTTTTCAGTTTAACTTTGTCAAGGATGATAGTGTGTTAGATTCACTGTAATACTGCATACAACTCATTCTGTTTGTGCGATTAAATTTAAAGAATTATATTTCACAATGTTCTTTAAACATCTAGGTGAAAGCAACCCATTTTCTCTAAAAGAAATCTATAACATTATACATAGTAGCAGCAGTATGGTTACACATCTAATTCAGAGACCTTGAATTTTGGTACTTCAGTTATGGTGTATTTTGCTGTAATCTGGAAGAATGCATTATGGTAAGAATGCTAATGGCATTCCACCAGCTATGAAATACCATTGTATCTGCCGCAACTGCACTATACTTAGGAAATATTTCTTTAATATTGGATTTAAGACTCTAGAGCTCTTTAAAGTGTTGTGCATGAAGCTCTGTGAACATAAAAATACATTTTTAAAAACAAGTTTACATGAACCACTTATTGGCAAAGCTAGTGAATTCTAAGAATTATTGGCTTTAGGTTTATAATGGCATTAGTTGGATGAGAGTCAAATGCTGCAAAAATAGCCAAGGACAACTACCACTGTAATTTTTCATCACTTTCAATTCACATAAACTATCAAAATACTCAAAATGTATGAAATTACCTTTTCCACCTCTTTGAACTTTGGTATTGTAGGAACAACCTCCGAGAAGGACTGAGAATCTAAAACCTATGGGTTTTCTTAAGTTATAAAAGAAGAGCGAAAAATACTGTGTAGAAAGGAAGTCATAATAAAGAACAAAGGGGATGGAAGAATATATACAGAGTGTGTGTGGAAGGTGGGAGCTGAGCATGAGAGAACAGACGTCCCAGTCACAGGAACAATAGTAAACTACACAGTTCAACAGTCAAGGTTGGTTCCCCAAAAAGCAAAGTAGACTCAGCAACCCCATTCATTATGTTACTGAGAAGGAAAGTATGCCATTCCATCCCCTTACACCAGGAACGGGCAAACGTTTTGGCCCAAGGGCCACAGTGGGGTTGCAAAACTGTATGAAGGGACAGGTAGGGAAGGTTGTACCTCCCCAAACAGCCCTCTCCCACTTCCTGCCCCTGGACTGCCCCCATCAGAACCTCCAACCCATCCAACCCCCCCTGCTCCTTGTCCCCTAACCACCCCTAACTGTCCACCAGGACCCCATGTCTATCCAACCCCCTTTGTTCCCCATCACAACCCCTATCCACACCCCCACCCCGACAGACCCCCCAGGGTCCCATGCCTATCCAACCCCCCTTGTTCCCTGTCCCCTATCCTCACTCCCACCCCCTGGACAGGCCCCTCATCACCCCACGCCTATCCAACTCCGCTGTTCCCTGTCTCCAACCCCTATCCACACCCCCGCCCCCTGGACAGGCCCCCCGGGACCCCACACCTATCCAACCCCCCTGTTCCTTGTTCCCTGTCCCGCCCCCCGCAGAACCTTTACTCCATCCAACCTCCCCCTGCTCTCTGACTGCCCCCCGGGATCCCCCGACCCTTATCCAACCCACCCGGCCCTGGCCCCCTTACCATGCCACTCAGAGCAGCATGTCTCACTGCCGCATCGCCAGGCCAAAGCTAGACACACTGCTACTCTGCTCAGCAGGAGCTCACAGCCCCCCGCCCAGAGCACTGCCCGGGTGGTGGCATGTCTGTGGGGGAGGGGCCAGGGGCTAGCCTCCCTGGCCGGGAGCTGAAGGACTGGGCAGGATGGTCCCATGGGCCGGATATGGCTCGCGGACTGTAGTTTTCCCACCTCTGCATTACACAGATACTTGCGTTCTTGAATAATCTGTCATATCAGTGAACCAAAGCAGTGACACACTATGACCTACATGCTGAAAGAGCAGTATTTTCTACGGAAGAGTATAGCAACATTTTGTGGGAGTGTAGCAGGGTGGATCCCTGCTCCGGCCCTGAAGGGGTTAAAAACAGCCCAGGGAAGGGGCCAGGGCTGGAGAAAGTAGCCTTTTAAGCTAGGCTGATTGGGGAAGTGGCTGCAGCTGGGGCCACGCCCCAAACTGAGCCGCAGGGCCTAATAAGGCGGCCAGGGAAGCCAAGGGCAGACAGTCTTCCTCTGCCTGTAGAGGGAGAAGGGCCTGGCTGTCAAGAACCAGAGCAAGTACCTAGAGTAAAGCAGTGCTGGGGAAAGGCAGAGGAGCTGGGGAGCCCCTGCCTGGAAAGCCCTAGGCTGCAGCCTAGAATTAGGCCAAGACGTACTGGAGTTGTAGGGTGCAATCCAGGGGTAGGCCAAGGCAGCAGGTCCAAACCCCTTTGCTGATGATGAGTGGCTGATACTGCAGTCTGCCCCAGGGTGTGGGGCTAGACAATGACTGGCAGTAGCCTACACTGAAGCAAAGTGGGGATAGAGGGTGGGGGGTTCCCAGGGAGGGGAAACCCCTAAGGAAAAGGGGTTGCTGCCAGAGGGCAGAACCCCACGTAAAAGGGGCACCGGGGTCCAGGGAGGGACACGGGGCCTGTAGCAGGAAACAAGGTGGATCACCGGCCTGCTGAGGGTGCTCCGAGCTGGAATTTGAGCTAATTCCCGAAGTGACCAGCAGGAGGTGCCGCAGGGGTGAGTGCCCGCCCGGTTACAGGGAGACAGAGAATGAGAAAGTGAGTTTAAATCAATAGGTCTTCCACAGTCAGCAGAGAATCACTGCCGTTCCAAACCCTTCATTGCAGGCATATTTTTAATGACAACTACATAAAGCAGTTGTAAACTACTGTAAAGTAGAACTTTCTGTATTCCCAGGCAGCATTTCCAATCACAACCCATGGACTATCTCAGGCTGAAAGCATGGGCCAGAAAGCATTACAACTCATTAGTAACCAGCATCTCCAAACTCTTTCAATGTTCACAGCGATCGATGATCAGTGTTATCATTATTTGTATTACTGGAGTGTCTAGGAGCCCAAGACCGCATTATGCTAGGTGCTGTACAAACACAGAGCAAAAAGGGTTTACACTTAGTATAAGACAAGAGATAACTGGGTGAGATTCTGTGGCCTGTTGTGCAGGAGGTCAGACTAGATGATCATAATGGTCCCTTCTGACCTTAAAGTCTATGAGTCTATAACAGATGGATACAGCTCAATGAGGAAGTACAAATAAACAATAAAAAAATATTGGTCAACATGACAGACAGTGGTCTCTGCTCACTAACAGGTGGTGTTGTATTGTTAAAGCTAATCCACACAAAATTGGAAGTGTGCCTAGCCATTTCACAGTTATAAATCCCAAAGAACCATGGTTGATGTAATTGGGTTCTGACAGACGTCTGACCGAGTTAAAGCAAACTAAAGTATTCTATTAGTTAAAGCTACCTACTACTATACAGCTCAGTGCATACTGTCTAAACAGCTAGTGGCAGCCCTAAACACTGTGGGCATTTTTCAAGGAATCCCCTTGCCTCCAACAGCTCAAAGGTTTCTGGGATATTTTTATACCATTGCTCACTGAGCAATGCACTTATGAATGGCTGTTCAGGCAGCTGCATCCATTAAAAAAGCTTAGAATGAAACCAAAAAGATGGGAACATAAGTGTTTTGGAGGCAACGTTGGATAAAACTGAATGGAAGCAAGTAAAGAGCACAAAGGGGAAACTGAATGTATTCAAAGATAATTTAATGTTTGCCAAGGGGTCATGAGGCAATCTAATGGTAAACATAGAATTACAGAAAAAAGGCCAATGTACATGAGCAAAACACACACAAAAAAGTAGAGGTAGAAAGAGGTACATGAAGAAATTTATAACACATCAGATACAGAGGAGCACTGGAAAGATTACAGAATCACATTGAGAGCAAAACGTGATAAGAAACCCTAAGGTTAATGATGAGAGTTAAGAATTTGAGAGTAATTTCTATATTAAGAGCTGCATAGATAGATTATATGGAACAGACTGCCAAAAGCAGCATTAGGAATAAATAATTTAGATATCTGGTTTTAAAAATTATCTGGCAAATAACTGGAGGGAAAAGATATTCTAGATTACAACTCGTAACTCAAAAGATGGGGTGGATCAGCCACACAGACTGAAAGAAGCCAGGAAACCAGTTCTATATTTAGTTTCCAAATAATTCTAAATAGCCTCTAGCAAGATATATTGGTAAATTATATATGATCTTTAACTCGCTCACACCTCCACAAGGAAACTTTTCCTATATCTTGATTTTTTTAAAAATACTGCTGACATCTATTTCATAAAACACATTACTGTATATATTCGTTCATAAACCAAGTTTTTTTTTTTAGTGAAAAAGGAAATCACCAGAGACGGGAGTCGGCTTATAAATGGGTATAGAGAGGGAGAGGTGGGGCACAGCCCCTCCCCCAAACAGAGGGAGCAAGGAGAGGTAGCACATCCAGTAGAACCAGAAGGGAAGAGGTGGGGCCAGCGTCTCTCTGCTTCTGGCCACGCTGCTCTCCCCCCAGCCTCTAAAGCAGCTGCAGCTCCGGGGCTGGCAGGCTGCAGCCATGCCGCTCGGCCCCACCCCCCAGAGCACGCTGTGGCTGTGCCACCCAGCCCAGCCCACTGGAACATGCTGCAGCTGCGCCACCCGGTCTGGCCTACCAGAGCAAGCTGCGGCCACGCTGCCCAGCCTGCCAGAGCAGCTCCAGCCAGGTCAGAGACATCCTTCCCTGGTCCTCCCCAGATAAGAAAGGATGGGCTGGGGAGAGCGTGGAGGTCCCAGGCTAGGGGTGGGGTCATGTGGGGTGTTGTCAGGGGTTACTCCCCTGACTCCCAGCTTCTCCCCCGCAAAAAATTTCCCCACCAGTTGCTGTCCCAGCCCGTCAGGGTAAGCAGCTGGCATGCCGGGACACTTTGTTTACCTCCGTGCCTGCGGACACTCAAGGTAAACAAACCATCTTGGAACACCAGTGGCTTATCCTGATGGCCCGGGAGCTGACCCTTGAATTATAGGGTCGGCTTATGAACGGGTTATATTTTAACTTATACATGGGGGAGGGGCAGAGGAAGAGGGGCCGGCTTATAAACGAACCGGCTTATGATTGAGTATATACAATAATTATTAGATAGCACCTTTGTTGTATCTGGAAATGTACAGACATAGTTCTTTCCCCAGGAACCTTCCTATGTAGACATTTAGGATGGCCCTTTAGCTTCTGAAAGATTATTTTTAATTTATTAAAAAAAAAAAAAAAGCAAAGCACTCAGGGGCTTTTTTTTGAAGTGTTCTAAGAACAATCATCACCTATGTTCAATTAATGTACTAATGATAGTTTGCAAAGCTACTGTGTTTTGTTAATAGGACTAGTCTTCCAAGACAGATAGAAAGTTGATTTTAATGTGCTGCCACGTCCCACAAACATAACAGAAGCAAGGATTTACTTTCCTATTTCTACCAAAAAATTGATTCTGATTGATACCTCATCTACTGTGGTCTGAAAGAGATTTTTCTTCATATATTGTCTAAGGTATTGAACTTTTTTTAAAAAACATATACAATACCTTCGTTTCCTAAGCTGGTATCTACCCCCACATACACACGGTCCATCCCAGAACATTACACTTTTCTGGGCTTTTTTCCCTAACAAACAAAAATAAAAAGATTTGTTTACACAGGGAAATTGACTGGCATAGCTATAATGGAATAAGATATTCTGGTATAGCTATGCAAGAATAATTCCCCATGCGGGCATTATTCCCAAATGAAGTTACTTATTTCAGAGTAGAATAACTCTGCACAGGGAGTTATTCTAATATAGCTATAGCTTATTCCACTACAGCTATTCCAGTCCATTTCCCCATGTAGGCACCCCATAATACTTTGTATTTTCAAAGCACTGAACAAAATATTAGCCAATTAAATCTTTCAACACTCTTACAGAAGGAGTTAGGGATTTCCAGTTCACAAAAGGGGAAACAGGAGTAGAGACAGGGCCTGCTTAGTAGTACATCATGACACAAATGCACTTTATTGAAATAAGGAGATTTGGGATTCCAATTGTCTAGACCAGTGGATATTATGCAGGTCTCAGAAAGGATAAAACTGATTTTTGGTCACAGAATGCACCCTCTATCATTTGAACCCTAAACTAGTATTCACAGTGATGTGAGAAGAAACCATTCCTCCTACCCTACAAGGGAAGGTATAGCGATGCTTGTTAGCAGAGAAGAAAGGCTGGGATGTGGAAAAAAAATGTAACAGACCACATATTGTAGGTGTTTGGCAACCCTGTTGCTCCCACACACCGCATGTCTATTCAAAATGCTGCTGCTGGGGTCATTTCCTGACCTGCCATTCTGACCACATTAACCCTCTCTCTTTGCATCCCTCCACTGGCTCTCCCTCCTTCACCAAATCAATCACAAGTTCTTTGTCTTTGCATTAGAGGCCGTTGACTCTCTATCCCCGTCCTCTGTATCAGATATATTAAGTTACTGAACACTATCTTTACTCTGCTAGTCATGGCAGCCTTGATTGCCCGCTTATGGGCTTCTTTCTCCAGTACCTCTGAATCTTCTCTCATCCGTTTCACATGCATAGGAAAAACTCCCCATCAATTACAGTAAACCTCCACGTTATCCTCTACAAAACCTACCTCTCTGCCCTGATGCTGACAAATTATTCAGGTCTGACATTGGCTAGGAAAGTGCCTAAACATCCTTCTAGTCCACCAGTCAGTGTGTCTGTTTCATCCAATTGTTATATTCCATCGGTCACATCAATTGTGAGCACTCTCAGGCAGAAATTATTGCCTTTGTTACATATCTGTATAGTGCCTACCACAACAGGCTCCCATTCCATAATTGAGATTCCTAGGAAATAAATGTAGTACAAATAAAATATCTTCCTAAATAGCACTCCACCTGCCCCTCATATAATATGGTAATATCAGAGCACCTATGCTGAATGATATGCTTTGGCACACACTCTAGCAGCATGGCGATATGGAAGAAAAGTGCTAAATCAACAAAAATAAGCATTAAAAATAGTCATTTGTTCCAACTAAAATAGCCCTCCTTCATGTTTAGGTATGATGAAACAACATCTACATTTATTTAATAAAAACACTTAATAATAAAATTTATTTAAGAATGGTGAAATCAGTAAAAATCAATTCTGATTAACAATGCAATTCACCTGTTTATTTCAGTAACTAGAAAATGGCCACTATAGTCGTAATTTTCACCACTTTTTTTACTTCAACTCCTTGAAGTTTCTCATGAATGCTTCGCTGCCAAAAAGAAGTTATTTAATACTGGAGTTTTTGGGGGTTTTTTTTAAATATAGAGAAGCCTGGCAAGAAGTTTGTGAGAAACTTAAGGGGCAGGCGGTGGGGAGGGGGAAATCGAACAGATTGTAATTATTTGAAACAAAAAATAGGTGAAGTAAAGAACATTAAATTTAGCTTAGTTTGTTTTTTTCTGAACAAGGTTCCTTTTAATATTTTTTGGAAATCCTGGATTTGGGACTCTTTGGTTTTATAGAACAATTCATGCCAAATTTTACCAACCTACAATTGCTATGGAGGAGAATATTAAGAACATCTGCAACTGAACCGGGACACAAGAAACGGTGCCACCTCGTAGGGCTTGTCTATACTACCTGACAGACTGGTGGGCAGGGATCAATCCAGTGGTCCCCCATCGACTCCAGCACTCCATCAGAATCGCAAGCGGAGTCGACGGGAGAGCGTCAGCTGTCAACTTACCACTGTGACAACAGTGTGGTAAATAGATCTAAGTACACTGACTTCAGCTACGCTATTCACATAGCTGAAGCTGCGTATCTTAGATCGACCCCACACGATAGTGTAAAAAGGCCTATATAAAAGATTTACATTGGTACACCGCTACCCCAATATAACATGACCTGATATAACACAAATTTGGATATAATACGGTAAAGCAGTGCTCCGGGGAGGCAGGGCAAGTTCGATATAACGCGGTTTCACCGAGAACACAAAAAGATTTTTGGCTTTCAAGGACAGCATTATATTGGGGTAGAGGTGTATTTATATCATGCATATCCATTCTTTTTTGTCCCTCCTCTCACACCTCCGCTCTCTTGCAATGTTTTTGGAAGACTCCTTCTGCCTTTCCCATCTTGAAACAATTTCCTATCTAAAGTGTGTTTCCCATTCACAAACTTTCATTCACATCTTTTTCCTTATCAAGTTACTCCTCAGAAGAGAGCAGCAGCCTTTAGTCATATAACAAGATCCTCTGGCCTCACTTTATACTGCTGTTGACCGTAAGAACTAGAAATTCTACAAAGGAATGTGACAAGCGTTGTGAAACACTGCAAACAAACAATTTAAATTCAGCCTAACTCATACCCACAACTATCCCTGATGCAAACTCGGGACAGAAGCTTACACCGGAATGCCAACCATCTTTAATACTAACAGAGGGACACACTCATTATACTGTACCATATTAACAAATGCATCCCCCCACACAACCCCAGATTATTCTACAATGTATGTGTTTTTTTTCAGTCTACCTTTGCCAACAATTAATATTAGGACAAAAGAGAAAAGAAAAATAAATGAAAAAGATCTGAAAGGTAAATACAATATATTAAAAAAAGTTAGGAACCTACGTTTTCGCAGTGACATCCACAAACTGCCCTGGACGGAAGTGAGCTGCATACAGAGGTGTACCTTAAAAGGGAGGGAAAATATACCATTCAATTAAGTGCTCAAATGTGAACCATTATCCTGTTCGCATCCACAGTTGTTAAATAATTTTAAAAAGGAAATATTTAAATCCTGATTCTCTAAAAAAAAAAAAACTTATTTTTTTTAAATGTATGTATAACTACTTCTTTATTTTCATCCCATTTTATAGTCTTAAATTGCTAAATTGGTTGTTTTGTACTTGTTTCTTCAGTCTCCCAATTATTAATACAATTTCAGATTTTACGGAGAGATTTTTACAACTAAAACGTTTCACACTTAAGATGCTCATCTATGCTGAAAAAGGCAAATTAAGGATCCTTAACATCTTTATTGAGAAAATACAATAAGCTCAAACACAAAATGGACATGCAAACACCCTGTGCTAGGTTTGCAGTGGTTACATTTTCAGATCCCTTTTGAGCCCGATTTTTTTCTCTTATTTTTGAAAATTTTAGGCTGTGTGTATAAAAAAAAGTTCTAAATAACTCTGTTAATGTATTATACAACTAAATAATTTTTCAGTGTTAACAATGAAGCAATTTATTTTGGTGTGGCAAAGATTATATGACACTAAGAAAAAAGTTTTTAACAAAAGTATAATTTTAGCCCCTTGTTCTGCAGACACAATGCATGTGCTGAAAATCAAATTCATGAGTAGTCCTATTAAAGCAAATGGGACTATTCATGCAAATAAAATTACCTATCTGCTTAACTGCTTGCAGCATCAGAGCGTTAGTTTTCAATATTTTGTTTTTTGCTCATAGCAGTCCCGTAAAATTCAAAAACAACATACTCTAATAGTGGCATTTAAAAAAAAGCTTTGATAATTTAGTTCTTTATAAATTTTAATCTAAATTTGCAATACCAAATTCTCAGATTAGTTTTACAAATCCTCAACTTGACGTAAATCAATTTAAAAACAAAAATCAAGTAATTTAAAATCACTCCACTCTATCAATGTCAGATCTGTCAGTTACTGCAGATAGTGATGATGTGACCCTCTACTAAATCACCAAATAGAAAAATCTCGACATCTAGTATAAATAAATAATGAAGTGTGTATAAGTGTACTAGCCCCAAGAAAAAGACAGCCAGCCAGCCCAGGGCAAACAATTGAGATAAGAGAGGAAAGATGGAGGATGATGCAGTAACATTTGTAGTACATATTTAGGACTTTAAATGCTCCCAACTTTTAGCCTTTGCTTCAATTATCAGATCACACTTTCTCCGTATGCCATACTGGATACTACTACTGAGTAGCCGCAATAAAGTTTAAGATCTGTTTGTAGACTCTCTTGCCTGACTACCAAAGAAGTCATAATATTTTAAATAGACCATTAGGACCCTCTTTTAATAAAACTAATGATTAAGAAATTAATAAAATGCTTGAAGCAAAATTATATTGGCAAAAGCATGTAATACAAACAACCAAATTCACATACTAATATATCCTGAAAAATTTAAAAAACAATTTTTATGAAGGTTAAATGTCCAAATCTTCTGGTTAAAAGACAAAATTCTCAATGGAAACCAATGCTCCATTTTGCTGAATCCTTTCTGCCTCAAATAGTCTGAAACAATGCCATTTCAAGAGGCACCTAATTTGTCTCAACCAGGGAAGCACAGAGAAGACTGAAACCTCTTAAACAGCAACTTTTCCAACCTCTTGCAAAACATCACTTATGGTGTCCTTATAAAAGTGCCAAAGTCCTTTTGGGAAATGTAGTCACATTCATTTCTAACACTCATTTGCATTTTAGTCAGTTTGCATTAAACAACTTTTCCAAGGGATGGAACTGATTTGCTACAAAAAGAAGAAATGGCAAAAGATGACAATTTTTTTCTCCACCCACAGAAAACAAAGGCTATTTTCTATTTTCCTCCTTTTCAAAAATTTGATTTGGCCCCAGTAATACAAGGGAAAAATATTTATTTAATTCACTTTCATACCTAAAAATCAATCCCATGTTAATGTAGGTTGACCAGACAGCAAGTGTGAAAAATAGGGACAGGGTGTGGGGGGTGGGGGATGTAATAGGAGCATATATAAGAAAAAGCCCCAAATATTGAGACTGTCCCTATAAAATCAGGACATCTGGTCACCTACCTTAATGTCCTGTTTATGTAAGTCTAAACCAAGAGTAAGTCATACATGTAATGTATCCCAGCTCAAAAAGATTACCTGGCTTAATTATAGCATTATCTGACACCTTAAATATTGTAGTTTTCTGCTTTGGTGGTACTCCTGCTTCCCTGAAAACCTCCAGTGCTGACTCTGGTTTCTGAAAGAAACCCATAAAAACAAGTGAAATTAAATTATAAATTCAGTGAATCTCCAAAAAATGTTTACAACTGTTAACACTACTTAAAAAACAAATGCCACATTGTATTTTTACTTTCAAGAAAGACTTAACTTTATAATAAATTACTGTAGCATAACTTTTTCATGAACTTCCTATTTTCCATTGTTGGCTCCCATTTGACCCATCAATCTTATCGTATGATCACTGCACATTTAGACTGTGTCACTAACACCAAGGGATCTGTAAAAACTTCCAGAGCTAGGAGGGAGAAGCCAGTCATCACTTTTTTCATGTATACAAATATTTATTACTGCTTTTTAAATTTGTATTTATAATACATTTTCACTAACCATAATTTAAAATGTAATCTCTATTTCAGTTGTCATTATAAATGCACATTTGTACTAATGATACCTTTTTACAGTGCTGCAAGATGTATGTAGTTTTATAGACTGTAAACCCTTCAGGCCAGCGACATAATCTAAAGCCCTGATCTTGCAGAGACTTCTTGAAGTACTTAATTTTATAAAAGCCTATAGTTCCACTGAAGCAAATGGGGCTTCACACAGCACAACGGCAGAAGACCCCAAGAACAAAGTTTTTATGTATTTATTTTTATTTTAAATATAAATAATTCATTTCAATGACAAATAATCTTTGGTTACAAACAAGATCTTTTTATTTTATCAGACATAGCAGCAGCTGCCTTTTAGAAACATTATAGCACTGACAGAGTACCAACCAAATGGAAACCAAGTGTATGAAAACTGAAATTGTATACAGTGGCTCAGCTAATATTTTTCTTCAAATGAAACCTTCTAGAAAGCAATTTGAACAACTGACAGCAGTGTCACACTTGGATAATCCCATCTTTAAGGGGGTCACTTTCAAAAAGTTCTCTGAAATTATCCTTTTCCCAATAAAAACACTTCTCTGAACTTTCAGACAAATTGATCTGGACACCTCTGAAGGTTGTTTAGCATCATTTGAAAAATCTGCATATTGCCCATGATTTTATTAATAACTATATGTAAATACATTTTATAAGAACAGCAAAGAACATATTATGCTTGGTTAGAAACCAATTTATAAAATTCCTTTGATTTCTAATTCATCAGAGACCAACAAAACAAAACATCTTTATGAAAATGTTCCTCCTCCACTCAAGTAGAAATGCTGATATAGAGTTCCGCAGTGCACTATTTTTTAAAAATGATTTGCTGTCTTGCATTCATATAGTAAAACATTTTAAACAAAATATTTTTAAAATGATCATGATTAATCTATTTATATATTTTCCAAAGTTGATTGTATTATTGGTCTGATGACTGATTACATGTAGACTGTACTGCAGTCTTTGCAGAATTGAAAAATAAAATAGGTATCTCCTTTATCAGATATTTTTAAGTAAGTCTTGATTTAGACTGGAAAGTAAAATTACATTAGTTTAGTTTACCAGAAACTGAATGCTTAACGATATGTATTCAAAATGGGCTTGTGAGGAGGATTAGAATGACTGAAAAAAAAAAAAACATACTGAAGTCATCAAGGGATAAGAAAGCTTTTTTCCATTTTTTCACTAAAACATCTGACTATAGCTTTCTATTGCCAGACTTCAGCAAATGAAACAAAATTTCATCAAGTGCTCTAATGGATGAAGACAAAGGTAGGTATTTTTATGTACACAAAACATCACTTAGCCTCCTTGCAAAAATGGGGAAAAAAAGATTTTTAAATGGCAACATTGATATTCAATATGTTCTCAAGTGAATACCATTTTAAAAGGTCTATTGAAAGCATTCTGAATAATATAGTATGGACTGCTGCAAATCAGACTACATCTTCAAAATGATTAATGGACCTCAAAACCAGAGTTAGTTTGTTTTTTAAAAGTTATCAATAAAACAGTCACAGTATCATGCATTTTGGAAAGGAGACCAATTAACTGTTCATTAAAAAAATAATTCAGAAAGTTTATCCACTTGGAACACAATGGCATTTGTCAAGCTAAAAAAACCTCATATTCCTAAAAATGTATTTATTTATTTTTTAAAATAATTTGAAATTTAAAAGAAATACATAAAACCTTCATTGTTAGTGAAATTACTAAGGGATTCATCTGACAATTCACTAAAGTGAGTCACAGTCAAAATCTGGAGAGGACAGATGTTTCTATGGGCAACTAATGAAACAAGTTAATTATGCTGACACAACACAGGACTAGTTTTTCACAGTTTAGCTTTTCGAACTCACATTTGGAAGAAAATAATAAAGCGATAGATATAAAAAGAGGATGAAACTTCAAGTTTCAATGTAAACCAGAAAAAGGTATTATTATATTTGCAGAGTCCAGAACAAGTGTAAACTGTACAGAAATAAAATAACCTGTGTCAAATTCTTTTAAGCTATGTAATTTTATGGAACAAATTTACTCAAGATTCAACCTCAGAAATTACCAGGCAAGGTCCAGATCTATATAAACGTATTCAACCGTATCCATTAAAAAAAATAAAAATAAAATAACCTAATTAATAGAATTATCCAGAAAAAAGCAACAATTTCCTAGGAAGGAACATAGATAATTTAATAAACAATAGTCAACAATCTGATATTTTAGATATGGGGTTCTCAAACTGGGGGTCGGGATCCCTCAGGAGGTTGCAAGGTTATTTTATTTTGGGGGGGGGGGGGGAGGAGAGTCGTGAGCTGTCAGCCTCCACCCCAAACCCTGCTTTGCTTCCAGGATTTGTAATGGTGTTAAATATACCTCTACCTCGATATAACGCTGTCCTCAGGAGCCAAAAAAATCTTACTGCATTATAGGTGAAACCGCGTTATATCGAACTTGCTTTGATCCATCAGAGTGCACAGCCCCAACCCACCCCGACGCACTGCTTTACCATGTTATATCCAAATTCGTGTTATATCGGGTCACATTATATCAAGGTAGAGGTGTATAAATTAAAAACACTTTTTAATGTAACGGGGGTCGTACTCAGAGGCTTGCTGTGTGAAAGGGGTCACAAGTACAAAAGTTTGAAAACCACTGTTTTAGATCATTGTGCATCAAAGAAAGCTATGCAGATAACAATAAGAGCAGTTTAAATTGGACACGTGATTGCATGAATCCTGTATTTTCCATGTATTTTGTTACTCAGCCAAGCAAGAAGACACTGTTGAGCAGTCAGGACTATCACATATGCATTCCTTCACAGTTGTGTTTCCCTGGTGCACCATCAGTTTCAGAATGACTAGATTCCTTTGATTTTTGTCAATCTTGATCTAACACAGCCAGGATCACCGGTGTAATTTCACCAAGCGAAAAATGTTCCTTTAGTAGTGGACATGCACCAGAGAGACAAGACATGTGGAAACCAAAGTGAACATTGGTGAGATGTGCACATGCAAGCATTAAATAAAACTAAGATTTTGGGTAGACTCTCTACTAGAAAAACTGAGGTAAAAGCCCTCAAGAAAAAACAAACAAACAGATCTCCAAATAAGTCATGTAATGCCTTTTTGTATCTGTTTGGGTCAAACCGACATGATCGCAAGAACAATGCAAAGAGAAGTGTGATACTGTTTTATAAACATAATGAATCACAAAAAAATGTGCTCTTTTGAAGGAAGACTAGGTTTCCCATCAGGATTCAATCTTTCCCCCTGGGACTGACAAAACTGCTAAATTGCTTCAGCCATTGAAGACTGACTTGGACTTTTGCATCAGACATCTAGAACTGTTAAACAAATTAGTGGTTTGTGACACCATCATCAATAAGCTATGTTCACAACTGTGCATATTTTTAAGTTTATAGTTTAATTCTTCGTTCAGGAATACTATATGCAAATGAGCAAATAAAACAATGGTAAAATTAAAGCAGAAATGAATAAATCAGGATACATCCACCAATTATATAAATGAGATTATCCAAAGGATTATCAGAATCAAAAGAGGCCCACAGTAACTCCCCTATTCCAGTGGTTTTTTAAATTTGTGGGCCAAGATCCCAAATTAAGTCCAATGCAAGTTTGTAGAGCTAAGTACCTGCTCCCCCATCCACTGCTACTGCATGTTCTCATTTCTTGCAGCTCCCTCCATAACCAATAGAAAACCATGCTTCAAAGAAGCTTTCAAAAATATAGCCTTCTACCACTTCCAAGAGGGGAAAAAATGCTAATAGAGTTGTCTTCACTTCCCAGATTTTTCGGAAGGTTGAGTCAAAGGGAGGGAAGTGAGAATGGACCCTTCCTCCTACCCAAGTTCCTCCCACCCACGCACACCACCCAATGACACATGAGTGTGTAAGGGTGAGTGACAGACAAAGATGAGCCACTGAAACATGGATGGCTGCCGACTCAACTTTGACTAAACAACACCTTTTAATATATTACTGTTTTGTCTAAAAGCATTTATAATTAGTGATCCTTATAGAAATAACAATTCTAACCAAAAAAGGAAGTAGTACACTTACATAAAAAGGAGATGAATTTTTCCCTCCAACAATTAGGGTAGCTGTTTTTCCATTATACTCCTCCTTTGGTGCGTACTTTAAAACATGGCAGTCTTTCACCTTAAAAAATAAATCACAATAAACAGGGTCTCAGACAGACACATCTGCTCATATTCTAATTTAAATTAACAATAGATATTAAACAATGTGAGCAAAGTCACAGTGTCGACTCGATTTCATTTGTCTAATAGAAGACACAAAGTTCAAAGAGAAATTTTAATCATTTATAATGAAGCATCTTTCAATTAACTGTTGACCAGAAAGCCAACTAGAACAGACATGTGGAACAGCCAATATTCTTATGTAAATGCTAAAAGTAAAATCAGTATCTCTCTTACCTGAAGTAATGTGACAGCATGTCTTTCACCATTCTTGGTCCACAACGGAACCATTCCCAACTTTATTGCAACAAGGCCAACTCTGCGGGAACCTTTAGATCAAAACAAACCATGCCCTTAATTTTAGACTAAATATCTGACAGAATCAGAGTCTATTGTTCATCAGGGTATGCTACAAGATCTTTTTTCCCCCCATGGGAGGGATTGAGAGAGGAGAGAACAAGTTTTTAACTTTGTGGGCAGGTTGGGAATAGCAGGGTTTCTTTAATGTACTGCTTATGTTTGTGCAGAGCAATACATAGGCTCAGTATTAATTATAATATATAATTTCTTGTTGAGAAGTCACTTCTGAAAAATACAAACATGACTTCCATTTTTGGCAAACCAGATGACTATTTCACTTGGTTTCCCCCACTCTCTAAATATTTAAGTTTTTATTTTATTCTCAGCCACGGTATAACCAGTCTACCCCTTTAAGAGTTCAGATGCTTAGGTCTTTAGCTTGGAACACAGAACCCATAAGAGGAATATTTAAGAAATAAATATTTTAAATATGTGGGGGAAAAAGAGCATCTCCAAATGTGTTATATAATATTTACATACTGTATCAGTCACTTAGTAGCCATTCTAAGTGTATGAAGCAGTCATCTGCAATGCCAGAAGCTAGATTTTATCAGAGGCACCACTAAAGTCTTGGTCAGCACCACTGCTGCAATAATAAGCTAATTAACTAACCATCAAAAAAAAAAAAAATCTAGAAAATGCGTTCATTTAAGACTGTGTGTCAGAGGGTTCCTGTGGACTCTGTGGGACTTTAAACACACAAGCTACGCTACCTAGTATGCTACCTCTTCCATGCAGTGACTGGGAGTCAATCTGTAGTCCCTTGTGGATCAAGAATGCTACCGAGCCAAAATCTCTGACTTTGGAATGAAGTCGTTCACATCAGTCAACAGCAGCTAATTACGTGGTATCCTCTGATGTGTTGGTGACAATCATATTCCAAGGGTATGGAAGCAAGACAGGTTTTGAGGGGGCTGTGGCTGGAAAGTGATGATAAATGTGTTGAAGCTGAAGGAGAAGATCCTCAGGAATAAGAGAGGAACTTGAAGATTAAAGAAGTGCTTTGGTCCTTGCAGAGGTAAAGAAAGTGACTACAGCCAGAGCTGCATCTGTTCATATACTAACCTGGTTCCCATGAGTGCAGTGGCCAGGGCTCATCTTTCAGTGGACAGAGTTTACTGGCTGTTTGAGCTCTGTATTCTTCTGCTGTTAACTGCTTAAGGAACTGAGTGTTCTCTTCAGAAAGATGTTCATCCCACCAGGTGGCGCTATTAATATGCCTGACTATAAAGCACCAGGGTTCCCTACCAAATAAATAAATAAATAAATAAATAAATAAATAAGGGGGGGGGGTTGGGGTTGCTTATTAATGTATATAATGCCTTTTACTAATGCATCTCATCACAAAGATTACAAAAGAATTAAACATCATCAATAAATCATGCTCAAGTGATGGCACTCAAACTGTCCCATCCTGATCATCATCCTTCAGATAATCTTGTATTTAATTTACTAAACACAAATAAAAGTCAAAAATAGAATCAACAGGAGCAATCAACCACATGCTAAAATAATAAATCGGTCTTTTATCCTATGCCCTAGAGCTCACTAATCTCAGGCACTAGTGAATAACTAAAGAGAAGCAAATTCCAAAATGGAAAATTTCGGGCTGAGAAAGCCACTGTTGGATTTCATTACCAGCCTCAAGAGAGGTTCTTAACCCCAGGAACGCTCAACCAGCCTAACAGCCCCTCTCAACTATCTTGACAGAGAATAAAGCAAAGGTAAACAGGTACCACAGCATTTGGGGCTCTGAAGGACATTGACTCTACCTTACTTGCACACAGAAGCAAACAGGAGCTCAGAACAGAGACTGAGTGACGTGCTCATAGAAGATACCACAGACTCAGGAAGCAGGCAACTGTGCTTTGTATCAGATTAAAGACTTCGAGGTTGCCCTGATGTAGAGGACATTACCACAATCCAAGATGGAGGCAACCAAAGTCTAAAAAACTGTTGCAAAGTATGTATCAGAGAGAAGCAATCATAAGCTTTGCCTTCACTAAGAAAAAGGTGTGTCCTTACCATGAGTTAGCTAACACATAGTAACTAGCATGAGGAAAAATCCTAGTGAGGACATGGCAGTTCTAATTTTAACATATTATCAAGGCATCCCTCTGGTGTTTACCTCACAACCTGCCAAAACATGTGAAAACTAGAAGTTCCTTTTGTTGTGTTCACTAGGATTTTATCATGTGCTAGCTAACATGGTAAAACATACATTTTTCCTAGTGAGGATGAAACCATAGCCTCTTGATTAGCCGCGCATAAGTGGCACTATAGACCATTGTGGCTTCTTGAAAATCCAGAATTAGCGATGGCTCCAGATGGACCTGCAGACTGAATTGTTTATGCAGAATGAAGCCCAAACCCTTAATATTTAGTGCAGACAATGCTTCAGCCCATGTCTTTATAGTTTTCCCCATGTCAAGCATTGCTTCCACCTTAGCAAGATTAAGTCACAGCCTGTTTGCTTTCATTCAGGTCCCCATAAAGGCCAAACGCTGGGAAAAATAATGAAATTGTAGATAGGGCTTTGGAGCAGAGCCTGGAGCTGGAGCCCAGAGCAGCTCCGGAGCAGTGGAGCTGCAGGTTTTTGCCTGGAGCTGGAGCACAGCTCCAAAGCCCTGATTGTAGAATCTGATTATCATGGAACAGTGATGTCTGGATGACATACAATAGTGGAGGAGGCCATGCATACAGATAATCATGGGCATAAAGACAGCAATGAGGGCAACAATGTCTCATACTCCTCTAGTTGCATTTATCCTGATCTAGTGCCAAAAGAAACCAAGCACTGATACGTCATATCCTTGGTTTGATATCCTATTTTAAAGCCAAACTGATGCATTCCTTAGCCCTCCTGTGGAATTCGAGTGTTGCTCCATCAGTACTTCCTCATATTACAAACAAAACAGGGATATTCTTAAAAATCAGTGATGTCCTTGAGTGGATGGTAATTGAGAAGACTGTTTCCTATGTGTTATTGCACAGTATGAAAATTAGGGAAATTATCTCACACTGCCTCAACATGGGAGAGCCTGCTTAGAGAATGCACACGAAGGGTACATCTACACTGCAATAAAACACCCACAGCAGGCCAGAGTCAGCTGACTCAGGCTATAAAATTACAGTGTAGAGTCAACAGAGAAATGCAGGGCCTGGTTGCCCGAAAGAAACAACATCATGAGAAGTGTTCCTTCTCAGGAGGAAGCTGCGTTGAAGATGATGAAAGCAACATGTTTACCAACCTGAAGATCTTGCATGTTCAGACTTTTTTATTTCATACTTCTTTCTTAAGGACTGCTTGTCTTTCTTCTGGACTATTCTTGAATTCTCATGTTTGAGCAAAAAATGTAGTTGTTACTCTAAGGTACTATCATTTTAGATGCAGCTGTGATAAAAAATAAATAGCTGAAATAGGCAGATCTTCCTTTTACAATGTCACCTTTAAAGTAGTGTCACTGAGTGTCAGTGAATGCAATGAGTAATACTAAATGAGCAGCATGGTAATAATATTTAAATAACTGCATTGACTTATTTTGTTTAGGAGAATCCACCCTCAACATACAGGATTCTGGACTATCCACCTTCAAGATCATCATCATTTTCTATCGTTTCAGAGTTATCTGCCAATGACAGCGTTTCAGTCACATCATGTATGTCACATAGCCACAGTATATTACTTGTAGCAAAGAAAAAAATAATCTCCATCATCCAGAAACAACCAGAGATAAGTTTGTGGTAAGAACCAGCCGATTACAAAAAGCAGTAATTGATGAAAAAAATTGCCCAGTTTACGCAACAAACTCTCCTTTCCATATGACTGAGAACCCACACTTCATTAACATGGTTCAGTCATTAAGACCACTCAACAGAGCAGATGTCGCAGGCAAATTGCTGGATAAAGTATATGAAAGAGAAATTGAGCAGTGCGCAAAAAGGTCTAGAGTAGGGGTGGCTCCAGAGCCACATGTGGCTCTTCACAATATGCGGCTCCTTGTTTAGGCATCGACTCCAGGGCTGGAGATACAGGTGCCAATTTTCCAATGTGCCGGGAGATGCTCACTGCTCAGCCCCTGACTCTGCCATAGGCCATGCCCCCACTCCACCCCTTCCCGTACCCTCACCTGCCATGCCCTTGCTCCCCGAGCCTCCTGCATGCCACAAAAAGCTGATCAGGAGGTGCGGGGAGAGAGGGAGAGGCACTGGGCGGCAGAACTGCCAGTGGGTAGGAGGCACTGGGACCGGGGAGCCGATAGGGGGCTGCTGACATATTACTGTGGCTCTTTGGCAATGTACATTGGTAAATTCTGGCTCCTTCTTAGGCTCAGGTTGGCCACCTTGGTCTAGAGGGTAAAATTGTTAAACTGAGACTTGATAGGTGGAGCAATGTCCACAATGATCCTGTTGTATGTGCTTGTGTGAAAACAGAAGGGAATGTCTTCCTTACAGAAAGAATTGACACATCAGGAAATGCTCACACAGCAGAATACTTACAAGTAGTAACAGTAAAAGGGATAAACTGAAAAAATTCAAATGTCTAGTATGCAGCTTGATCACAGACAGTGCTGTAATTGTATCCAAGATGAGAAAAAATGATTTAGAAGAGAGTCCCAAGCTAATAACATATGGTTGCAGTGCTCATTTGATGCACATCCTAGCCAAAGACTTCAGTGTTCCAGAAATAAAGGCTAACGTTGTTGAAATTGCAAAATACTTCCCGAACAACCACTTTACAGCAGCTGCTCTGAAAAAAGCAGGAGGAACCAAGCTAACTCTCCCACAAGACACGCGATGGAACTCAGCAGTGGACTGTTTTGAGCACTATATCAAGAACTGACCTAATCTGATGACAGTTATGAACAAAATCGTGAAAAAATAGATGGCACTGTCACAGCCAAAGTTCTCAACATTGGGCTTCAGAGAAATGTTGAGCACATGCTGATTACCCTGAAGCCTATTTCTGTAGCCTTGAACAAAATGCAGGGAAATAGCTGTTTTATTGCTGATGCTGTTGAAATTTGGAAGGAATTGAGTGAGATCTTAAAAAGAGAAATATGCAATGAAAGAGTTAAATTACAAGCATTAAAAAATGAATGGGACAGGCACAATCTCCAGCTCATTTTCTTGTAAGTATTCTTAATACTTAGTCCTAGGGTCAAACCTTAACTGCTGAAGAAGAGGACTTAGCTATGACACGGACATCCAGCAATCACCCCTCCATAATGCCAACTATGCTAAACTTCAGAGCTGAGGGTGAACCATTCAAGAAATATATGTTTGCTGATGTTGTTTTAAAGAAAGTAACACCAGTGGTGGAAGTCATTTAAGCACTTGGATTCAGAGACTCTTGAAGTGATAATCTCACTTTTACCAGCGGTAGCTTCTTCTGTAGGTGTTGAAAGAATATTTTCTTCCTTTGAACTAATTCATTCCAAATTGAGAAATTGTTTGGGACCTGAAAAAGCTGGAAAGCTTGATTTTCTTTTCCAGATTATGGACAAACAGAAAAATGAAAGTGAAGACAACTGAGTTAGCTGCACAAGTCAATATTTTAAGTTTCTCATGTTGACCTGGCTGACCTACTCCATTTAATTTTTGTTTTGTTTTTGTAAATATTTCATGTAACTATTTTAGTTAAAAACAAAAACAAACCTGATTTTAAAAAAACTTGAATGTTTAACTAAATTCAAAAATGTATATGCTGTTTTGTTAAAATGTTATATGTTTGCTGTTTTAGAAAAAAAACAGAACACAAAGTTGGTGTTTTAGTTAAATAAAACAATTTAAACATCTGTCTTGTGATGGTCTCCTCCTAATGCAGCATGGCAAGAAAATCCTCCAAATAGTAATGATTAACATGTTGAATTGGAGATAGTTCACCTCCCAATGACTTCATAAATATCTGCTTCAATTACCTTTGGTAAATAAAATAACCGAACAATTATTCATTTTCTGATATAGCTGTAAAACTAATCTGAAAAGTTTTCAAAATAAATCACTGTTTAAAAATGTAGTATGTACCTTCTAAAAATGAAACCTACATCTATCTCTGAGTTGTGAAGAATATGTACTGAGGTTATAACAACCAACAAGAATGCACTTTTATGTAGAAATCCATGATTAAATCGAGTCTTCCTGATTTGATTTAAATCTAATTCACCCTGACCCGAACACCTACTTTGTAATTTTATAGTTCTGCAGCCTGAGTCCAAGTCAGCTGACAAGGGCCAAGCACAAGTATTTTACTGCAGTGTAGACATACCCAGAGCGGCCTCAGTAGCACGGGAGGGAACACATTCTTGAGGGCTTAAGAAAGGACTGTGCCAACTCATTTCCACTGACGTGCTTAGAAGATACCATCCGTGCTACAACACAGCATTGTGTCCAACCAGTTACAGTCAAGCCAACCATCTGCCATGTGTTTTGACCGAGCATTAACCATGGGGTGTGTGGACACACACCATTCCTCGCTATTGGTACTGTGGTAGTCTGTAGGAACCCCAGCTACATTGGGGGTGGGAAGTAGTACAAAAACCTAACAAGCAGATATGCCAAACCCGCAACAACAAAATACAAACAAAAATTGGGCTTGTTTTTGGCTTAATTGGCTTGGGAGTTGCTTGTTGGCTAGTTTTTGGCTTGTTGTTTGTTTGGCTTCTAGCTTCTTGGTTTTGATCAATTCCCGGCAAGCAGGCGCAAGGGGAGTGGGAGGGCGCAAGCAGGGGAGAGAGTCAGGGTACACAGCAGGCCCACCACAGTCCCAGACTGCACGCGGGGTGGGTTCGAGTCACATTGAGTGTTGGGGTTCTTAGGGACTGGCTTGTTTTGAAATGGGATTAGGTTGATTTTTGGCTTATTGTGAAAATTGGGATGCTTATTTACCACGCACAAGTTGGCAACTGTGGTCTCTAGTCATAACCGAGATAGAAGGCTGCAGCAGAGGAAGCAGGGCTGGCCTTACCATGAGGTGAACTAAGGCAGCCATCTCAGGTGCCAGACTGTGGGGGGACACCACTAGGACCTAGAGCGTAGAAAATTGTGTCTCCTGCTGATACATATGTATTTGCTGTGCTCTAGATGCACAGAGATGGTGCAGTGCTGTGCTGGAGGAAGGAGGGCAGAAGAGACATAACAGGCAGGCAGGAGAAAAGGTGAGAGG
Source organism: Chelonoidis abingdonii (assembly GCF_003597395.2). NCBI lineage: Eukaryota > Metazoa > Chordata > Testudines > Testudinidae > Chelonoidis > Chelonoidis abingdonii. The sequence continues at coordinate 83,281,363 of NC_133770.1, forward strand.
GAATGACAGAAAGCAGCAGGAGCTGCAGGGAGAGAAAGGAGGAGCCTCTTATGTACCTCTCTTGCACCCCCAGGAGCCTGGACTGATTAACACTAGCTTCTCAGGGAGCTTCCTGTTTCCTGCTGTTTCCGTGAACAGGAGAACAGGCAGTCAACCTAAGTAGTAGGACCCAGTTAGGCCCTTAAGACGCTGATATCTTCCCTCACTCAGGCCCTGCTACCAACCTGTCCCCTTCAACTGAGTGTTGAGAGCCATTATAGCTGGTACAGAACAGCAGTTATGAGTGAAAGAAGAAAATGTCCTTCTAGAGCAGCATTCAGAAGAAAGAAAGCAAACAAAGGAAGCTTTTCTATCTAAGCAGGAAGGAGCTTTCCTGAGATACAAATGTTCTCAGGTGAGCCTTGCAGCCCCAGTGAGGATGTGAGTGGTGAGGAGATGCCTGATCTTCCAGTTAGTCAAAGTGCAGGTGACCTGGCAGCTACTGCAGCATCCATATCTCCATCTCAAATGGATGTAACCATGCACATTCCTGAAGAAAAGTGTAGATCAGAGAAGAGTGTGGTAGAGGCGCAAGAAACAGCAGCAGATGGGTTTAGTTCCTTAAGCCTAGACAACCCAGGACTGTGGACCCACTTGAGCAGCAGCCTGAGGGAGTTCCTTGTACTGCATAGGCCAAAGCAAGTGAAAAACTTCATGTTCCTCAAAGATGGATGGAAATGTCTATTTTCATTAACACATTACTGGCTTGAAATCCCCAATGGTGACAAAATGGAAAGCCATGGCTTATGTACTCAAAAACCCAGAATGCTGCATACTGTTTTTGTTGCAAACTCTTCCAGTCTAATGTTCCGGCCATAATGGGTTCTACAGGAACAAAGAACTGGAAAAATCTGGCTAGAAATCTGGCATGCCATGAGAAGGCAGCAAATCACCCGAGAGCATTCCATAGATGGAAAGAGCTTGAGATGAGACTAAGGTTAAAGGCCACCATAGATGATCAGCATCAAGAAAAATATTGCATCAGTCTCTTTACCGGCAAAGTGCTCTGAAAAGGGTCATTGCCATTGTGAGAATGCTAGCTACCCAAAACCTAGCACTGCATAGCACTTCAGATCAGCTGTATGTACCAAACAATGGAAACTTCCTTAAAATTGTGGAGCTGATGGTTGAGTTTGATGCTGTAGTCCAGGAGCATCTAAGAATAGTCACCACCCAAGAAATATACACACACCACCAACTTGGAAAAACATTTCAAAATGAGATCATACAGTTAAAGGCAACAAAAGTCAAACAGAAGATTGTGGCAGATCTGAAGTTAGCAAAATATTCTGGACTATTCTATTATTCTGGACTGCATCAGCCATACGGAACAAATGACTTTAATTGTACATTTGTAACAACAGAATCTAGTGAAAATGTCCCTGCAATGGTGACTGTCAGAGAGCATTTTCTAGAATTTATTGACACTGATGATACTACAGGAGCTAGTATGACAAATGCGCTTCTTAAAAAGCTGGAAGAGACAAGAATTGCGATAGCTGACATGAGAGGTCAGGGCTACAATAATGGTGCCAACATGAGAGGAAAGAACAGCGGAGTGCAGACACAGATCCAAGAGTTAAACCCTTGAGCTTTTTTTTGTCCCATGCAGTTCTCATTCACCGAACTTGGTGGTCAGTGATGCAGCATCAGCTTCTAGTGAGGCTGCTGAATTTTTTAATGTAATTCAAAGCATCCATGTATTTTTCTCTGCATCAACTCATCAATGGCAAATTTTGAAGCAACATCTGGGAATATCCTCTCTGACACTGAAACCATCGAGTGCCACATGATGGGAAAGTTGAGTGGACGCGATAAAGCCTATCAAACATTAAACTGGGAAGATAGATGATGCCGTAGTTGCCATTATGGAAGATAATGCTACAACAGGAACTGTTCGTGGGAAAATAGTGGCAGAGGGAAATGGAATCACCAGAAATATATATAACTTCAAATTTCTGTGTGGCTTAGTGTTGTGGCATGACATGCTGTTTGAAATAAATGTTGCAAGCAAGAGACTCCAAGGTGTTGAGCTTGATATCTCTGGAGCAATGGAACAACTGGACAAAGCAAAGTCATCCTACAGCCTTACCGGTCACATAAGGGATTTCAAAACGTTCTGAAGAGTACACAGAAGTTGGGAGAGGAACTTCACAGTGAACTATTTTCTCACACATTCAAGAATACAAGAGTCACCGAAGATGACATTTTGATTACGAGGCATGGGATAATCTCATAAGAGACCTCAAACAACAATTCCAAGTTGAATTCTTTAACCAGATGCTAGATTGTGCAATACAGTCAGTCGAAGACTGTTTTATGCAGCTCAAGGAACACAGCAGTACATTTGGGATGTTGTATGATATTTCCAAACTCCTCACTATACCTGAAGAAGACCTACACCAGCAATGCAGGGCACTAGACATAGAGCTGACACATTATGACGTGCAATATTGATGCGAGTGATTTAGGTGATGAACTGAAAGCCCTTTCAAGATACATTTTAGCAGAATCAACTCCAAAGGCTTTTCTGGAATACATGGGCACAAATAAGATGACCACCCTCTTTCCAAATGCTTTTGTTGCTCTGCACATACTTCTAACACTTCCTGTAACAGATGCCAGTGGAGAACATGGCTTCTCCAAGCCAAAGTTAATAAAAACACATCTATGCTCCACAACGAAAAAGGAGAGACTGGTCAGCCTTGCAATCATCTCAGCAGAGTCCAGGCTTGCACAACTCGTAAAGTGGTGAGGGCCATATTACTCCAAAAAAACAGCTGAGGGCCGAACCTCCCCCGGCCCTGCCAACCCCTGCCCCAGCGCCACCAAGCCCCCCATCAAATACAACACTCCCCCAGCGCCACCCAGTCCCCCTGAAATACTGCCCCCTTACACCCCCCGCCCCATGGAAACAAATCATTCTTCATCAGTGTTGCCCCACCGAAACATTGAACCTTGGTAATATGTTATAGCAGGCCCCTAAGGTAGTATAATTAAGGTAAAAGAAAAATATCTTTTTGCTAGCAGTAGAATAAGATCTTCTCCTAACTTTGTAATGAATTGCCCTATTGAATGAGGTGTGACTGAGGAAGGTGCGGAAGGCAGCACCTCCAGACAGCTGCAACCCTTGGAGAAGGGATGGGAGCCAGACCAGATCACAAGAACAGGTCAGCCACAGACCCCTTGCTCACCTCTTCAGCCCCCCCACTTTCCCCACCACTGCCCACCTGCCTCTTCAGTCCCCCTCCCTCACGTGCCACTTGCCTACTCACCCCGCACAGGCTGCACAGTGAGCCCACACAGGCCAGATGTGCCCCCCCCCCGCCCCAGGCTGCACGTTGTGCAGGCCTACAATAGAGTGAGTTGGCCCAGACTGTGGACCTTCAGCAGGAAGCAGTTCAAATCTTTGCAGCCAATAAGGCACAGAAAGCACCACTTTGATTATTAAAAAAAGATGAAAATGCCAGTGTTTACTATGCAGACAAGAAAAGTCACATTTGCTGTTCAGGTGTTGGAAAGTTAAGGATTACTTAAAATTTTTGAACAGGACATTTTAAGTTGTTAATTCTCCTTTATTGGTGTAGGCTGCAGAGCACTATCATTAAAGCAGGAGGCCAGGAAGAAGGCAGAATTGAGACCTTTCAAACTTTTGGCCCAAGCGAGCTGACATGGGGGGGGTGGGGTCACTTCAGCTCCCCGCCAAAATGTTGTGAGCCAGCCCTGAGAGGAAGAGCTTTAAAGAAGCCAAGGAAGTCGCAAACGGAATCCAGAGAGGATGGGGCCAAGCCCCAGGGCGCTGCTAACACCCCCTGCCCTGGCGAGGCGCATCTCCACAGCCTCCGGGGAACGTGGCAGTCTGGTTGCATGGAACAGAGGTATCCGAGCCCAGGTGATCCCACCCGAGCCCCCACCCCGCTCAGGCTGGGGGCGGGTCTTTGCACGCGCCCGTCACGTGCGCACAGAACCAGGTAACAGATCCCTCGCTAAGCGCGCGGCCGCACTGACCCTCCCCACCCCAGGCTGCGGGGCTCTGTCGCTTCCCCTCCCCGCAGCTCCGCACCCACCTGTTCCCGGTAGCGGCCGCCGCCTGCACTGGACCGCCCGGACCTCCCGCCAGCAGGCGCAGCCCCGCCCGGCACAGCAGCCGCCCCCAGCCCGACATAACTCCCGCTCCCGGCACAGCCTGGTCTGGTCCGTGTAGAAAATCCTTCCGCCCGCCCCGCCGCCCGCGAACAAAGTTCCGGACACCAGCCGCAAACACCCTACAGAGGAAGAATTCCGAAGGGCGCCGCGCGGGGGCAGCGGGGCCTTGTCAAGCCCCAGTCTCCGCCCCTCACGACGCACGCGAGACCGAACCTCTCCTTGTTCCATTAGCGCGTGGGCGGCTGGGAGCGGGGGGTTCTGGGAGAGCCATAGAGAAACGGGGAGTGGAGGGAGCAGCCACAAGGTCCCTGCAGCAGGAAAGAGGGGGAGGATCAGGGAGCCACCCCCTGGTGGTGGGAGTTGGTCACTGCAGGGGCAGCAAGTTGGCCAGGACACGGGGCGGAGGTTACAGTTCGTTCCTGGGTGAAAGTGAGCCAGTCAAAGCCTGGCACATACACAGCCCACATTGCAGTGCTGCTTTAATGGGGTCTGCACCATCAGGAACACTGACAGGGAGGCAAAAGGGGCAGGGACATTAAGCAGTGCCGCAGCAGAACTTTAAGGACAGTCTTTTGCCACAGCAGCGCTTTAACGTTCCTGCGCCCCCCTGGTCAGCAGAGGTCGCAGCATTGTTAAAGGGCAAAGGGCCCTACAGTGCTTTAGTGTCCCTGCCCCATTGCCCCCCCCCCCAGCGTCCGATGGGGGGGGGGCAAAGTGAGCAGTTGCCCTGGGGCCAGTGATTTAAGAAGCCCCAGGGCTGCGGATGCTGCTGCCACACATTTTAAATCAACACAGGAGCCCCAGACAGTGCAGGCCAGGCAGCCTGAAAGGGCTGGTTGGGGGATGCTGACCCCCCACAGTCTCGTCTTTCTGCCTGAGGCCCCAGCCCTTCCAGGGGCGAGAGCCCTCCCCCCGCGCCCCCAGCCCGTACCAGTAAGTGGCCTAACTTACTTTCACCCCTGGCTGAGCCCCAAGCTCTTTGCTCAGCATCTTGGTTTCACCTCTCCTCAGACAATGCAGACAGTATGTCCATGCCTGCCCAAAGTGTAGCTCATCTTGCTGGGGTTGGGCTTTGTCTTTGCATGAGTCTAGGAGGCTCCCCAGCGCAGTAAGTGCCATAGTGCAGGGCTCACCCCAGCCCCAGCCGCCTCTGGGCAGCTTTTCAGCTAGGATGGGCTACAACCAGGTTTTTCTCCACCACTGCTGTCATCATGATGAAGGCAGGTTTTGAGCGGTTTCACAGCCCAGTCAGTTTCCATCAGGATGGTCCTGGCAATAGCAGGATGGGAAGTCATCCTCGTAAGTTGAGGACTGGTCTGGAAGGAGAGCAAACAAATCTGGATTCCAACTGGAACAATTTAACACACATGGTGTGGATCAAGCTGGTTTATTGTTAACAAGAGCTCTTGCCACAGGGCAGAGAAGAGAGTCTTACACAGATCTCAGATGCTTGAACACACACTCAAATTGAAGTCCCATGCTACAATGTTTCCAAAATACCAGATCCTATTTAGAATAATAAATGTAGAGACACAGATCATAATTATACCAAGCTCACATATAGCGCTGGTCATCTGTAGATCTAAAAAGTGAAGTGGCTGAAGTGGAAAACACACACTCATCAGTTATGTGGAGTGTTTGGGAACCTCATTGTTCTAATGGTCCCAACTGATAATAATTAAACATTTTTCCTTTCTCCTCTTTTTTGTGGGCATATTCACACAAGGGTATATTGCTAAGGCATTTCAAATTATACTCTTTTATATGCAAAACTTCAAACACTACCATTGGTCAACTTTACTAGTCCTATCTTCGTGCCTGCTTTATAAATAGAGATACAAACATATTGATAAGTCCAAGCTGTAGTCCATCTTATCCAGAATTCTGACTCAGACAAGATTCCGGATCAGATGCTTCCCAGGGAAAGCACAAGAATCACCATAATGGACAATTATGGAATAACTTCTTCATATGAAAACATTTCTTCCTATTTCCAGGCAATTAGTGTTTAATTTATGATGTGAGCATGATGGTTTATAGCCTCTACTTATATTACATCTAGCTAATATAACTGTGGATGTCCTAACCACATAAAGGGCTAATACTTTCCTGAGTCCTGCTAAGCATCTGGAATCAATGATATCTTGCAAGTTTCATAGATTAATTATATTCTGTGTCAAATTACTTTTGTCAATTTTAAATGTATTGGCTTTCAGTTCATTTAGATACATTTGTATATGGTAAAAATATAGATTGTTTTCTAAAAGACATTGCTTGAATGGATCTTAGAAGTCTGGATCGCTATGTGGTGCTTACGGGACTCAGACAGTTGGATACTTCAGCAGGTTTCCTCTTATCTTTATTTCTATTTGAGAACTGCATTACTGAGGAGGACAGAAGAGTATCTACCACATTACCCTGTATTCCTCAAATAGTATTTTTTTAGGGTCTATAGCTAGGCTGGTATTAGCACAGTTGAAGAGACGTACATTCCACAGTTACATGAAGCTGAGGCACAAAGTTCAAATCTAACTTCCCCAAAAGTCGGGATCTTCAAATTCAAAGGTTTCCCCCCCTCATCCTACAAGATAGGGGCCTGGTGTGTAGTTTGGGTGAGGATCTAACTTTCCCTTCAGTTCAGATTGTTCCAATTTCATCGAGATGGGTGGGGAGGGAGAGGAAAAGAGTTTGTGCACATCTTTCAATTGTGATTAAATGGAATGGATTTAAAATCTGGGGCAACTCACACATTGACTTGTAATAGATTAAGTCTTAATCTTTCAGTCAGAACCACATGGATGCAGGGTGGATCTGACTGAAGGATTGGAGCCTTTGGTACTTATAAGTATTTAAGAGATCAGAATATAGGGGTTAAAATGAATTTCCACAATGGACCCGTTGCTGTTTAAAGTATCTTTATTCCGTTAACAGTGCTCATGTAACTGTTACTGAGAACTATCATTTTACTGATACTTCACCAAACTAGGAATTTTGTAGTTAAATTGTGGTTAAAATACACTTACATAAACCAAGTTCTTTAACAATATACATAGAAAGAGAGAATTTTGCGTTTACATTTCAGAAAGGGCCACTCTGATCACCTAGTCCAACCGCCAACATCAAACAGAACCTCACTCAGTAACTCCTCCATCAAGTCCAATAACTTGTGAATAATTAGAATTTACCTTATGGTAGCTTTGAATATCTCTGCTTTCTCACATTTGCCAGTTTTGAGATGCAACGTTCATATCTTGACCTGCCTCGCATTGTCAAGATGAGAATTCCTGGGTCAATGCTTTTGCTATTTTGTTTTAAAATAATTTTACCCTTTTGTGTGCTTGTGTTATATTGCAGTTCTCCAAGCAGTCTCAAAGCCATAATATGCTTCAGACAACTGGATGTAGCCAAGGTCCAGCGATGCAATAAACAGCCACAATATCAGTAACTGTTCCTAATTCCAAGATCACAGTGTTTCCAGAAAAGAATATGGTGCTTTTCAGCTCTTCACTTATCAGTGATGCTCCCTTCTAAAATTCCCCTAATGGGTTCATTAAAGAAACAATGCTATCAGTCTTGGCTGGCTGACTTGCTAATGAGTCTCAGGTGTTTTTCTGGAGATCACCACAAGATCCATGCAAGTTGGTGGACCATGATATGTAAAATTTGGCTAGAATCAAGAGGATTCAGTAGAGCTGTCTCTCTCTTAGGTGTTATATTGTCCCCCAGTTGGTGGTCTGCACTTATATATTTTATCATGGGGGGGGTGGTTCTGCTTGTCTTTCTCTCTCTCACTCACATGCAGGGAGATGGTCTGCACCTATTAAGGTAAATTCAATGGCAAAATTCCCACAGACTTCCACAGTGATCAGGAGCAGGTCCAAAGCTATCACTGGGCGGAAAAAAACAAAATACAATAATCTATGGAGTCCTTCACCCTCTTTTCCATTTGAAATTTCAGATGTCCCCAACAGACTTCCGAGCACTCAAGGGGGTCATCCCAGAATGCTAAGACATTGTGCTCTCCCAGGGCTATGATGCTCGCAGTAACATGACAGGCTTCATTAGGATGAAAGAATGAGCAATGACACTTCCCAAAGTGAGTTTTCTGAGCGGTGTTATAAATGTTTCACCAAAATTTACTTGGTGCTTTACTCATCATTTGAATGGTGTCATTCTTTGTGATGGCTGCCAGTAGGATTTGGATCAAGATCTCAACCTGGGGAGTCATCTCCAGAGCCTTGATGCTGCTGTGAACTCTGTTCCATGGCTGATATGCATAGAGTTTACCTTATCTATAGATCTGCAAATGCCTTTCTACTTTTTTTTTTTTTTTTTTAATACTCTCTGCTATCCTGCAGTTCCAGCTCACAGTTTTCACCAGATTCACTACCTGGGTCCACAGCCTGTTCTTCACTGTAGTGCTGGTTTGACTATTCTCTTGGGCTCTAGAGATAATTGTTTATAAGGAATATATTCCCTGTTCTGCAATTAGTAAATGTGGATTTGTATATATTCCTCTCTGCTTTCTCTCCTCTCCTTCACTGCCCATCTCCAGAACCTGATCCAAAGGTTGTTGCTGCAACCATTCTTCCTCCGGTTTTTAATTTTTTTTTTTTTAAAAACAATGGTTCAAAATATCCTCTTTTCGAAATGTGAGCATCAGAGTTCTTGTACATTACTAGCATTTTAATTATATAGTAGCATATGCTAATATTGTCCTAGTGGGAGTTTCCATGGAGCCTTGAAAGAAGAGGCATGTTTGAAAGTTCCAGGGCCCAGAAAATCCCAGAGTGTACTGGCTTTTGTATGGGTGTTGCCCCCTTGTGCACACACAAACACATTCTGATCGGCCACAGCCTCAGAGCCCTACTCATCTGCTCAAGCTGGGTCGCAGCAACAGACAACAGGGCAAAGTCCTGAAGGTAGCACCATAGATTTACAATGATTTTATTGATTATTGAAAGTGCAGCAGACATAGATTTGATCTGACAGTGCTCCTGTGAGGTTTATCTCCTGGCAAGTGGGCAGAATAAGTTCAAAAGCCTGTATATAACACTCAGCCTGCTTGAGTTGTTTGGAAACTGCCTGTCACCATGATATGGGAGACAAGGGACAATGGATTTTCCCCTCACACTGCTGACTGTAATTTATACATGGAGGATGGCTCATTAAGTGCAATGTTTCTCCCTACCATCATGGTCACCAGTTTGTATAATTTTTGGTGGTGCCCAGAATAGGTCCAAGCAGAGCTGTCCTGTCCATAGGATGGACCGGGGCAACCATCTCAGGCCTCACACTTTGGGGGGGCCCATGCTTCAGGGGGATGTGGGGTCCAGGGTGGCCTAGGGAGCTAGCAGGGAGCCTGGCACCAGCAGCAGCGAGCGACCCGGTCCCAGCCCATCCCACTCAGCTCAGCCCTGTTCGCTCCCAGCATTGTTTGCAGGAGGGGGCGTAAGCCATAAAGAGGCAGGGGAGGGCTTGGGGAAAGGGTGGAATGGGGTCGGAGCAGGGGCAGGTTGGGGCCAGGTTGCTCGCTGCTTCCACTGCCAGAATGCCTACTAGCTCCCCAAGACACCCTGGACCCACAGTCATCCCATCCAGAGGACAGACCGGGACAACCACCCTGGGCCCCGCACTTTGGGGAGGCCCCACACTTCAGGAGCACATGGGATCCAGGGTGGCCTGGGGGGTTAGCAGGCAGCCTGGGGCCAGCAGCAGTGAGCAACCCAGCCCTAGCCCACCCCCATTCCACTCCTTCCCCCCAGCTCCCCCGCCTCTTTCCAGCTTCCACCCCCTCCCCCGAGTGACAGCAGGAGCTGGTGGAGCGGGTTGGGCTGGGGCCAGGTCTCTTGCTGCTGCCATACCCAGGCCCTCAGCTAACCCACCAGGCCACCCTGGACCACACGTCCCCCTGAAGCACAGGGCCCCCCAAAGCGCAGTAAGCCCAAACATTGGTGGAGCTGGGCCCACGTTCCTAAATATTGGTGGAACAGGGCACCACAAGCCCATATAATTCACCACCTATGCCTACCATGTTTATTTACCTTTAATCATTGATGATAAAATATATTTTGTAAAGAGATCTTCATGACTGATCTCTGGGCAGAAGCCTCCATGTTTGTTAATCTGCATACAACCAATGAGAGAGCACAATACTCACTGACCAGACCTACCTCGCGGCCATCAGACACATAGCCACAATTTCCCTCACTGTCCATCAACAACTGCTATGGAAACTTAATGTATTGCTTTCCTATTTCTCACTAGGCTACACACAGGAGAGGAGTTCAAACTGCAAAACTACTAAAACTAGCCATTTGTCACAGTGGCGCCTCCTGCCGGACATCCTGGGGATTAGCTCTGCCAGTTGATGCGCCCTCTTCAGGTGGTGCCACTCCCATTGTCTTCTCAGCCTGTGGACCCACCTCACTCTAGGAACCGCGGCATCCTCTTCATGACTTGGCCCTCTGCCAGGGTCAGCAGCCATGATTCCCCTTTCTGGGGGTACCCCAAAGGTTTGCTTGGCAAACAGTCCCAGGCAATCTTCTCCTGTGCTGCCCTGATGATGTCACTTCCCCAGTGGCTGTTAGGGGAACCTGGGCCCACCCTCTGCTCTGGTCTCCAGTCCAGGGACCCTCAGCTCAGCAGTTCTGGGCTCTTAGCCCCCATTGCTCCTTCCCTGGATTGCTTCTTACTCTTCCTGCTTCCCAGCCCCTTCTCTGGGGGTACCAACTCCTTCTTCCCATGGAGTGACTACTACCAGCCATCCTGTAGCCTTTTCCAGCAGCCTAATCTGTTCTCAGCTCCTGGTTTTATAGGACCCACCTATTCCTGCCCCACTGAGCCTTCTTAATCAGCAGTCTGGGCAGCCTGGGCAGTTAATTGGCCTACCTGGCAAACTTAACCCCTTCTAATCCTGTGTGGGGTGAACACCCTATCACATGCCTCCTCACCTGAGTCACTTGGGAAGCACTCTGCTCTAGTGCATTAGGCATGTGTTTTGCAGTCTTGGTTTCAGTCGTGGTTCTGATTCTGATTTACTGTGTAATTACCTTTGCCAGTCACATAGCCAGCATTTTCAAAAGTCTGTGTGGCCAAAAGTGGCAAGTGGGAGTAGCCAAATAGGGTTTTTCTTGGCCCTTGAAAGGCCTTGGTCAAGTAGGCTGCAGGAAAGGATGTGTGGGAATCAGCTATACCAGCCCTAAATTTTTCAGGGACCCATTGTTTCAGCTAGGGGGAAGCAGTCTGTGTTCGTGCACAAAGTAAAAGTAAAACTGAATAGAAATATGTGACCTGATTAGCCTAGTTTTGCTCTCCAAGCTGAATGAAATTCAGATAATAAACAATCAGCAGTATAGAAGGTGAGAAACACAATGGATTTGTTCATAATCAAAAGGTTTATTAGCAAGGCAGGTGCAAGAACTTATGGATTTTTTTTCAATATATGAATTTTCCCCAAAGAGTATGAACTGTACTGTTGTAGGCTAAGGCCAAATTCTGCCTTGGGTTGAGGTGTGTAGGATGCCACTTCCCCCCACAATAAACCCCAAAAGGGCAAGATTCTCACCTAAGGTTGGCCCCTCCCACAGGTTATGGTAGGAAAATGTGTTGAAGTTCTCCTTGCTGAGTTTACTCCAAATTCTTTGTTGGGGGAGGAGGGATATTCCCCATGGGATTGTTGGAGAGGATGATGTGCATTCCCCAGTTCCATCCTCTTCTCCATGTCCCCTTGCATGGATCCACAACCACAAAAAGAGCCCTCCTCCACCATGGAGATTCCAGTTCTGAGGCTAGAAGATGGATGGTGCCATGAAGATGGCTGTATCCCCACTTTCTGTGCAGATGGGGACAGTTCACTCACAAAGGGTTTCTGCCACACATGATATGGGTTAAACAACTGGGTTCTAATATTAAAGGAATACAACAAGGGAGCCCTGCTACCGTGCCCTGCGGCACATCATTGCCCCGAGGATGGTTTAGTGACTGAAGAGAAGCCCCGGAGTGGGCTAGCATGCATGGTGTATTCAGCAGTACAAAGCAATCACAGATGTATGCTGCTGCTTTTCAGAGAATAGTGCACCTAATAGTATATCTCCCTTCACACACACACCCCCAGTCCATTCCTGATCTAACCTGAGCCATCCTAAACTGAACTAAGAGAGAACACAGAAACATGAGTAGTGTCGCTCCACTCTGCTCTTCCACCCTTTTTGCATCTCTGGCCTGTAAAGGGATAAGATTTCATCTTAATTCTATGTTATCATATTTAGTAAAACGATGTATCTCAGCCTTCTGAAGTGACCAGAGGGGCCAGTCAAGATCCTCTTTCTTAATACCTTCGTGTTCTTCTATTCTAAACATTGGCTTCATCCTTCAGGAAAAATACTTTAATGTATGACAGTCAGATGGGAAATATTGAAATTATGTCTCATTTTTTTTTTCAGATGACATATTACTGTGCTAGTCAGAATCTATGCGTGTCCTACCAAAAGCTCTGGAAGCAGTTAATTAATCTGGAGATGTTTCAGGTCTGAAGACAAACTTAGGTTACAAAGAGAGGTTCTGAAGCTAGATGAATTAAAAACAAAGGTAAAAAGGACTATCTGGAATGAGATCTAGTGAGGTTATTAAATATGTGGGCATATATATTGTACATGTTAAATGTAAGGGAAGAAATATAGGAATTAAAACTTAAATCACTCTTCCAGGGAATTTTGCTTGATCAAAAACACTGGCCTCAGATACTCTTAGATGATTAGCTCAATAGTCTAAATATGGGTTCAATAGAAGTATTAGTATGGCAGGAGAAACATGATTAGCATTATCCCTCTTGCCAGAATAACAATAACAATACAACAAGATCACTAATTAATGGCTAATGAATAATTACCTGTTTTAAGGGGCATATTGAGCTCTTGCTTCCTACGTGTAACTCACACTGCCATCAGTGTGTTGCGTGGGACTAAGGGCCTCGATAGCCTGGAGATTTTTTTCAAATGCTTTGGCATTTCGTCTTCTGTAACGGAGCTCTGATAGAACAGATTTGCCTCCCCATACAGCGATCAGATCCAGTATCTCCTGTACGGTCCATGCTGGAGCTCTTTTTGGATTTGGGACTGCATTGCCACCCGTGCTGATCCGAGCTCCATGCTGGGCAAACAGGAAATGAAATTCAAAAGTTCGTGGGGCTGTTCCTGTCTACCTGGCCAGTGCATCTGAGTTCAGATTGCTTTCCAGAGCAGTCACAATGGTGCACTGTGGGATACCGGCCCGGTAGGCAATACTGTTGATTGCGGCACACACCCTGAAGCCAATGGAATACCGTTCAGCGCACTCCTCTCGCGGGAGGTTACGAAACATTTAAAGAGGCTTTATATGCGATATAAAGGGCCCGTGTGTGGACGGGTGTTAGGGTTACACTGGTTTAACGCTGCTAAATTGGTTTAACCGTAGTGTAGACGCAGGCTAGTTCTGATACCTACGAAGTCTTGCAGGATTCTGGGCAATAGAAGGTTCTCCACAAACAGGGAAGCCCACTGAGGGCTCCCGAAATATTAACGGATATAACAACAATCCATTATATTATAATAGTTCACCAATCTTTAATGTATTATCTTGCCAATGCCTCGGTGAGGTAGGAGGAGTGTTGGTATCAGTGGGGAGCTGAGGATAGATTAAATGACTTTCGTCAAAGTCGGCTGGAAGTTGTGATGGAGCAGGGACCCAACCCAGCTATACGCTAACTATGGGATCACCTTCCTCTCATTATGTACTGTGATCCTTAAGTGATCCTCTGCAATAAGGGTATGCAATGGGTTGAAAGTGGTGCTATGTAAGTGGGAATAACAACCCGATCTAGTAACGTAAGGTGCTTGCAGTGTGTCTTTGGGTTTTTTTGACGTAGACTAAAGTTTCCCCCCCTCCCCCCTTTTTTTTTTTTGATTTTCAGCAACATGTGATATGCAACATCAGATTTTTTTGCAGCTTTTTATAAAGCTAAAGACATCTCATCTCTTTGGCTGAATGACTGCACTCCTCTAGAGGTGTAATCGAAGATTATAATTGTGGATGTAACCAGTAGAATGTAGTCCTGATCGTGAGAGAAAGAAGCTTCCTCCAAAGAGCAAATGATTAAACTTTTTCGGGGGGAGGAGGCGCGGGCGGGGCCATAAACAATGTTATTTAATGAAATTAGTTTCCATTCAAATACATTGAAATGTATATTTTCCGGAACCTAAGAACTGAGAAAATGAAGACTCATTCTGCACCTTTATAGGAGAGAAGTCATGTTGTGTTGATTGATTTGGTTCTGGGACCTTCAAAACTATTCTACAAAATCAGGATGACAAGAGTGGGCAGGGAAGAGGGATTCTGAGTGAAGTAGCAGAAGAGCAATTCATATTAAAGTCAAGTAATTAGGTGGTTAGACTGCTACACAACTACAGTAAGCCTCCTTGGGTGCAACTCCACCCCGGTGGTGATGGTTCACATAAAGTCCTCTGGTTTATTTAAGCTGTGAGTTAAGGATTTAGAAGGGCTTTGGTGGTGTAGAGGGCCTCATGTAGGCCATTCGTGCTGTGACAAATTTCACCCTCTATGGAAAGGGAAAGAATAAACACTGTGAATGGAGGCAACTGTTTTCTTATCCTAGGAACCTTTCAACTGACTTTAGAACTCCTTCCAGGTCCAAATGTGTGAACAAATTTAATTACCTGTATGTAATATGGGGCTGAATCTTCTCTTCAAGCCACTTAAAAGCATAAGGACTTGCTCCTTATGAACACAGAACACAGTAAGGTCACTCCCTTCTGAAGCCTTACTTTAGTAAGTGCAAAGAATGCATTTGGGAACTAGAGGTGCCCACCACATAAAACTCAATAGAAACAGGGGACACCTTTGCTAAGAAAGAGCCTGTAGACAGAAGCAAGCAGATGGTGGCTGAGTTTGGTGGGTTGGTGGGCGGACGAATATGATTAGGAGGTTCCAAATCCAATCTTCCTGCACAGGCAGCAATGCACCTGTAGAGCTGCTTAATGAGACAAGGTGGTGAGGTAATATCTGATGCAATCTTTACATCAGAGTCAGGTGCAGGAGGCAGTTGTCATATGCCCCACTTCTGCCAGCTTTATACCAGCTGAGAGCTCCCCCACACCAAGGGAATTTTTAGCTGGCCAGTTAGGAGCAGAGCTCAGCCATTTGAGTGGTGCAAACTGACTGAAATAGGAGCGAATTTGGCCTTCTGTACATGGAGGCCAACATCTGTTGGTCCAATAAAAGGTATTACCTCACTCACTCTGTCTGTCTAACATCTAGAGACCAACATGGCTACAATAACGCCTCATGTTTAGTGACTGTTTATCACATTCAGTGATATAAGGAGAGTTTGATTGGTAGTTTTAAACTGGGATAGAGATGCCAGGGTGATGGCATTATTTTTGCTTTGTTTTGTGAAATTACTACCTAAAAACAAGACATCAAATATACATAAAGTATATAACACTACAGTCATTCCTGTTCAACATGCCAGGGGAAAGAGTCAACACTTGCCTCCACTGTTTGCCCCAACTATGGGTAAATTGCTGTCAAGCTCCTGACACTTCAAAGAACGTCACTGTATTTGACTGCTGTTCCATGGCTGCAGTATAGGAGGACAGCAAAGCAGTTGAGGCTAGAAAGAATGAAGGCTGAAAATTGCAGGATTTATAAGGTAGTAAAATTACCACATAGAATAGAATTTAGCTCCGTTTGGTGGCTTTCATACCCATCCCAGCATGCTAGTATGTGATAAAGTGATCTGAACTCTCTCTCTCTGTTGTAAGCTGAACCAAAATCCCAGATCCTGAACCCCCCAAACTTGAAGAGGCTGGTACTCATTTACTCCCAGACCCCTGGACATCCAGGCCCAGAAAGTTGCTATCCACATCTATAGTTAGCTGGGGGGGGAGGGGGGCAGAAGGCTACGAGGGGCAAATGGGGCAGGCAACAAGGGTCAAAGCTAGGAGGCTGTTGCAGAAGGGAAGGGGTCAGTCCGGGGGAGTGGGGGGGTGCGTGCACCCACGAGCACTTGTGCAAAGTCAGTGTTTGGCTGGCTGCTGCTGCAGGCCCAAATGGTGGCAAGCTGCAGGGCAGGCCTCTCTCTCTAGCAGCATTCAGAAGAGGAGTCAGAAATGCCAGTGCATTAATCCTCACACGCAGCAGGACTTTGACTTCCTTCATTATTGTATTTCTACCCTTCCCCCACAGGAGGCACTCAACTTTGATAATATACAGCTAATGATTATCTAATTATCTTCCACCCCTCATCTTATGGCATAACAAGGAGTACTAAGGAGTCACTTAATACAGCCCTTTACACTGTTTGCAAATTATCTGCAAACAGACTCTAATTTTTATGAATGTGGTTTTCTAGTCAAAGTTATTCAACAAATATTTTATGCAACCAGAATTCAGCTTGTTTCTCATTAACCACTTACAGTGACTATTGCTTTGGATACACTCTAACTACAGTTTACTATTTACACTGAGTAACTGGTCACCTTGGTCATGTGGGTATTATTTCTGCTCTTTGACTGGGTCTCTGAAACTTTCATAAACAAGGGGAGGGATTGAGTAAGTCACTTGTGACACAAACATTCATGTGAACACATTAGCAAAAGTAGTCATGGATGTTCTGTT
The DNA here is from genome assembly GCF_003597395.2 of Chelonoidis abingdonii. Classification (NCBI taxonomy): domain Eukaryota; kingdom Metazoa; phylum Chordata; order Testudines; family Testudinidae; genus Chelonoidis; species Chelonoidis abingdonii. The sequence goes on from NC_133770.1 coordinate 83,298,223, forward strand.
TTCATGAATGTTCTTACAAAGGGGAAAAAATCATGTCTATAAATGTTTGTGAAAAGTAAAGCGGTTGTAAATATTCAATTTTATTTCAGCTAATGTTCCTGAAAACTATTTTTCTCTAGTACGTGCTCAGCTCTGGTAAGGACCATAATGTAATTTATTTAAGATAGCATGTGCTACAGATTCCAAATGGAAAATAATAAAGCTCAACTTTGATAACAAGCTAGTTTCTTTTCCTCTAGAATAAAAGTTTACAGTGTTAGTGCAATTGAAGAGACACACTCAAAGAGGCAGCTTTATTAACTAGCAACCTTTTAGCTATAATATGATGGGGGGGATTCAGTGGGCCAAATTCTATTCTGTTTAAGACCCAATTCTATAAATGGGTCTGTATGGGCAGGCCCACTGAAGTCAATGGGGTTCTGCACATTTGCAGTAGTCCACCACACAGATGCATGCAGACCTTTACATCTCTTCTGTCATCCCCAAGGGAGTCACATGTATAACTGAGAGCAAAATTTGGTGCAGTAAGTTTTTCCCCATTATGTTACGACTGAAAGTTGGCTAACTAATAATGTCATCACTTTCAATTTGCTCTCCAATTGCATTATCAAGAGAACCTTTGATCTATGGAAAGAAAAATCAGGAACATGTTTTCCAAGGATTTTAAAAATGATTTCTTCACTGTTTCCATTTGGAATCTGTAGCACCTTTTTCTAAAACTACATTACATTATGTTGCTTACCGCGGCACAACATTGTGATGATAGAGAATTACTACAATCTTAAGGTAATAATAATTGACAGTATTACTATGGCTTTTCCCCTAGAATATGAGGTTTCGCTCACGTAACTGGGAGAATTTGGCCCATGACCTGATTTATGAATTATGGATTTTAATGTATGTATTAAACCAATTGTGATTATAAATATCTTTGAATATTCTGAACAGACCAATGGATAGAATTTTGAGACAGAAAATAGGGACTCAGGATCAGAGTAGACAGAAAAAGAAGAGATTTTAGATCACTGACTGCACCACAAAGACAGGATACAGTCCGTGATAGAGGACTCATCAGACATTAAAATGATACATTTATGAATTAAAGACTGTGGATGAGACTTGTCAGAGCTTGCTCAAAGGATCTACAAGAATTCTGACCTGTCCAACCTTAAGACAGAATGGTCACCCTGAAACTCTAATTGAATTAAAGGAAATGTGAGAAATACTAATTTGTGAGCTGTATTTGTACATTTAACGATATTACTCATCACAAAGCCTTTAGTATCCATTGAACTGGGCCTTTCTGAGTAATACATTATTCCTCAAAGCCAAATTAAAACTCATTTGCCATATGGCTAATTATGCTTTCAGGGGATTTCTAGCTGATTTTTCAGTAGTGTGCATGTGCTTTTTCAATTACTTCCATGTAACATTGGAAGCCTTTGCTATACACTGAGGCAGAAGAGTTTGCTGTTTGAAACCTGAACTGCAAACTCTTTTTCATTCAATTACTGGTGATGGTTATGTATTTTTCAGAACTCAGAATTTTATTCTGTTCAACCAATAGAAAGCTCTGCAGGTTCTGTGATTTTTCTCATGAAACTTTCATATATAGTCTCCAGTATATGTGAAATTGATAGACAATTTATACACTACAGTATACGGTATCTGTTTCAACAACTAATATCTCAAAGCGGTTATTTAGGTAATCATATACCTCTACCCCAATAGAATGCGACCCGATATAATACGAATTCGGATATAACGCGTTAAAGCAGTGCTCCGGGGTCTGAGTGCTCCGGTGGATCAAAGCAAGTTTGATATAATGTGGTTTCACCTGTAATGCGGTAAGATTTTTCGGCTCCCGAGAACAGCATTATATTGGGGTAGAGGTGTACTGTGGAACCTAAACATAACACTGTGACACTGCAGCACTTATTCTTCATAGTGCTATTATTATGATATGCTTAGAGTATAATAATGATGCATGTTGTACAAGATGGTGTCATTGGAAAAGTTACAATTTGCTGAATATGGTTATCCTATTTGTATGCATGTCTCATTTTTGTATCTGAAGTTATGAATATTGACTATGTATCTGTATTTCAAATGTACTTACACCCGGGTGAGGCCCACTAGTCTAGATAGCTGGTTGGGAAGGGACTATTCAGGGTATTAACCCATTAAAGAAAACAATAGGCCTTAAGAAAAGCTTATCTACCACCTGGTGAGCCTTCCTGAGAACACTCCAGATGGTCTGTAAGTAATGGCTGCTATGACTTTACAAGGACATGTGACTAGGTCACATGATTCTGCACTCCATCTTGGGATGTCAGTGTTTTTTCACAAACTAAGTTTGGGACAAAGAGTTCCCACCATATGCTAAAGGTATATAAAGCAGGGAGTGACATCATCTGTTGTTCTTCATTCCCCATGCAAGAAGACTCCTGGAAACACCTGAGAAAAAAAGACTGAACAGGTGTAAGTGCTGGACCCAGACTAAAGGGATTTCTAGCCTATGTATGAAAGACCTGGGGATTCCAAGCCGTAAAGCAAGTGCAGCTTGTCCCTTAAGAATCTGCAGCCTGCTTGTATCATCAGCCAGGGTGAGAATTCACTAATTCATATCATATCATATATTTCTAGTATCTTAGACTTAGTTTGCAGTTTGTTTATTAGGTAATCTGCTTTGATCTGTTTGCTGTCACTTGCAATCACTTAAAATCTATCTTTTGTAGTTAATAAACTTGTTTTTGCTTTATCTAAACTAGTGAGTTGGAGTGAAGTGCCTGTGAAATCATAACTCAAGGGGCAAAGGCTGTTGCATATTCCTCTCCACGCTGAGTGTGTGGGGGGGGGGGTGGCAAACTCTGAGTTTATGCTGTACAGTTCCCTGTGCAGCGTAAGATGCTATAATTTTGGGTTTATGCTTCAGAGGGAGTGCATGCCTGGGGACCTGACAGTTACCTTGGCTTTAGCCTTTCTACTGTTGGTTCATGCAGCCTCTAGTCAGAAAGCCTTCATGTAATTGCAGCTGGGTGTGTCCCTACCTGTGCGAATGCTGGTAGAAGTGTAGAACCGGGAGCAAGTCTGCAGCTTGTCACAGCAGCACAGTGAGAGAGGGAGCCCAGGCAGTTGGGTCATAGGGCTCAGTAGAACCCCAGTTCCAGGTGGCGTCCTGGGGGGAACGCGTCACAAACACCTCCAGTAAGTGACCTCCTGACCTAATGTAAGTAACCACTTCAGGGTAACCACAAAATCTCCACTACAGTTTGGTTCAGCCAGAATACGTTTACTAGGAAATCAGTTTTTTGCTGATCCCTCAAGACAAGGTTCACTGTGTTTGTATGAGAAAAAAGGAATGACTAGCTGAAATCTGGAGCCTTGAGCACTGAGGTGGACAGTATCTTATAAAGAAAGGAGATGCTATTTGATTTCTGTCTCCACTGCACAAACCAATGTGCACAGCACAGAAGAGGACTGCAAGAATGGCTTTAGCTGTCTCAGACATTCACTGCCCGTCATCTTTCTTACTCACTTCTAACAATTGAAAAATAGGTCTCTTCAGGAAAAATCCAAAAGAGTAAACATGTAAATGTGTACATCAGTGGTTCCCACCCCTTTCCATCCTGGGATCTCATGTTGCCACAAAAGAAAGGGTCACGATTCCCCTTCCCATCTGTATATGAAGAAAGGGAGGAGAGTTGTGACCTCTACCTCCCATTCCCCCAACCCAGGCTCACCACCACATAAACTGTGAAATTATGAGCAATGCCTCACCCACCAAGCATTACTAACTGAACCTGGAGTTCCCAAACACCTGTGGAGGTTGAGATATGCAAAACAGCACTATATTATGTCATTTGTGACATGGAATACCAAGGTGGCTATGGTAAATGTGCAGTAGGCGAGTTAGGTGATCATAATGGTTCCTTCTAGCTTTAAAATCTATGAATATAAACATTGACTGTGTTGAACAAAAAATAGGTACAGTACTAATAGATAGGATCATAGAAACTGCTAGACTGGATCAGACCAGCAGTCCATCTAGTCCAGTATCCTGTCTCCAACTACGGCCAGAACCAGATGCTTTAAGATATGTCTACACAACAGCTGGGCGGTGTAATTTCCAGTGTGGGTAGACATACACATGCTAGCTCTGCTTGAGCTAGCACCTAAAAATAGCTGTCTGGTTACAGCCACCTGGGTGGCAACTTAGGCTAGCTGCAATCCTGTCCAATCCCCGGGATACAGACGAGACTGGCTAGCCGGAGCCACAGCCTATACTGCTGAAGCCACCCTGCTATTTTTAGGCAGTGGCTCGGGCCGAGCTAGCATACATATTTTTACCCTTTCTGCAAATCACCCTGCTCAGTTGCTGCATAGAGATACTCAGAGGAAGGTGTAAGAGCCCCACAGTAGATCAATGTGCTCTTCACATGGGTCCCATCCTGATTGCTAATACAGACTGGTTTAAGCTCTAATGCACTTGGTTTACATCTCTTCCAAATTTTGTGTCTTTGTGTCATTCTGACAGAGTTAGTTAGGTAGCAAAATACTACATCAATGATCATTATTTAGAGAAGCTTTAGCACTTGACATTACTAACTGCCCTCCTTGAAAAAAAGTGAGTTTATTCTTTTGGTCCTCACTCATTGTCCCTCTACCATCTCACCCTTTTAGTTAAGCAGCAGGCATTGCTATATGCAGTCAATGTGCACTGTGATATAGTTTCTTCTCTATAAGTTGACAAAAGATCCTGATAAGAAAAAGAAATTGGCTATTACATTTGTAGGTCATGAAAAAATGTTTTCTTTAACTGAGTATAGCACTTTGCCATTCAGGATCTCAAGGCATCTTCCAAAAATTAATGAATTAAGTCACACAACACTCCTTTGTGGTTAAATTCATTACAACTTATCATCCCACTTTGCAGATAAGGACACCAAAGCACAAAGAAATTAAACCACTTGCCCTAGATCACACAATAAATCAGTGGCAAAGCTAGAAACACAGAACTACTGAATTCCAGTTCTGTGCTTGAACCACTCAACTGACAAGTCTTCCTTTGGAAGTAGGAAAAAAGACCAAAATAAGAGGAAAATCAGGCCTGGGGAAGCCAGGGGGTTATAGGTCAGTAATAAGATGCGTTGGCAGAGCTGGGTAGTCTATGATAGGAGAAATCTTTGTATTTTCTTGCAAAAATACAACCCTAGAGGGAGAAATCTGCTGCACATTGGTGTTAGCTGGTATCAGCTGACACAGACCCTAAGTGCACAGTCAACCATTAAATGAAAAACTGGATTTGAGATCTATCACCTGGGACATCTATAGACAATTTATACCTATGACCAAGTAAAATTGGCCAACAGATATCTCTGCTGTTCAACATCAGATCACCTGAAGGAATACTTAATAGGCAGTTAGAGAAATTACTCTGCAAGGACACAGATGGAATAGAAGTGAAATGTGCTAGACACACTTTACAGATATACATTATCTTCATCGAATGGTACCAAACCATCTATCAAAACTGATCCTTTGGAAAGTATTTTTAAATGAAAACAAGAAAACTAAAACTATATATTATGGAGAAATCCATGCGTTTAAACACATTTAAAAAAACCTACAGAGTAAAGGTGGAATTTTCCACAGCACTCACCATTAGCCTGATTCTGTTGCAGTCAATGGCAAAACTCTCATTGACTTCAATGCGAGCAGAGTTAGGTCAATACTGAGGCCTTAGGAAAAATGTCTCACCTTAAACAGCTATTTTTGGCCAAAATTTCACGATCATCCTTTAACAGGTTGTGTGTTTAACTGCTGTGTATTTTGCAAAACCGGATGTTAGACCTCAGACACTAGATATCATAACCTGATTTTTTGTAAATGGAGAGATTCTAAATCTAAATACAATTTGTTATTTTCCTCCCTCACCCCATTAAAAAAGTAGGTCTAATAGTCTTCTGATATAAAACAGCTTTTTCACTGTATACAGTCAAACTCTGTACCAAGGAAACCTTCAAGCTCTTTTCTTTGTCAAAATTAGGCCATGCAACATCTGTCTTGGATAGTGCACCACGCAAAAATTCGGTATTGTGAGTGAAATGAAAAATACAAACAAAACAACTCAAAAACAGGCTTGATTATAAATCAAAGGTGGCCAAAATGTTGCCCACATACCAGCCAGTCAAGTCGCGTGGATGAAGATGGAACATGGCACTTAAGCACGTCATCCTTGAGGACCATATCTCCATATTAAAGACGAATGCAGCTATAGTCTGCTCATGTTACACTAATCCGATATGCCCTTGGGCTCTTGACAAGTTGCCAGTGAAGCCATAGGCTTGCTGGGCTTATTTGGGCACGCCCGTTATAAGATGTGTCATTAGAACTGTCCATGTTTTGGGGCATACTCTTTCAGTAGTGTCTTAGAATGCTTTGGTCATTCTTTCCTTGAAGTACAGTGTGCTGAGTACAGGGTTTAGAGCAGGCAACTTTGTGGCATGAGAGAAATAAAGACAACAACTGCAAAACTGTGTTGTTTTTATTTTAAACATGCAAAATACAGTTCATGCATCTGCCATTTTGAAAAATCTTTCATTTCGCAGCAGATAAAACCAAAGATATTTTGGCTATCCGCTCTCAAATGTTTCAAAATGCTTTACAGTGGAAAGATAATAAGAAATTTAGCAAAATTTCAACAAACCTGTATAAAAACCAGATACAGATAACTTTTTATTTCAAGGCGACATGCTGTAAAGAGTTAGTTTCCTTCTTCTCATAAAAAGTTTTCAACAATAACAACTGCTTAACAGATTTAAGCCTTTAGGCTACACATGCAAAAAAAATTATTTTAGTTAAAAATCACCAAAACGTGCTATTTTGTTGTTTGTGTTAAAGACGGTAGTTGTAGTAGTAGCAGTTTGGAGCTGTGTAAAAGTGTGCAGGGAAGTTCATGGCGCTAGTGTCCTGGAAGACTCGTACTCTGACATACATTTTGGTTTTATCCCTTTGCCATTGTAATAGTCCACCACTTGATTTGGAACTTCAGCCAAAACGCTTTTTGCTAGTGCAGCTGGGGATGCCTGCAGGAAATGGTAGAAAATACAGTGTTAATCTGTCGCTATGCAGAAGGTGCTGATTGGTCTTATTACCAGAGGTGCTGGGAGTTCATGGTCATAAGCATGGAATAAAAGCAGACTGATAGCTATCAAAGTACATGACACTATTTCAGGGCCTAATACTGCAAGTGATTCTGTGTCGGCAGACTCCTGCACCTGCACAAAGCCTCACTAAAGTCATCAAGGCTTTGCCCAGCCTGCCACCTGCTCTGAGTGTGGGATGACGACGTTACCCTGCAACTGCTGTACCACTGCATATTTTTGCTTGACTGCTGTCCATGAGAGTGCCAGGTCAGAACTAAAGGGATTGCCTGGTCAAAACTCTCTTGTCTGTGCTAACTATAACACTGTTCAAATTGAAGAGGATTTAAAAGAATGTGAAAAGACTACAGGTCTGTCGCATCTTAAGCGCATTTAACGTGTGCCATTTCAGCTGTACGCAGTTGGCAAAAACAAGAAAAAAAAGAGAAAAATAACCATTTAAATACTGTTTCTGTAGTGCGGGTGATTCCGACCGCCATTACACTCAATGTAATTTTGAGTATCCGCGATTTTCGTTTTAGGTGCTGACTGCGGAACGTAACCCCAGCGTAAGATGAGACAGACCTGTACTTTACTTTTCACCATCCCTGATGTTTGTTTACCCTTTGCTCCTAAGTGGTCTAGACAATAAAACTCAATGAGTTAGGTTCACTTTAGTTTTCAGGCTCCAGAGTGCAAAGACTTATGCGCAAGCTTAATGTTAAGCATGTGAGCGACTCCACTGCGTTCAAAGTCAACCATGTGAAAGGGAAGCCTTTGTTTAAATTCTGGGGGAATTTTTAAATTCAAATAAAAATGTTTTTATTGGAATTAAAACAAATGTGAAAAACATTTCACTGAAAGTCTTCATGAAGCCTTAAAACAACCCAAATGTAAATTACGGGTCTAACCAGTGGTCAGCTGCAGACGGTTCACACCGATTCGCTAGAACTGGTTGCTAAAATTAGACTCCGGTAGAGAACCGGATGTTAAAGAGCCAGGCAGGTAGGAGAACAACTCTGGTCTGCGGGCCGGATGTGTCCCGCGGGACTGCCCTGTCTCCCACCTGAGTTCCCAGGATTCCCTGCTCCCCCCCCCGCAGACCTGCAGTGTGGCCTGCTGCAGCTTTCTTCTGCTGCTTTTAGTGGCCGCCAAGGTAAGGGGGGACTAGGAGCTCCAGGGCTGCCCAGGGGGCAAGTGGGGCAATTTGACCTGGTCCCTGCAGGGGCCCCTGCCCCACGAGGATGCTCCCCCTCCCCCCGCAGAGCCGCAGTGGCCAGCCGCCGGCACCTGGGAAGCCATTTGGAAATTACTACCTAATTAGTAATAAATGTACTTAAATATTCTTTAAAATGTTGTTTGTTCTTGCATTGTATACTTCAATATGAATATATTACTTGTTTAATAATTTAAGTAGTTCACATGTTATATTTTAAAATACAAGAAAAGGCATTTCATTCTTTATTATTGTTTGCATCTATATTTTCTTCTTTTCAAATGTATTTTAAATTCGTGTAATAAAGCAATACTTTGTTTATTGTAATAAACATGTAAAAATGTTTTTTTATTGTTAAGTATGACTCCCAATAATTCAATGCATTGCCATTCTTATGGAGAAAGGTACAAAAATACATACTGTGGATGAACATCCCTTTAAATCAAAACTTTTTAGAGGGAACCGGTTGTTAAGATTTTGGCAGCTCATCACTGGGTCTAACCTAGCGGCAGTGTCTCTGCAAGTGCTACATATTTTCATTCAAAGATCCTTAAACGCAGAGAGATTCCATAGCCGTGACCGTCTGCATGTGCACAGGCCACACACTGTCATTAGAGATTGAGAAAAGGCTGGCATACATGATCGCAATTCCTTATTGTAAATACAGTAGGATTTTGCCAAGGACAGCTTAAAACATCATGGCTGAGAGAGGAAATATCCATGCCTATTGTGGGGTTGTTATTAAATTGACAAACCAAGGCCCCGATCCTGCAGTTAGAACCAGGGGACAGACCCTTGTGCCCAGAGTCCCACTATCCATGCATTAAGGGGCCAACCCTGCCCTTCTTTTCAATATGCCTATTTCCAGTACTCCTCTACTTTTGATAAGGAATGCTGAGTAAGGGGCCTGATCCAACTCCCATTAATGTCATCATAAAGGCTCCCACAGACTTCAGTGGAACTGGAGTGGGCTGTAAATCAGGTACAAGCATTATTGAACTGACAGCAACAGCAACAGCAACAGCACAGGTGCCTGACTCTCTCTTCTTAAGCAAGGCAACTCTTGCAAAGGAGTCTTCAAGGGCTGTTGCCCTGGGATATTTAACTTCTTTTTTTGGCTAATAGATCTCCCCTCATCACTCTTTCTAGATAATATTTTAGGTTCACAATATAAGCTGCATGGAAATGAACAAATTACAACCCCTGATTTATTCTCCTCCTCTCTGTCATTGGTTCAGATGCTTATCCCACCGCATATTTAGAATTTCATTCATACAGGAAGTATACTGTGCATTTACTCATATGTATAAACATGCCAATCCAAAGGTACAGAAAAAATGCAGTTAATTTAGATTAATTTAATAGTAACAAAGTATATAAATAATGAGGAAATCCTGGCATAAATTAGAGGAAGCAAAACTAATATCTGCATTTTGAGTCCTTGTACTTTACTGGTAATGTAAAAAAAAATTAAAACAGTAAAAAAAATAAAAGGAAAATAGCTTCACATTATGACATTTGAACTGAAATCTGCACGAGACACTTCTGTATAAACAAACAGACAAGGCAAAACAAACCCTTCTGTGGACAGCACACGTTCATATATTTTTTCCAGGTATAAGAAGTTACAAAGCCCTTAAGTATTAACCCTTTCGAAGGACAAATGTGGCATTTTCACAAGAGTTCAGCAATGGCCTAACTCTGCTCCCACTGAAATCAATAGAAAACACCTATTGACTTTAGTGGAAAAGCAGCAAATTTAGGCCAGGGCTGAGAATTTTGGAAAATTCGCCCCAAATATGCAAGAGCTGTTACTACACTGACTGCCACCTCCAGGCTAAATTAACACAAATAGACTCATATAAAGAACAGAAAGGCAAAAGAACTAACACAACATGTGTAATGCAAAACCAAGAATCTACAGGGCTTTACATGGCTCAGTTTTCAAAGCAGCTCCTACTAACTTCAATGTGGAGTGGGGGTGGCATTCAATACTTCTGAAAATCAGTTCAATATCAATACTCCTGCCCTACCACATCATCACCTCTTCTCTCTGTTAGTGTCAGTTTTATTTAATGAAAGCATCAACTCTGTAAATGGACCTTTTATTGTGGGTTCACGTTACAGAGCCCCATTCACTTCAGTGGGGCAAGCCTGGACACAGGAGTTCATTCTAGTGGATCTCATTCCAGAACTGGGGCCCTAGCTGGTAAGTTTGTCAGTGTATGGATCATGGGCCTGATTCTCCTTGCTCTGGCAATGTGCATCCACTTTAAGGCCAAAGTGGTGTAAAGAGGCCTTTGTGTAAATGAGAAGAACACCTTATTTATGTCTTTGGTTGGTAAATCACATGCGCTCCAATGGCACTTCATCAATGATAAAAAAATAAGAGTTATTCTTCATAGGAATTTAACACAGATAATAAAGTAATTTTCACTATAACATTTTTCCAGTTATTTAATGATATGCTTGAACAACACTGTAGCAACAAACAACTCAAGATGACTACTTCTCAATGGATGGTTAATACACAACAATCAACTCAGCCAGCAGTGGGAAAATACTTTCCTCTGATGATAATTGGTATATATTACAAATGGCTTTGATTCAGTTCTAGAGGCTCACCATGCTTAATCTTTAATTACAAAGCATAGTACAAAACATTGCTCCTTGCAGAAGCAGGGCTTGGCTTTCCACACTCTTCCATGATGTATGTTATTAAGTCACAGTTGTTAGGCTTTATGATTAAACACAAAGGAAAATGAAAAACGATCCACAGGCTGCATCAGATTTGTGCATGGTACATCTATCGTGAGTCCATAAGGCTGAAAAATTCAGTGCTTAAAATCTCCATCGCAGAATGCCATTAGTTACACACGATTTTCATACTTTTATACATTTTGGCAATTGTTCATGGGCATCACTGCTCTGCTTTTATTAGAGAATGACACACAAATGTTTGGATGATGATAATTCTGGAAGACAGAAATTCAATTCAGTCCAGAGAAAACATTTTCTCTTTTTATTTTCATGTTACCCCATAGCAGTCAGGCTAAGTGTGGAATCTAGTCAAGATGCACAATACTTGTGGACAATTATTTTTAACTGTAGTGACTGCCTGGGTTGTTATCCAAGCCCCATGATTCTAGGATTTGCTAAGAACCGCCACTATTATAATTCTTTCTACAGCATCAAAGGTGTGCATTACCCTGGAGAGACTAGTCTAAAAGTCAAGGTCCCTGCGCTGAAGAACATACATCTATAAAAATCTTATCCTCCAAGGTGCTAAGTGACAACATGCAGGAAGAACGTAGCACCTCGTAGCACTAGGCCTTCATAATGAAATTATACAGCTGGTATTAAAATGACTATGAACACTACCAAAGGACAATACTCATTTCCTACAGAAGTCCTGATCCAGCAAAACACTTAAGCACATGCTTAACTTTAAGCTTGCGAGTAATCCCAATCACTTAAATGAGACTACTTATGTGTTGAAAGTTATGAATATGCTTAAGTGGGTTTCTGGATCAAGACCTGCCCCAAGTTTTATATGCTCATTTTTACTGACTCTCCTTTCCAGACTTCACCTCTTTCTCCTGTAATTATAGTGATCCAACAAGTTATTCTAATGTTAGACCCATGAGGTAGATTTTCAGTTAGGCAAGTATTGTCCAAATGTAGGCACCTTGCTAATAGAAACATTATCTTGGGTACTTCCTGTAACAAAGAGATTCATCAAGAGGTGGTTATCATCACAAGCATTTATTTTGCACCTATTACACTGGTATCTGTGCACCTTAAAGTGTTAAGCTGAGACACTCAAGATCTCAATAAAGAGACTGAATACCGTGTTTTATAAGTTACGTGGGTTCTTCTGATATGGAGAGAATATTGTGTATATCTATAGAGAGAGAGACCAAGTTTCTCTTCTTTTAATGAGCAAAATAGCTTTCCAAGATTGCTACCCTTTCAAATTTCTGAAAGTTAACCTAAAACTACTAAAGACAACAGATGTAATTTACCCACAACTGGCATTGAAGATCACAGACTCTCTCACAAGTTAGCAGCAGCACAATATATTCAGTGTCCAGAAAGAACTGCAATGGTCAGGATCAATCAAGGATGATTTCAGCTCTGTCCTAAATTCACAATATGGCATTAAAAACCGAAAAAGAAGCTGGCTTTGTCAGTTCCTCATGGAAACATATTTTCAACTAACTAAAAGGAGGGCTAGTACCAACTCAAATAACTTACCTTTCAATGCCTTCACAATACACTGCATCTAGAGTGAAAAGCTGCACACTGTAGAGGGGAATTTTGAATTATGAGCAGGTCACGATCACACCTTGTTAAAGCTTCTATTTAATAGCTGGCTTAGTAGCACTGACAAGTAATAGCTGACAAGTAATGGATACAACTACACCTTCAGGGGAAGATCATCAGCTGACAACTTCAGTGGAAGTATGACAGTTTTAGATTGGCTGAGGATCTGCCCCCAGGAATCTTAGTTTACCCCCAAACTAAAGCTGGAAAGACAAGAGAAACCAGGTTATTTTGTGAGATTGGGGCGATTGTCACAATGGGACCTTGTGTAGGAAGGATGTGTGTTTCTCATTAAAATGTGGCAAAATGAGATTTGGAAGAGGAGAAGATGAACTGAGAATCTCCTTCTGGCAATAATAAAGCAGAGGGCAACAAAATGTAAGCAAGAGGCACATATCTGAAGACACAGAACAACCTATAGACGTAATAGGGCTCTCAACCATCCTAAAATCAACATAACCTTTGGTGGAGATAAATCCAGAACTGTGGTTCACTGGTACATAGGATCTGCATGGAAAGGTTTATTCCACAAAAAAAAAGAAATTCAGTTAATAGGATACAGTACAGTGGAAAGAACTAATCAGAATTAAATAGTGAAAACATAGTTCCAAGGCTCCTTGCTGCTAAAAGACAGGAAGCAGATTTACTAAGGTAGGAAGGAAAAAGAGGAGAGACAGACAAAGAAGAGGGAAAGGGAGAGAAAACAGGCCGGAGAAAGAACAGAAGAGATAAAGAGGAGAGAGAGTTGAAGACAGATAAGAGAAAGTTGGTGCGCATGCGCACACACACAAAATCCCCTCCACTTTGACAAGGAAGAAAATGGGATCCTGTGAAGCATCATTGTATGTGGAAGAGTTGCTTCTGTGACATGGTGCCTGAGTTTCCCTGACCCTGAAGAAAGTCAGGGCTGATGCCAAGAGTTTCAGGTGCTACCACGTAGGAAGTGGTGACTGGGGACGGGAGTGTGCAGCACGAGGGCATGGCTGCACTCCATTGCCATGTTCCCCCATCAGTTTTATCAGATAAGTTAAAGCTGGTCCACTTTACCCTTTTCATAATGTATCTCCCACCCACCCCCACCCCACATCCCTTAAGGGTGCATTCTGGGGAATAGTGGCTGGCAGTGGATTCAAGGTGCCATGCTTACACAGAGTTTGGGGAGACAGAGCAGGGGTGGGAGGAGGAAACAAGGAATCACTGGCCCTCTCCATGGATGGTCCTGCCTCTGTTGGTTTAGGGGGCTGAATTCTGACAAGGAAACAATCTGGCATAAACCGTGTGAGCTCAAATTCACAGTGATTCCAGTCTCTATGTGGAAATGACCAATCTGGAGTATACTATAGACCTCAGGGATGTGAGCCAAACAGAGAAGGAAGAAAAACAGAGGTTTAAAATAAATCAGGACAAATATAAATGAGAGGAGAAAAACTGAGAAATACAGAACTGAGGGCTCATATTGTAACCAAACAAGAGACACCTCAATGTCTCATTGAAATATAGTTATTCTCCTCTCTCTTTTTTTCCTTCTCTCTCATGCATCTTAGCTTTATTCCATTTCATTTTCAAAATAAAATGCTGCCACTTTGCTGAGTTCTTGTTTCAGTCTAAACTAAGAGCAGACTCTGAAATGCAGCCTCTAGACTGAACAGACTGAAAATCCGTCTTACATGTTTGAAGTTCCTAAATGGCACAAATTGGACGATGTCTCGAAGAACAGGCTCGCCCTTGGGGGACCTCAAAATCCCGTCATCGCCATCTAGCATCTGCATATCACTGAAATCGGCGTTTCCAATCCCAACGATGATGACTGACATAGGCAGGTGGGAGGCATGAACGATGGCCTCCCGGGTGTCAGCCATGTCTGTGATCACGCCGTCTGTCAGAATCAGCAAGATGAAATATTGCTGCAGGTTGGGAAAGAAGAGAAGAACAGGGGAAAATGTCATTGGTTATATAAACCTTTATTTTAAGCTTCCTCCATTTTTCTAATGGCAACCATAAACGATGGCTTTGGACAAAGTCTGTTTTTAAAATAGAAATGTTCTCAGAGGTGGACTGCATCCCACAGGAATCAACCTCCACTGGGGTGACCCCTAGATTATCTTCAGGTGTTTTTTACCTGGGGTTTCGCTAATTTCCGGGAGGTAGGGGAAGCCAAGAGGAATATTATGTTGAGGAGAATGGTGGATTCCTGGCTTCTAGGAACATGGCAGTTGTCAGGACTTTTGCTTGAAGGCTTGACTGGTCTTGCTCCCCCTTGGCTTGTGATCCCTACATGACTCACTTTCCTCTGCTGATGGTTTCTGACTACACTCTTTTGCTGAGAACCAATGGAAGGAGAAAAGAGGCAGAGGTAGATGCTGCATTCCAGTATCTGAAGCTGGGGAAGAACTGTTATGGAAATCACAACAGCTCTGTTTAGGGAGCCAACATTGCTGCCAGGTAGGTAAGGTGAGCGCAGTTTTCTGCCCAATGGAGGCTTGGCACTCAGGGGAGGAATAATGCATAGGGAAGGTTCCTAGTTTGTCCAGAAGTGTGACAGGGGCTCCTCCAGGACTTGGGTGTGGAGATAGAATGAGAAACTTTTTCAAATCCACTGTCAAACCCTGAGGAGAGGTTAAGTGTTCCTCAGGTTTCTAAAAGAGATTAAGCATTTTAGTGCATTTGTCAGTTCCTTTCCCTACTCTGAGTTACACTGAACTAGATGCAATGGGATTCATTTGATAAGTGAGGAAGAATGACTCTCACTTGAGCCTTTCTGGACAGCGAGGCAGCCGGGGTGCACTTTATGAAGGAAACTGATTCTTTACAAGGCTGACTACTTTACAAGGAAACTGATTCCTGCATAGGAAGTAGTAGAACTGAGCCACGATGTGCGTGGGAACAAAGCAGAGAAACTCCATACAGTTAAAGTTGAGCTGTAATATTAGCCATATATAAAATGCGCGCACACACACACATTGATTGCCTCTCGTGTGTGAAAACCAAAATACACAAAGATTTTTTTTCCTGAAGAGTCATGCTGCAAAGTAAAATAAATGCGTTTTTTTTTCTTTTCTATCTAAACACGAATATAATAGATCCTTGGACCCCAATGTGTGAAATACAGCCCACAGTGTTCTATATTTTGGTCAGCAGCCATCCTCTCAATCTAGACAGCTCGACTATGGAGCAATGATTATAGTTACATTTTAAATAAAAATTGAATACCATATAATAATACTATTTATTATACATGCACTACTTTTCATCCAGAGCCCCTTAACAAAGGTGGTTAAGCGTCAATATCCTCATTTTATAGACGAGGAAACTGAAGTACAGAGAGAGTGAAGTAACTTGCTTAATGTCACATTCTAATTCAGTGAGAGAATTGAGAAGAGAGCCCAGTCTTCAGACTCTCAGCGGAATGTCCTGGGACTAGATGGACTCTGGTGGATTTAGAGTGACCAGATGTCCCAATAATATCGAGATTGCCCTGATATTACAGGCTGTGTCTTATGTATGCAACTATACCACCCCTTCCTCTTCGAAAAAAGAAGTGTCCCAATTTTTCACATGTACCAACTGGTCACCCTAAGTGGATTCTTTTAAGAAGTCTAGCCCCTAAGGACTATACTATGCTGTAATTCATTCATCTTCTTCTGCATTAAACAATTCTATTTAAAACTGTTGCGTGGAGAACACCACTGCAGCCATATACCAGACAAAAGAAGAAAACTCTGGGAAAGCCCTGGCTATGGTGATGACAATGGTGCCATTGTACAGATCTGTTCTGGTATGATATATAGTGCAGTCCTCTTCCCCTCAGAGGCATGCAAGGATTTCTTTCATCTCTGACTCCAACATCAATGCTATTCCGGCACATTTTTCAGATCCAATTGTAGATGATGCTTCACAGCACTAACACATTTTTCCTCCCTCATTTTGAGTCCTGCTGGGCAGAGGGAAAATAAGTACAGCGCATTTCAATCACATTTAAAATAAATTCTGTACTTAGGCCTTTCAGCTGAAAGAAACTGTCATGGGTCTTATCACAAATGGAGAAGTGCAGACTTTTCTTACTATTGTTAAAAGCAACAGAACACTTCATGATGGGAAAAGCAAACAAAGTTCTACAGCCATAGCTGAATACGATCCCAGGGAAACAAAGGAGCTTCCAGCATGGGCTCTGTGACGTGGCCACTTTTTTTAACCCTTTGCCTCCTAAGATCAAACATATTTAGGGCCTACCCCTATTTCTTTGCACTTTATGCTGTCATTTACACCTGTGCAAAGTGAACACAAAATGCTGCCATCCTGATCTGGTAGCATTTTGCACTGCTTTTGCACAGATACATATGGCTGCATGAGGTGAAAGGCAGTGGAGAATCAGGCTACTTCATTCCAAAATGGCTCTTTCATTCTTACAGATCAGTAAGTTCTAAATAAAAGCTGTGTCTCCTAATCATTTGTAGCACCCATCACTCTAGTATCTAAGAATCTAGTGCAATCCCATCAACAACCTACTGGCTATCAAGTGGTTTGGCAGAAATCATGCTGTAACATGGTGAAGACAGAATGTGAAAACAGAAAAAAATGGCAGGCAATATAAGAAAATGCTCACGCTGTATAAAAATGACAAATGATTAGTAGGAATGGTGGGCAAGCAGGGATTTACCTTTGAGTGCTCAGTCAATGAATGGAGCTCTGTGTCTTTTCTGTGGGATGTTTGTCATAAAATTCTGGAGTAAGCTCACAAGGATCATTGTGTCAGGGTCTGGCACAGTTGCCACGACCAACTCGCTGTGGGCCTTGAGCATATCATTTGGCCTCTCATTGCATAAAACAATAACAACAACAGTGTGCACGTCTATAGCACCTCCCGTCCAAGCATCTCACATGGTTATGTGAGCTAGTCACAGAAAGGTTTTTAGACTCCTGGGTCGGATCCCATGCTGATGTAAATGGACATAGCTCTATTGGCTTCAAGGGTAGCCATTTGACTTCCACGGAACTAAACCAGCTTATCCCTGCTGAGGATCAGGTCCAATCTTTCCTCATATGACATCATGCCCCAATTGATATTATATTGGACTGAGAAAAAAGCAGGTTTTAGAACTGAGCTTGGGAATATTTATCAGAGAAAATGTCAAGTACAGGGCCTTATGTGACCCTGATTCAATTTGTCTTATGTGAAGACATTTATGGAGGCTGCTAAGATACAGCAGCATTGAGAAATTATTCATATATCGGTATATTAAAATGACCCAGATCATGACTGCCAAGCAAAGATCCAATATATAGCAAGAAAAATAGGTCCTAGCATAGCTTGCAGTTTGCTGCTATTCTTACCGATGCCTCTTTAGTGTTAGTCTCCTCCGAGGCTGATTGAGCCACCTTCTGGATGATGGGAGCAATGTTTGTCGGCCCATAAAGCTGTAGCTTAGGAAGGCAGCTCTGATATGCTTCAACGACTCCTTGTATCCCTTAGATAAAAATGAGCAAGCAGAGAAAGTTAAGAAGAAAGGTAACAAGGAGAACATATCTGGTACCATGTTTAAGTTGCAAATTAAAGACTCTTGATCAATTTTTAAATGAGTTGGTGCAATTCTAACACATGAGGAATAAACTGCCTCAGTCAATTTATTCTGTACAGTTGTAATTTCAAAGAAGCTGTGTCCAGCTGCCCTGACCTGCTGTAGCTGTTTTGTAATGTATAATTCATTACCCTGCTCTTCTTCTTACTAACAGCACTTAGTATACATTTTGCAGGGATTAGCTGTACTGGGTTGGAGTTAACATGCACAATTTGCAAATGCATTAGACTCATCATCTTCAGTATAGACGCCAAGTGATCACTTGGGCACCAGGAATGTGCATACTCAAGGAATATAGATTTTAGTGATGAAAAGATGATACCCCTTTGACAGTTCTCTCTCTTTTTAGAGAAAGATTTACTTCTGCTTCATCAAAGCAGCGATCAGCAGGCTCCCTCTTTGTTAATACTTTTCCCTGGTGCTATGGAAAATATTTTTTCAGGGTTAATTTGAATAATGGTTCTCACAAGTTA
The DNA here is from genome assembly GCF_003597395.2 of Chelonoidis abingdonii. Classification (NCBI taxonomy): domain Eukaryota; kingdom Metazoa; phylum Chordata; order Testudines; family Testudinidae; genus Chelonoidis; species Chelonoidis abingdonii. Next base: position 83,316,959 of record NC_133770.1, read on the forward strand.
AATCTCAATCTGAGCAAAAAGTGTAAAAACTAAAAGGAAACAGAAAGGCACTTTGCTGTCTATTGCAAAATGTACTTCAGTCACCAGGAGTGAAGGAGGAGCCATTTTTGGACATGATGTCACCCTTTTTTCATCCTTGGGAAGTGGGAACTTAGGCAGATCAAGGTAAATTATATTTGCAGACACTGTGTAAAGATTGGAGCTCAAGTATCGGTATTTTCAGCTCCTTGCCCTTGAGAATAGGAATTTCCTGGTGTGTTAATGCAAAGTGCAGTAGTTTCAAAATTTAGAACTCCCAAAGCACAAGGCCAGAGGGTTAGTAAGAAAGTGAAGGACCAAAGAACTTTGAAGAAGGAGGCTGAACAGTGATGTTATTTCACTAAACTGATCTTGTTCCTAAGAGGAACTCTCAATGGAACTTGTGGAAAGTGACCCAATAAAAAACCATAACAAATCAAAGGAGGCTGTAATTACATTAAACAAATACTATGGAGAATAGAACATCTTGATTTTTAGACAGTTATGTACCTACTGAGCTTATTTTCCCTGCCACTTACAGCACTACAAGTTAAAAGAATGATCTTTAATTCTGGCTGTGATTACTGGTTAGACTGTAAGCCTACTACTATATGTTACAAACTTTTCACCAGTAACTCCAGAGAGGTTAAATTAGATAGGACAACACATAGGAGGGCAGAAGTCCTTTGTCTTGGGGGTCCCTTTGCTTAACACCCAGTTTTAAACGCAATGAGGATCTGATCCAGATATACATATTGTCTCTTCCACTAAGGCCTGCAAACTTTATTAAGATAAAAACACAAAACATAAAGTTTGTGCATATATTATATTTATTAATAAAAAGATATTAAAATACACAAAAATAAATCCTATCCCATATAGTCTGGTATATTTCAAAGGGTTTCTCTGAACCAGGAAAGGGGAAGGTATACCAACTATACCTTTTTTTGCATATATCCTCAAGCAGTACCCATCAGAAAATATTTACTCTCCTGTCATATTATAATAAAATGCCCCTTTTAGTCTCAAGTTTATTACCTCTTGGATTGTTTGTCATCCTTGGACATCTTTTTGTTTTTCAGATTGCTCTATTAACGTACATACAACTTATTCACAGTGTAATTCATAAAGGTTTGTAATACACTTTGAGTTCCTTGGGTAAAGTATGCTATTTAACTGCAAAGAGAGTGTGTGTGGAGCTATACAAAAGGAAAGCAAAGATAATTTGCTCGGATTGCAGGCTCTACAATCTCTCAGTTACCTTTCTTTCTCAAACAATAAATAGTGTGTGAGCATGCACAAAAACAATTGAATTTAAATACCTAGACTGTTCAAAGCTTGCTTCTCCTCTAAAAAGTGACTCCGTACAAAATGGCATCATGGGGTTCAATATTTATTGTTTGCCCCAACGATTTCCATATCAAATGTGCTCAGTTTACAAATAACGTTTTTTTTAAATGCTAGCCTGCAAACCTACTGTGCACTTAGAGAATCAAGCTGGGTTTCCTTCCATCTCATGCATGACCACCATTAATAAAGGTTCTGCAGGCCAAATGGGGCTCTCTGTTACAGCTGTGCATCCTTAAGAGTTTTCAGTGGTTTTAACAGGTTTGCAGAGGTGTAACTGATTGGAACTTAGTAAGAAATTCTGCTTATGTGCAACTAAGAAAATAATCCAGTTCCTACTTCCTTCGCTGTGTTAGCTTAAAGTGCTAATAGGAATAAAAACCAATAAACATTATTTTAGCTGCTTATTTTCTGAGTAAGGAGATGCAGTCTTTACCCAGTCACTATTCAGAATAGAATGACACTTTAACTTTTATCCTGATGTCAGTGTAACCTAGTGGCCAGTGACAGTTTGCTATTCACATACAAAATGGGATTTCCTTTTTTACTTTTAAGTGAATCAAAAGAATGCTTTTTCACTATAGGAGTCATCAATTTATTGGTCTGCACCAAAAGCATTAGGCAAGAACTTGTTATCACACTAGCTGTGTTTTCTGTGACTTTTGTAAGTATAAAATAAATTATATGAAAAAGAATGGGGCCCTTCCATTTATTTCACCTTTTTTTCCAGGAGCACCATCTCGTTACAGAATACATTGGGGTTCTGACAATTAAAATATAGGATATTTAAGGAAGCTGAACGAGAGATCACAGAATAATTAGTTCAGGAATTAATGAAGTGTAGTGGCAGGCAACGGGGAGTTGCAACCAACGATTAAACTGGATGCTTTGTGGTCTCTCTCTCACCTTCATCCAACTGGAATTATTTTTAATGGTACCAAGGAGAACTGAATAATAATAATACCTAGCTCTTATATAGCAATTGCCATTAGTAAATCTCAATGTGCTTTACAAAGGAGATAAGCATCTTTGTATTATAGATGGGGAAAATGGGATAAAGAGAAGTGAAGGGACTTGCCCAAGGTCACCCACCAGGCTGTTGGCTAAGTAAGACTAGAACCCACATGTTCTGAACCTCAAATCAGAGTGTAAGCCACTATGCTATACTTGATAAGCCCTTCTGAGATATTTTTTGGAGGTTTTTTTGAGTGTGGTTTTAAAATTCTCTCTGACGTTTCCATGCTGCACCATGTCCTCCTACGCCTCTTAGTCTTAAATATCTCTGCATTCTAAATATTGATTAGATGACCGAGTCCTAAATACAGAACATGATAAAGTAAAACAAATAACAAAAAAACTAACAAAATAAACAAGCCAATGGTAAGTTCAAACCATAACTATAAAATGTCGCTCCTGTCCCTTTGCTTTTCACTGGCCAAGATACTGAGCTAGATGGACCACTGGTGTGACCCAGAATGGCCATTCTTATGTTCTTATGTGTTCTCATGGGATCCCTCAATACTTCCTCCTCTGCTGATAAAAAGAGAATATTCTAAATCTCTAGTGTGCTCTCTCTCTCTAATACTTTGTACAAAGTAAGCAATGAGTTACGTCACTATGTATTAGTGTAAAAGCATCAATCATTACTGCCCATCACTTATAACTACAACACATTTATCAAAATCTAATCAACAATTTTATCCTTTAACTATTGATGATTAGCAATAAGTGCTATTTTTAAATTTCAGCTGTTAACTAGAAATCAAAGGCACAAATTCTGCATTGTATTGGGACTAAGTTGTGCTGCATCGCTGGAGTAACTAAGAGAAAGGGGATATGATCAGGAGTGTCTTATGCCACAGTGATTCACAGCTGCTGTTCAGAGCCCTTGACACCACATGCAGTTGGAGTGATTTACAACAGTCAAATTACGTCAGGGGACTGGCTGTGCACACAGATGGCCCTGGACCCAGGGAGTGCAAAGACTGCCTTTGCACCTCCCATCATCCTGAGCTGTGCAGTGTTTCCCTTAACCAGAGCTGAGTATCTGGGCAAAAATAAGGAAACACTGGAAACTCAGTTTTCAAAAGTGTTGAGTGATTTTGGGAGCCTCAGTTACTGGGTGTCCAACTTGACATACTTTAAAAACAATCTGATTTTCAGAGTGTAGAGGCTAAGCACTTTCTAAAAATCAGGCATCTCATGTTGGACACCACAAGTTGAAGCTCCTAAAATCACTCGCCACTTTGCATATGGCGGAAGTACAACAATCTGCTTTCCTTAATGCGAGTGTTACCTGCACATTCTGGGTTGTCTTCATTAAAGTTGATTGCAAAGTCATGCGAGACCTACACATTGACAAAAAGGAAAAAAGAATCAGACTTTAGTTCAGAAAAACGATTCCAAGTTGTCTTTCAGTTTCCAAACACCCATTACACGCTTTCTGTGTTAAACCATAGGAATCTTTTAAACTTGGAGCCAATCAATTTGAATTGCAGAGTGAGTCGGGGCTCCCTGCAGAGCTGAAAGCATAAGAAAATTTGCTGGAATCAAAGAAGTAGCTGCTGACAAAAAACACTTCAGCACATGAGAACTTCAGTAAATACACTGCAGAAATGGCACTGCCAACATCTGTCACAAAAGAATGGCCTAGATTTCAGGACACATTGAGAGACATGCTCTCTCCAGTTGAAAGATGAGAGTTAAAGAAGATTATGCTACACTGTAAAATCACTATTAAAATCACTTTGGGTGTGTAGTAAACCCTCATTCACACTGATGAGCAGTTACTCGTATGAAACCAATGGGATTATGGGGGGGGCGCTAGGGGGAGGGAGTAACTGCTCCCCAGTGTGAATCAGAAAATCATAATCTGGCCTATTATGATGACAGAAAAAATACAAATAAATACATTGATGAAGCTGAGATAGGTTGGTGCTTAAATTTGAACCAGGGGTAGGGAAATAAAAATAAAATAAAAAAAACCCCAACCCTCAACCACCAAAGTTCTTCTAAACGTCAACAGAGTTGCAAATGCCCCACCATCCTCCAAAACTAGTTCTATAATAAGATACACACAGATCACCTTCTGCTGGGTCCTTGTCTAAGAAAAAATACTGAAAATGCAAAAAGTGGGTGGGTTTTCTAACCAAAAGGGAAACTTGAAATGTGGTGGCATGGAAACGTATTAGATATTTAAAAAATCAGTTTCCCAGCCCCCTTCAGCTCTCTGGCACTCTCAGCATTGGACCCCACAGTGATTATCAGTCAGGACTGATGTTCTCCTCTGAAGCACCTCTCCATTTCTGAGGAGGGTCCTTTCTCCCTGGTCTGCATCTTTCTCTGGTTCTAGACTCCATTTTTCTCCATCTGTCTCCACTATTGTAGTCCTCTCCCTTTTTACTCTCTTTAACTCCACTGCCCTGTCACTTATCGTCCATATTCCTCTCCTTACTATACACATTTCAAACATCTGGACCAAATTCTGTGTCACGTTGACTATCCATAAACTGTATGTGTCAACTGTAACACTGGGATAAGTGCGTATTAAGGGAGACTAACTCTTTGAAACTGCATCTATGAGACTTATCAGTGTTGTACTGCTAGCCTAAATATGGCTGCGCACCTATGGTGTGTGGAGTGGCTGGCATAAGCCATAAAGAGGGTTTGTTTTGCATAAAAGAGAGACTGGTTGACAAAGAAATATGGTAACATCAGTCATGTGCAAGGGTGTAGTTCTGAAAGATAGAGTCAGGTAACTTTATCCTACTTAGAGATCAAAGGTTATGTGCTAGCAGTACACTGTTTGCTGTCCACAAAAAGGAATATGGGTGGGCTCCACAAATGGGCTGGGACAAGGCCAGTAACTGTTGTAACACTGAATAGAACCTGCTAACTCACGTTAGAATGGGCCTTGCATGATCTCCATCAGTGGAACTCATGTTTTTTTGCTACTTTAGACATGTTTAATATTTTCAGGAGAGAGACATCTAAAAGGTTGGGTAGGTTGTTTTGTAAATGTATGGCTCTTAATCAGATCTGTAATGGGGGGCAGAAGGGGATGGGTAGAAAATATGATACCCTCACTTGTAGTCTTACTCACTATGATAATGCTTGCCATTATTTAAAAGATATCAAGCAGGAGTTGAACTTGGGTAGCTACCAGTCTCACAAAGGAATTAAGCCAGCGTCCATTAAGGAGTCTGTGAACTCATCCCAAGCCCAACCTGAAGTTTGGTATGCTAAAACCAGGTTTTGGTTGTCCCGTTCATGGGGTATCACATGACCACTCATTCATGCAGCCCCATTTGCTTTGTAGAAGAAAAAGCAGTAAGGCACCACACGTTTTCCCATATCAGCAGACATGAAACTGCAAGATTGTCAGATACACTTTGGAGGTGTTCCAGAACATTTCTAGCTGGCCAAACTACATGCCTAAGGGCACAATCTGACCAGAAGACCAGCTGCTATCTGCCAGTCTCACAGCTGGCTGCAGGCCAAAGGTAATTGCAACTGCGAAGCACTGTTATGTGAGTTTTCATTTAGTAATAATTTTGCTGCTGTTCACTAGATTCACTCTTTCTCTGCCTGCTAGGTTCTTTACTAGCTAGGTCTCTGCAAAAAGATAAAAGGATCACAGTAGACACGTACTACTGTTTCATTTGTTCAATGCTATGGCTATTCACTGTTTCTGGGTCCTAATTTTCCTAATCCCTAAAGTAGCTGAAAGTATAGTAAAATAACTGCAAATCAAATAGTTCCATGACACTGCATACGTCTTTGTGGCTGACAGATCATCGTGATTAACATCATTCATCTGGTTCAGTGCTGCAGCACCAAGGTCCATGTGCTTATTTCAGAAATACTTATTGACTAGGTTAGGCTAATGAGGAAACCACAAATCTAGCAAATGTGCATGATAATTAGAGGAAGAATATTGTCAGCGCAACAGATATTATATTCTGCCATCCTTACTCACACTGAGTGGTGTTTTATTTCAAGAGCAGCCCCATTTTGTTCAGTGAGACTACTTGCGGAGTAAGGGATTATTCAGTGTAAGTAAGGGTGGCAGAATCTACCCTAAATAAGGGGCAGGAAATATGATGAAGATACAAGCATTTGACACCTCTTCAAATTCTCTCAGCAATGGACCATCAGGAATAATGCACAGGTGTGAGATTGTTTTAATGGCCAAGTCCTGGTTTCCAGCAAGAAAGGCACCACCTATGGAAGGCCAGTGATGGTTGTCTCTCAGGTAGCTTTTCCCAAACTTTTGAAAACTAAGCCCCCTTCAGGAAAAGGAAACCAGTTGTCCCCACATCCAATGTATACACATTCCATGTACCCCTGTTTTGGCCTTCCTGCCCCTCCAAGGACACTTTGAGAAATGCTGCTCTCAGGATCTTCCTCTCTACAGTATCTCTGGTGATAACCTACACATCACTGATATGTGATTGCTGATCACATCACTCAAATTATGGGAATTTTCCACCAGGTCTCTGTGATGCCAATTAAGTTATAATTTTCTTCATATACCAGGGCTTTCAGTTCATCCTGCTTGTTCCCCATACTCCTTGCATTTGTATATAGGCATCAAAGATATTTTGCAGATTGCCCTGTTGGTTTTCTTAATGCCTTTTTAATGCAGTTGTGATTTCTAGACCCTGCTCCAGAAATTAGCCCCCTCTCCTTGTCTTCATTACTTGAGTGTAGATGCGCATTGGCCCGATTTTTGTCACCATTCTCCATAGAACCTAGTTTAAAGCTCTCCTGCTCAGGTGGGCCAGACGATGTCCAGAGATACTCTTCCCAGTAGTTGATAATGAAGGCTAACCCAGCACTGGAATCTGCTTTCCTGGAACATCAGTTCATTGTCAAAGAAGCCAAAGCTCTCTTGCCAACACCACTTGTGTAGCCACGCATTTACTTCCATGATTTGACTGTCTCTGCCTGGGCCTTTTCCTTCAACTGGGAGGATGGAAGAGAACATCACTTGCTCCTCAAACTCTTTTATCCTTCTTCCCAGAGCCACGTAGTCTGCAAAGTCATTTCTATCCTCCAGGAGAAAGACAAACATGGCACATCCCAAGCAAGTCATGACAGCTGATCCCTCACTATCCAGATTTCCTACCTTGTAATGTAATGCCTCCTTCGATGATGTATTTACTGCTTGCAGAAGTCTGAAAGGCAAAACACTGTGTGGGCTCTCCCCCCAGGCAAAATCCCTCTGTTTGTTTCTCCTCTGTTCACTGCAAAATTTTACTGTTACCTTGTGTTCCTGTGTCTGTTTGTTGTACTGCCTGTCATCTCTTGTCATATAGGCTTAGACTGTAAGCCTAGACTGTAAGCTTTTTGGATGAGGGACCATCTTTTGGTTGTTTGTGTGTAGTGTACTGAGCACAGTGGGGCCTAAATCCCTGCCTGGAGCTTTTCAGCATTAAAATAATATAGATACTAATAGAAGAGTGATAAGAGAAGGTCCTGTGACATTTAAGCAAGCTTTTTACATGAAACAAGGAGTGTCTATGAGAAAATGGGAGAAAATCAATAAATCTTGAGTAATTTAATATGAAGGCTAACTGGTATAGTCAACGTAGAGTTGTTTATGACAGCAAGCAACCAAAAAATGTGATAGGTGAAGTATTATGACATATGCGCTCAAACAACATATGGGCATATAGGATTTACCAGTTTATGGTAGGTAGAAGTACTATCGTTTTGCACTGATATCAGTAACTGATTCATATTTTTCATGTGATGCAAAGTTACAGACTATTTACATTCCATACTCTGTAATATAGAACCATATCGTATGTATTTATAGGGAAGACAGAATAATCACTGTTCACTCAAATTGCTATTGCGATTTCACAGCCGATATCTGCTCTTAATTTTCCATAGGTCCAACTCTACTGAGTTGAGAGAGAAGGAGGTGTGTGTATATAAGAACAGACACTGGCTTTAGAAGCATCTCCTAAGGGGAGGGGGCAAGATACAAAAGGGACCAGATTAGCTATGACTTCTATAGAGGTGACAGGCTTTGCAAATCTTGATTTGGACTCCTATTAGGCAGGATTTGCTGTATGTTGAAAACCCCTCTGCAATACACCAGGGGCTTGATCTAAAGCTCCTTCAAGTCAATCAATGTCTTTCCACTAACTTCAATGGGCTCTGGATCAGGCCTCAGCTGCGCCTATTTTCAGCATACTGCAATAAGTATGTGTTGGTTTTTTTTTTTAAATTTAACATGAGCTGGGTTATCAGGCTGAAAGGTCTCAGAAAACCTGGTTCTGATGTTTGAGCTCCATGAAATGATGCACTAGATGGTGTTCCACATGGAACAACAGGATAGTCATGCACTACCATTCAATAGCTCTTCTGAATTGGTAACCTGGTGGCAGGAGTGCACGTTCAACACACTTTGGGAAATGCTTCATGCAATTGTACCTTGTGGAAAGTAGTAATGCCAGTTGGCTGTTCAGAAGTAGGCGTGATATTGTGATCTGCTCTAATGGGGTCAAATGGGTCAAAATGTGACAGAGCAAGGTAACTCTAAATGCCACGAACTCCCACACGTAAAGGATGAGTACAGTATTAATTTACTTACATGTGAAACATTGACTACGTGGTACATTAAACTCTGCAAAGAAGCAGCACACTGGTACATTCCACCTGCACTAAATGTAGCCAAGGAGTGTCACGGAATAATTACTGACAATGCATAAATAGTTCCAACCATATGAGCACCTGTAAGGTTTTCTGCTCCAGAAAATAAATTCTACTCCCAGAGAGAGAACTTCATCAGAGCATCAGTGATGGTTACATAACATTAGCCTGGTATTTCTTAGTTTGCTGCACAAAATAAACTCTCTGAGGCACCTGGTAAAGGACCATTATTTACAGTTTGGTTATAACCATATCTCCTAGAGCAGGGGTGGCCAACCTGTGGCTCTGGAGCCATATGCGGCTCTTCAGAAGTTAATATGCGGCTCCTTGTATAGGCACCAACTCCAGGGCTGGAGCTACAGGCACCTTTGAGCTTTTCCTTTGAAAATGTCAAAATGGAATATTTTGACAATTTTGAAACTTTTTAAAAAAATTATGTGAAATAGGAAATTAGTCAAACTGACCCTTTCCAGTGAACAATTTCAGTTTTGACAAACTGGCATTTTCAGATGAAAAAAATTTAATTGAAAAATTCCTATCCAGCTCTAGTCATTGTGCCATAATGAGGAGTTCCTTAGCCCATACGCCAATGGGTTGTTTCAAAGATGTGTACTCTTGCAAAAGTACTGAAAAGACCTTGGCTCATTTTTAAAAGACAAGTGCACAACGTAGGGACTGATCATGAAGTACTGATTTGCCAACTATTTTCTTTCTCAAGCCATTGGGTAACTGACTCAGCACTGCAAACTGTGCAAGACAGTAGCTAAGCACAGGTTTCACTAACAAGATGTGATGCACAGTCCAGAGCAATATCATATAAACGAACTAAAGACTAATAATTGCTGATGTGCAACTTGGCCTGACAGCTACAGACAGCACTTTGCACAGATTCTGCACAAGGAATACAGCACTTTGAACATTTCACTAATTTCTTGCAACAACAATGCTGATAGCACTTGGATTGCCTGACAAAATGATTTGACAAATTCAGTGAAGGTTAGGAACATGCTTTATTACTTATTCAAATACAATTTGTCAAGGGTGCATGAACAATAATGTACTGGGTGCATATAAACATAAATACTGAGATGCACAATGTTTTACACTCACGTATGAATGAACAATATTAAGCCACCGACAGACTAAAAATGAAATTTCAATTCCAGAAATGCATCATATTTTGCAAACTCTTGAGACATTGTCAAATGCATGGAATCATCAATCAAAAGTTATTATTTCCAGTGTGCTTAATAATATAATAGTCTGGCAGTTGCACTGCATGCAACTCTGGATAAAAGCATTTCTGCTTGGCAAAGCTTGTCAATTTTTTAAAAATTATTTTATAGATTACTAAAGAGCATCTTGCACAGTTTCCATAGCCAGCAACCAGATGATAAAGGAATTTAGACTCACGATGGTAGGATCTTCCTTTCTTCATTGGTCTGCCATGTCTGCATTTAGTAGGCTTTATTTGTAATTTTGGGCACATTTTATCCCAGCTTCTAAAAGGTTGGAAATGCCATTGGTGTACTCATTTTTCAAGGTCATGGGTGGCTACTAACAGGAGAAGTATGGTCAGGTTCATGCTTACCATAGCCTAAAGGTGCAGAATCCTAAATATGTTTTCGGTCCTGTGATTACAGCAAAGTTTTCTCCTACAGTCTTCACAACATACACAGCTGGGATGTTTCATTAGAGAAGTTAGTATCTCTCTCAGGAGTAATGGAGAGTTTTAAAAAAACTAAACAGCATTCTATATGCAGCTCCTTACACATGGCTGTTCAGGCATCTGTCTCTATTTATTTTTTAAGTAAGTGCTCTAACTTTTGGCAATTCTCTTCTCAGGGAGCTGACACAATTTTAACTGCTCCTTTTCTATTTTAACAATGTCTTTTATGGTGGTGTGTAGTTTGCGACCACTGCTCTGTGTCATGTCTTCTAAAAGACAAGTTTGGTCAGTATGCCCCGCTTCCTCATCCTCCTCATTGCGGTTTTCCTCCTCATCCTCTAAATCCATACTGTTTGCCATTCCCTGTTCTTCTTTTATGAGTACTCTATATAAGCACTATTCAAGACATGGGTGATCAGTATAGCATATTGCCTTGGGATAACTTGTATGTGCTCCAACTTGTGTGTTCTGCTCTGGGAAGGCGGTATGAAGCTTCTTCAGTCTCTGAGAGATCTGACTGCTTTTGCTCAGCTGTAGCAGCAATACCTAGCTCCACTTGATAAAGATCATTGCTATCTTGGGGTTCATCTACCAGTCACACAGCAGAATTGTCTGACACTTCAGAACTGTCTGACAGAACTGTCACTTTCAGAGAGGTAGGTGTCTGACAGGCCTATTCTAGTCCAAGTCTGAGCAATTGGTGTTCTCTCAGTTACAGTGCTAGCTAACTTGGGTTGGAGGGCAAACTGATGAAGAGAAGAATTATCATACAGCAAAACATCAGATGGCACTGCTGGAGCTTATGAGGAATGATGTGTGCACCACTTGTCACTATTTCAGTTCCGAAGGATTTCTTGTCCCACCCCAGAAACAGCTGTTCAAATTCTTTAGCTGCTAGTGGGAAAAGAATCAAATCTGAGCATTTTCATTTGGAGCTGAAGTATGGAAAAATATCAGTCAATGTGGCACAACAGAGGTGTTCACGCAAGGGAAATACTGTAGACATTGTGTACAGAAGCATGTTTTTAAAAGAGCTCACACTCAAAAAGGTTCTGAACTGCCTGTGGAGATGCACATTGCCATTGCTCCACACTGTCAATCTGAAGTGGAAGAGAGACAAGGTGGGGGAGGGAATATCTTTATTGGACCAACTTCTGCTGGTGGGAGAGACATGCTTCCCAGCCCACACAGGTCTGGAAATCGAAGATGCATTTTGCCGATAAAGAACAATAGTTAGCATGTTGGGCATTGCACTTAATGCAGCCTATAGGAAGAGGTTAGGAGGTGATGAATAGGATGGAATATATTGAAGCCAACAACAGACTATTACCTTCCTACATCAATCCCTAACTACTAAGAGAAGCCCAACATGTACTGAAAAAGTCTGAACTGTCCAGCACTTAGGCCTATATAAATTCTTCTGAAAACTATAATGACACAGCAGCAAAGAGTCCTGTGGCACCTTATAGACTAACAGATGTACCGGAGCATGAGCTTTCATGGGTGAATACCCACTTCGTTGGATGCATGTCAGATCCAGACTAACACGGCTACCCCTCTGATATAATGATACAGTGCACTCATGAGACACTGACCCAGAGTTTTTCCAGGTTATGGCCAAATTGCATGTAAATGGCATACAACTGATTATGAATATTAATGAAATGTTCAGTGACTACTTTATAAACCCTAATGCAAGTTTAATAGTAAGCTATGGGACGTTTTTCTATTTTACATAAATAAGACCTGCACTTTGTACTTTTACCTTCTTCACTGCTTTTAACAGCTATATTGCTCTGGTTCTCTCTTATTTTGTAACTGCACAGTGATTAGTTGGCTCCTATTTGGACCTCATGTTGTCTCACAGTTACCACTGATGTGGATTCTCCCATGTGAGACAATTCCTGAGGAATATCTTGCAACTTGGGGTACGTCTACACTGCAATTAAAAACTCATGGCTTGCCCATGCTCATGGTCTTACAAGGCACAGGCTAAGGGGCTGTTTAACTGCAGTGTAGACTTTCTGGCTGGGGCAGGAGGCTCCAGGACCCTGTGAGGTGGGAGGGTTCCACAGCGAACGTGTGCAGTGCAATTAAACAGCCCCTTAGCTCAAGCCCCCTAGCCCGAGTGAGCTGACACAGGCTGGCCACAAGTGTCTAATTACAATGTAGACATATGTCCCTTTTCCCACAATAACCCTTATTAATGTATCCATTGTGAGACCTATTTCCTACTTCCCAGGGGACACTGATTTTAACTAATTTAGAAAAGGAGTTAAAACAAAGCTGGGAGCAACAGCAGGTGACATAGTCTATGTGAGAACATAGCTATTGCATACAGACATGCAGAAAATCAGTAGGACGGACTGAACAGCCATGTTGACTATTATTAACATAATTTTCAGCTGTACATTCACGTGCCAGTTAAGATTTACAGACATATACTCACATAGTTAAACTGATTTCCTCCTTCCTGAACAGTTATTTGCTCAGCATAGTGTTGATGGGGGTCTCTCTTTTGTGGAAGCTCAAACCAAGTTGGTTGCAGGTCCCCCATCTGTTGCTGTAGCTTGGTTATTCTTTTCCTCGGGTTTTCATTTGATTATTTGAGGTCACACCATTGTAACTCCATCATCTCTATGACACTTTCCCATTCAGCAGATTGCAGATGTTACTTTGGTCCTTTGTTTTTTCATTTGAAAGTCTGTGTGCTTTGTGGCCTCCTTTGCCCAGGCATACACTCAATTTACAAGAAATTGAATTTGCAGGTTTAAAATGACGTCTCCTGAACCCATCTCCATCTCCTTTTTGTGACGGTTCTTATCTGTCATTGTGTCACAGGGTCTTCGCACTGCTAGAGGCGTCTCCTTCTGACTGTCCTGGGAATTAGCTCTGCCAGGCTTGCACTCTCCCTCTGGCGGTGTCCTCCTGTGTCCTGTCTTGGTCTGTAGCCCCCACAGATAAATCCCAGATCTGCAGTCTCTTCTGGTCAGGTCACTAAGGTCCTTCCCTTTTGAGGAATTCACAGTTCTCCCTAATCTGCTGTCTGTCTAGTGTTCCAGCACCCTTGCCATTCCCCAGTGGCTGGTAAGGGAATCCAGACGCATGCTCTACATTGGGTTTCAGCCCAGGGACCCTACGACAAGCAGCCAAGATCTCTGCATGGTCTGATCCCTTGTTGCTGTTTCCCTTAGGGTTGCCAGCCTACCATCTCTCTCCACTCAGGGACTAACTGCAGCATACTTCCCTGCCTTCCTGTAACCACCTTGCTGCTCACTCGACCTAGGCTTTATACTGACCCCAGCTTGTTCCTGCCCAGCTGAGCCTCCTTCTAATTAGTGGCATGTTCCCTGGCTCCTCCTTCAGGTGCACCCCATGAAGTTAATAGGCCTGCCTGGCCACCTTTACTCTTTTCAACCCTGTATAGGGTGGACACCCCATCACACATTGCTTAAGTCCCATGAGGCCAATTCCTTACCACCACAAGGGTAGCTCTTGCTACTGCATTTGAGACTTCCTATGTGCCCTGAGTTGCGATATTCAGTGTAAGTCCACAACTTTATTATGAGTGTTTGCTTGTATGGTTTTCAAGAGGAGTGTGCAAACAACGATTTTGCCTAGCTAGGAAATCACTCCAGGATGGTGTGTCTGTCTTTCCTACAGCACCTCTGACCCCTTTGAGAGTCAGGTAATCTGTTACTGAGTGGTAACAGACGTACTATGTTGCCAATATGCTGGTCAGACTGGCACCACCATCAAAATCTGCAGGCTGATTATTTCTGCTGGAAAAGGAGAAGAACTTCATGCTGCCAATTATAATGTACTATCACCATGAGACATCTTGTCAAGGAATTGCAGCCAGCAGAGTAACACAGTAGCCTCTCAGGTAAGCATGCCTTTTGTGATGCATTTTGCTGTTTGCCAATGCACTGCACACTTTGGGCTGGATCCAGTGCTCATAGAAGCCAATGGAAGTACTCTCACTGACTTCAGTGGATAGTGAATCAGACCTTTGGTTTGTGCTCTATACAACTGAATCCTAATGGCACTGTCACAATTTGTCCTTCCTCCATCTGCGTGGGGTACAATGCAATGATACTATGCTGAGAAGAAATCTGCTGTGTAGGCTTTGAGGCTTTGGCTTCACAAGGTGTGTTCCTCCTAGACTGCACCTGATTTAAACCAGTGCAGAATCATTAGGTAGTTTTGTGTTTATCATCATCTCAGGAACATCGTTTGGTTACTCTCCACACCACTTTACACAAGCAACACAGAATTTGGACTGCTGTCTCTTTGTTCTCAGATGTCACTCCTCTCCAGGTATCTTTCTGACTCTATTATCCTCCCTGCAGATTTTATTTTCTTATGCTCACCTCTTCTAGCCTCAATATCAATCTAGTCCTCACTCTTTTCACATGGGTACCACTTCTTTCTAACATGGATATTTTCTTGCATTCCATTCCTTGCACTGATGACAGTCCCTTGGACACACAAAATTTCCACAACTTAGAGCATTACTAAGACCATTATTTTCAGCAACACTGTCAGCTTAATCTCATCCTCTGAAAGCATCAGCACCAGCCCCAACGTTAAAGTGAATCTTCCAAATGTTGGTTCTGTGATATCAGACCTTAAAAAGTTTTTAATGGTTCCAAAATATTTCTCTCAAATATTCCTCAAAACCTAATCTGAACCTGGAAAGATAAGGCAGAGACATCCTCATGTCAACCTCATAAAAAAAAGGTGTGTGTGTAAATGCCATTACATTATTTTTGATGTAACATCATTAATTTTGAACTGACTCTTAGAATTGTGTATGTAATGAGGTACTATCTTGAGCAGAAAGCCATCAGAATGAAACAAGTTGAGGGAACTATTTTCCCCAAAGATAAACCATCTCACCAACAGCAATACGTTGTGCCATATAAACCATGGAAATTAGAAAGATTCACCTGTACACCTACTTTATATTCCGGTGGTATCCTGGCTCCAAAACCAAAGGCTGGGAACATTTTATCACTGAAAATAAAATAAAAAAGTTTTTTTTTTCACCAAGAAATGTACATTGTTCCACTAAATATTTATTCCTTCATATTGGTCCATGAAAAAGGTGACAAAGCAGAAGAGCCCAGAAAAGGCTGCTAGATCATACATGTCATTTGGCCACCATTGTTTATGTTTGCAAGAAATGTCACCCTTTACTCTCATATTTAGATTCCTGTTTGTATTTATCAGAGCATCCTGAAACACAGACATTACTAGATTCCTGACACTTTTCTCTGAGACAGACTGTTATACTCTATATTCTGACATGCCGTTTGGTTTTCTTTTCCGATTATGTCCTGTTATTTGATATGCCTACTGTAATGGGTTGCTGATCAAGGTCCTGATCCTGGAAAGATTTAAGAATGTGGTTAACCTTATGCACTACAAATAGCCCCATTGATTCTACTGGTACTATTCACCATGTATACTGTTAGTAAATCTTTGCTGGACGGAGTCTACAACTTCTCAGATGCTCCCAACTCTAGCAATTCCTCCCTTATTTCTACAGCTGGTGGCTGCCTGCCTTTTGCTGGTCATTGTTGCCACGCGTAATGAACTGCTAGTTATTGCTCTCTCTTTCTCTCCTCCCTGCCTCCGATCCAGATCCAGCAGGATACCTCCATGAAGCATAGCACACTGAAATAAATTTAGCATAACATAAAAATGCACTTCCCCATCACACAGCCCATACCTAATAGAAAGAAAAATGGAGATTCCATCATGTGAGACCAATTGAAAAAACCCCAGAATAAATCAGTAATGACTATATTTAAGACTAGTAGGAATATCTGTTTCATAGCGGAAACAGCACAACCTCTATGATGGAGAGAAAGTATAAATGAAAGAGGTTTGTGACAAGAGAAATGGGAGACAGGAAGCAGAGAGGGGGAAGAGAAAAGAGAAGTAAGACAGTGTATTGTGAAGTGCAGAAAGAGACAGGGGAGGAGTGTCAGGTGAAAAAGCTAATGTTTTTGGAGATTGAGACTAACTGGAGGAGTAAAATTGTCTTGGAGCATCCCAGAATGGGGAAACAGACACAGAGCACGGTAAGTGTAGTCCTATTCTGTTTTCTGCCCCGTGTTTGAGGGTAGCTTGGGTTCCTTCCAGTATTTTAGAAACAAATTTCATATAGGTAAGATCTATAACATAGTTCTTCCAGATAAGAAGAGACAAAATCACCCTCCTCACAATGACATAGTCTAGTGAAGGGAGGATTGTGTAATTAAAGGTGTTTTGATTTGGGTTCATAGAACTGTCCAGATGGGAAGTGTCTTCTAGCAACATTACAAAAGGAGAAATTTCACCTACAGCAAGTTGCAGATTGCATGAGGGTTTCCATCTGTAACCTGACCGGTGCTTACTAAAATCTGTTCAAAGATTTTATTTTACATTAGACGTAGGTTGGGTGATGAGCTGGTATATTTAAAGACATGGTAAATTTGCTTCCAAGTGTTACAGTGAGATACCTCGTTCTTCATTCCAGTTTGATCATCTGGATCAGAGAGATCCTGATTCAGGAGACCAGGAGACTATATGGACACTGATTTCCTTCTTACTTCACAGAGCTCATCTTTGCAGATGCTATAGACCCTTTTCTCTCCATATAGTATATGGAAAATGACAAACTGTGATGACATCTTGCTTTTAGCAAAGCACTTAGGCATCTGCTTAGTCTTAAAAATTCTCTTAAATCCACCCTATTCAGCAAAGCATTTACACACATTTAACTTTAAACAAGGTCTTAAGTCCTAATGAAGTCATTAACACACATGCATCAGTGCTTTGCTGACTTGGATTCAGCTGCCTCTGCATGAAGACTGCACTGACTAGTCAGGAGGGTTCCCCAAGAGGCTGAGTTTCTGTTACTATCTTGGGAACCTCCAAAAATGCACAGTTTGGGGCAGAACTTTTAATTGGCTCTGTGGTCAGTCCTTGACATTATCTAGTGACTAACTCATGACTGCAGACATACTCTCAGAAATATATCAGCACCCACTACACTATATCAGCATCCTGCCTGAAAAGTGCCATGGTATTTCTGGTCAATCATTTGGGAGCAGGAGCAAATTGGAAGTATTTTTTTTTAAAAGCTCTTAGACGCTGGGGACTGCCTGGCTTGGGGGATTGACAATGGGGTGTGGAAATAAGTCACCATGCCCAGATCAATGGTGCCTAACAATGGCTTGGCTGTAGTGAGTAAAAGTTGTTCCCACCTGAGGGCTAAGCTCTTATGAATTGCTGCCTTGCTATGAAATGTACTTGTTGTCTGAATCTGAGGGACTGTAATATTGTGTCCCATATGACAATGAATCATTTGCATGGTAATGAAATATTCATTCCAAGAGATGTCATAACCAAAGGGGGCAGTGCAAATTTATGCCAACCATCTCCTGATTGCCTTCCCTTTGATTAAACACTACTGGAAGTGGAGAAACCCTTTATAACAGATGCAAATTAGAAGTCAACTACCCATTAAGAGGCTAAGAAATAAGAATCAAAGAGACAGCAAAGTGGGAGAAAAATTTTATGTTACATCAATGATTAAACATGGCTGGTTTATCAAATTAAACCCTGTATTGCTGTGATTGAATAGATTTTAAGATTAGAAGGGAGCATTGTGATCATCTAGTCTGGCCTCCTGCATAATACAAGTCATAAAATTTCACCCTGCAATTACTGCATCAAACCCCAAAACTTGTGATGAAACTAGAAAACATCTTTTAGAAAGAAATCTAATTTTGATTTCAGTGATGTCCCTCCACAATAGGTATTTCAATTGTGTACATGCTGCATATCTACATGAAAGGGGAAATGGAATTTATCAAGGTGATAAATGATTATTGCTGAAAAACTTCTCGTCTTTTATATCTCATCACCATCTCATTTCCTTTAATCCTTTCCCCTGCAGCTTTGTGTGCAATATGGAAACTCTGGGCTTGATCCTCAGCTCCATTTCTGCTACTCTGCCCTGCTGAAACGTAGCAGGAGAAAAGCTGCCAAGGGGTCGCTGAGAGCTCCCTTGGCTTCAGAAAAATTCCTTTAGATACAGGGGATGGGTTAGGGCTGGGGAGGAGACATGACAGAGGGCAGCGGGGCATGGCATTCCACCACTGCAGCTGCTGGTAACATAATTTAGAACAAGCCTGAAGCTGCTCTAAGTTATGTCAGGAGTTGTTTTGGCATCTGGACAGTGCAGGATGCGGGCTTCCCCGAGTGTTACTGAGCCCCAAGAATACACCTCTGGCTCTCTCACACATCTTCTTTCAAATGTATTTATCTAAAAAAGAAAAAGAAGAAAAACCATTACAGCAGAGTGTTTGGATAAGAGTGGGCTCTGGTGTAATGATTTTTTCTTTTTCATATAAACACATCTAAAAGAAGACATACAGCCAGAAGTGTACTATTGTTTGTACTCCCTATTCTGTCACAAAGAGCTTTGGGCATACACATGTAAACTGCCAGCCACATCATGACGGACAGCACTGCCAAATACATCAGAGGAGACAGCAAAGGCAGGGAAAGACAGTGGTGCTACCCAAAACCTAAGGCTGACTCTGGAGTGTTAATGATAAATAAATACTACTACTACTTAGAAAACCTTACCTTGGACAAAACCATTCTAAAAAATTACAAAGAAAGAACACCTTGCCAAGTTCACTTCATATTTTTTGCAGTTTTCCAGTCTACAAATAGCAGGAAAAGCTCCTCTGAAACTCAAAGCAAGGCGTAATTTGCAAAATCCTGAATTATTTGACTTCAGGGATGGTAAATATTATAAAAAATACATGTCACCGGGAATAACAGAAAATCAACATGAAGGTCAGCTATGACAAGGATCACACATTTTGGAAACATGTCTTGAGAGTCTGAATTTCACATAGTGAGAATTTTGAGCTCTAATCCATGTAAAGAGGAAACTAGAGAAGCCAGTGACAACTACAAAGCTGTCCTGGTAGGTTAAATCGTTGCCATAATTGTGATGCTTCTTATTTGTGTGCAGAGATATGACTATTGATATTTTATTCTGCTAAACAGATGCATAACACTTACGGATACTATAGACTGACCAAGTAGATCTAGATTAGGTTTAGGTTTGGTCTCGAGTCAGAGGAAAAGTCAGGGTTAAGGCTCAGGTTCAACAGAAATGTTGTTGATAAATATAAGGTAACACACATGGAAAGGAATCACATGAATTACTCAAAAATTGCTGGGTTCTAAACTAACCATTCAGAAAAAAGACTTGAGAATCATTGTAGACAGCTCAATGAAAAAAATCTGCTTAATATACAACAGAGGTTAAAAAAAGAAACAAACAAAAGATAAGGCTGTAGAGAGGACAAAATAAAAAACAATCCTGAAAATATGCTACACCTTCACCCTGAACACAGAATTCAATTCTTGTCACTTTATTAAAAAAAATAATACAGACAAACTAGAAGGAGTTCAGAGACAGGTGACCAAAATGAGAAGAGATATTTAAATGACTTGGACTGTTTAGTTTCGACAAGAGACTAATGAAAGGAAATGAAAGCATTCTGTAAATTTGTGAATGGTAAAGAGAAAGCGAACTACAATATCCAATGAAATTAGATGACAACACAATAAAAACTTATAAAAGGAGTTATATTTTTAAACACCACATCATTAACCTGTGGGACTCCCTTACAAAAGCTATCACTGAAGCCACGGATTAATCATTTATATGGAGAATATCCACAGTTTTATTTAACTGAATAAAACTTACAAAATATAGAAACCTTTATGCTTCAGGACAGAAGTCAAATGCTACCTGAAGGGACATAGGACAAAACTTCTCCCCTGGGTAAGTCACATGAACCCTCATCTGAAACCAGTGGTACTGGCCATTGCTTGAGACATTGGATTAGCTGGACCATTTGTTTGGTGATGCCTTCATTCCTAAATTCATGGAAGTCACTGAGAACTATCTGTGCTCAGGATCTCTGAAAATCAGGCTACTTTTATGAAGTATCTAAATACAAATTTAAGTACCTAATTTTAAGGCATCACATTGGGAAATTTTGCCTTTAACCTGTCTGTGTGTCATGTTAGCGATCTGTAAATTGAGGCTAATACCTATCCAGTTCGTTTGGTTATTATTGGCTTACTTTTATCAATGAAAGTACTTTGGCTGAAATTCAGCAACTTGCACACCTGCTAACTTGAAATACGTGGGTAGTTCCGTTGACTTCAACTTCTTCTAGTTAAGCATGTGCTTAGGAGACCCTTCTAGGAAAATTAGTAATGGGGAAATTAAGTTTAGGTTTTGTAATTACCCATCCACTCCCAGTTTTTATTCAGGCCTAATCTGATGGTATCCAGTTTGCAAATTAATTCCAGTTTTGCAGCTTCATGTTGGAGTCTGTTTTTGAAGTTTTTTCACTGAAGAATTGCCACTTTTAGGTCTGTTATTGAGTGACCAGAGAGACTGAAGTGTTCACCTAAACTTAATTTCCCCATTACTAATTTCTCCCTACTGTTAGTCACACATTCTTGTCAATTGTCAGTAATGGGCCACTCTCTTACCACTTGAAAAGTTATTTTTCCTCTCTTAGTAGCCTGCTGTTAATTGATTTATCTCGTTAGACTGATCTCACACTTGGTAAAGCAACCCCCATCCTTTCATGTATTTATACCTGCTCCTGTATTTTTCACTTCATGCATCTGATGAAGTGGGCTCTAGCCCATGAAAGCTTATGCCCAAATAAATTTGTTAGTCTCTAAGGTGCCACAAGGGCTCCCCGTTGTTTGAACTCTCTCTGTTACAGTAAATTTTCCCATGATAATATCAAATATTGTTCTCACTTAAACAGACAACTCAAATTGCCAAATTAAAGGCTGAATGCCTATTACACATTTAATTTTTTAAAAAACCAATAAAAAGAGCAAAAAGGCAAAAGAGAGAACCATCATTAAACTCTATTAAAACTGTAATCTTTTATGTTTAGGGCATGACTTGGAAGAAAATGAGCTGAATTAAGTATTTTATCCCTAAATCATATGAGTGAATCATGTTCCTGAGTGTATTGTTAAGTACTTATCTCAGAAGGTCTTGATGCCAATAAATATGGAATCACAACAGCTTACAAGGTATTAGCTGTAGTGCCAAAGAAAATACAGCAACCATTTGAAATACTTTAACATTTCCAGTTCTTCATCACAATTGGCGTTAGGATACCCAGGGCTGATCTGCATGATCTGACAGGGCCAAATAATGATGACATGGGTTTGGGTCAGGTTGGGTCCAATTGCTCCAAGCATCTGCAGCTGGTGGCAGGAACATGTAGCCTTCTTCACCTCTCATGGTCCTGCACAGGAGCTGGGCACAATTCAGAGATTTCCCTACACTCCCCCTGAATTTCCCTCCCACCCCCCTCCCCAGTTTTGTGAAATAATTATGTGCCAATTTAGTGACTGGAAATTTGAATTAAAATTGAAACATTAATACACAGTTTAAAAGCACATCAGCGTATGATAAAAACGTGTATCTGAAAAAGTATAATAGATTTGAAAAGTATGAACATAGACTAGCTTCCTTATACAGCTGTTGTTTTTTATGACAATGTCAGTGCGTTCATTTTGGTGATGTTGGCCAACCTAATCATTTCAAATGATGATTTGTAAGCAAAGTCTAAATGAGCTCTCCCTGACAGCTAGTGATGAGCTAGGGCTGGGGAGACAGGCTTCAGGACCAGATTGTATTTACACTGACACCTAATTTACCCAGGTATCCAGCAAACAGAGGTGTGTTGCCCAAGTGATAGATTTTGGCTGGGGTTGGGTTACAAATCACTTGAATGCAGAGGGGAGGAGGAGGGAATGACACGTTGTTGTTCTTATTGTTTGAGTAAAGGGCAGTAGAACTGTACTTAGCCTGTGCTGACCAAGGGCATCAAGAGAGAGGGTGGGGATCTGTCCCTCTCCATTGTTTAAAGACAGAGCTGATTGGGCTCCATAGATAGTCTTTTGTTCTGCTAAGTGACCACTGAAGCTGAAATCACTGATAACCAGGTCTAAGTGCTTAGTCCTGCTGTGGTGACAGTATTTCTGTGGAAGAGATGGCCCAGGCTGCACTAGCAGCGAGGTTCCCCCACTGAGAGCTCAGCTGAAATCGCTGAGAGCTGGGTAGAACCTCAAGAGACCAACTCGCAGAGGTCACATGGCAGGTGGCAGCAGAAGGTGACTGCGCAGGGCCATTGGCAACAGAGTGGTGGAGTGAACGGTGGCACAACAAACAACAGTGGCCAGAGCAAACAGTGAGCAGCTGGAGAAAAGAGCAAGGTGCCTTCTTGCTCCTCACCTGGGAGGTGTACTCACATGAAAGCACCTCTGAACTGTGAATCTCCACTGACCAAGGACAATATCGGTCAGTGGGGTGCGGTGGAGGGAAAAGTGAGGGGCATGTTAAATAAACATTTGTTTGTTGGACTGCATTTTAGTGACTTTGCTCCAGAGTGCTAGATTTGTGACTGGGAATAGAAATTATATAAATATGTTTCCTAGTAGGCCAAGATTTTTAAAATGCATTATTTGCTAAGGTTGTTATCTCACATCGTTGCTATCTTGGGAGGTCATTATGTTGGAAAGTTTCTGTACTAAACATTTTTATTATTATAATTAATTTTTACATAAGAATGGTCACATTGGGTCAGACCAATGTTCCATATAGCCCAGTATCCTATCTTCCAACAGTGGTCAAGGCCAGGTGCTTCAGAGGGAATTAACAGAACAGGTAATCATCAAGTGATCCATCCCCTGTTGCCCATTCCCAGCTTCTGGCAAACAGGCTAGGGACACTCAGAGCATGATATATTGCATCCCTCCCCATCCTGGCTAATAGCCACAGATGGACCTATTCTCCAGGAATTTATCTAGTTCTTTTTATAATGCTGTTATAGTTTTGGTCTTCACAGCATCCCCTGGCAAAGAGTTCCCTGGGTTGACTTTATGTTGTTGTGAAAAATACTTCCTTTTGTTTTTTTAAATCCTGCTGCCTATTAATGTCATTGGGTGACTGCTAGTTCTTGTGTTATGTGAAGGACTGAATAATATTTCCTTATTCACTTTCTTCACACTAGTCAAGATTTTATAGACCTCTATCATATCCCCCCTTAGTCATCTCTTTTCTAAGCTGAAAATTCCCAGTCATTTTAATCTCTCCTCCTGTTTCATACCCCTAATCATTTTAGTTGCCCATCTCTTGTACCTTTTCCAATTCCAATATATCTTTTTTGGGATGGAGTGATCAGATCTGCACACAGTATTCAAGGTGTGCACATACCATAGATTTATATAGAGGCAACATGATATTTTCTGTCGTATTATTTATCCCTTTCTTAATGATTCCCAACATTCTGTTTGCTTTTTTGACTGCCACTGCACATTAAGTGGATGTTTTCAGAGAACTGTCCACAATGACTCCAAGATCTCTTTCTTGACTGTTAACAGTTAATTCAGATGCCATCATTTTGTATATATAGTTGAGATTGTTTTCCAATGTGCATTACTTTGCATTTATCAACACGGAATGTCATCTGCCATTTTGTTGTCCAGTCACCCAGTTTTGTGAGATCCCTTTGTAACTCTTCACAGTCTGCCTGGGACTTAACTATCTTGAATAGTTTTGTATCATCTGCAAATTTTGCCACCTCACTGTTTACCTATTTTTCTAGATCATTTATGAGTATGTTGAACAGTACTGGTCCCAGTACAGACCCCTCAGGGATATCACTATTTATCTCTCTCCATTCTGAAAATTGATAATTTATTCCTACCCTTTGTTTTCCATCTTTTAAACAGTTACTGATCCATGAGAGGACTTCCCTCTTAACCCATGATGGCTTACTTTTCAAAACTCAATTTAAATTAAATTTTAAATTAAAATTTATATTTTTTTAGAAATCTAGACCTGTTTTGTATTTTGGTGTAACTTGAATTATCCTTATGTTAAATTTGCATTATCCTAAGAAAACATTTACTTCATTCATATCTCTTTTATACATCTCATCAGTCCTGACAACCTCCCACCCCATAAATTTGAACACCCCCCCTAATTTCAATTCCTGGGGAAACCACTGGCACAATTGCATCCCTATGCTCCCACAGGGTGGGGAAGAGGTGGGCCATGGCTCAATACTCTGTCTCTGCCAGCCATCAATGCTTCTAGATGTAGGGCTTGAGGGTTGGATGAGGACAAGTGGAGGAGTGTGGCAGCAGGAGCAGTCCCTCTGCACTCAGAGGGATTGTATTCTTCTCCGTGTGGTGCCAAATCACTCCCAGTGCAGGACAATACTTGTTAAGTACAACTGAGCCCCCAGTTTTCAGTAAGTCTTTGGTTAAGCAAACTTCCATTGAGGTTAATGGACCTGAAGATTTGGCCCATAATGCACGGTAGGTTTCCGTGGAGCAGTGGGAATGGGTTGACATTAGTTCTTGTAATATAAAAACTGCTGCGAGGACCTAAAAGTATAATAAACTAAGGCTATTGTTGCACTGTTTGGCTGGACAATGACAGAAATTCTACATGGTCCTGTCATAAATATTCAAAATCTAGACATTAATATTCATGTATCAGCTTTAGTTATAGTTGTATTTGAAATGCAACAAATTACAAAATGTTTCTTAGTCATCTTTGGGGAGCTGGAATCTGCTGAATAATATAAATTTATAAAACGGGGCTTCAAGAGCATGAAGGTAATGGCAGTCTCACCTACAAGAAGCATAACTAATGAATAAGGGGAATACAAATTCCCTGAAGCTAGTCACTGAACGACATCTACTAATGAAGTATCTAACAAATGCAGTAGCCTTAAACTTCCCCCAATTATCATTAAAAGAAGATTGAAAAAGCTCTGCAGTGCAAAAATACCAAGTGAATTCTGAAATTCATAGGCTAAGCAAAAAAAGGTGTAAATATCTATTGAAAAGAAGCCTTTGCAAATGAGATGGGAAATGAGTGAAGGGAAATGAAAAGTTATGGTGATAAAATGTAAAAAGACAAGATTGTCGTGCTAGATTATAGCCTAGTAAAATAGCATAATAGGAGAGGTGAGACCAAAATGGCAAACTTCCTTGTTAATTTATAAATAAATTGGCTGTGACCTGATTTATAACTGCAGGTGTAAAATGACCTAATTTAGTAAACATTCTGTGTTGAAGAAATGGGACTGCATTGTTAGCAAGAGTTTGGGGATGCTCCATGAGACCTTGGGAGGGCTCTTACTAATCTTTAAAATATTGCAATTTCCAGACTGCCAGTCAAGTGAGTTCTTAGGAGGATGTATATGGGTCTCTGTAGTTTCTGAAGGGTTAACTCTAAATTGCACTGGAAGATCAACGGAATTGCATAGTAAACTGATACCAAACCCACACTAAGGACAGTTTCACAACCCTTCTGTCTTGCAGGCTTAGAACTCCACCTGTCTTGCAGAGAATATCCTACCCTTCGGGTAAGTTTCACTGAATAACAGTGAGAATCTGTAAATAGGACAAGTGCAGTTTTAACGTTCCAGACTGTACATCATGCTGCACCACATAGCAAAAGCATTGCTACGTATATATTGGGTTTTATCCTTTTCATTGCATCATGATAAGCAGGAGTGGAATTATATTATTTTTAGAGTTTCAGTGATGTGAGTGACATGATATGACTTTTCCCTACAATGTTTTTCATTCATTTTAATTTTGTTTTCTACCAGAACTAAACAGATGGAAAATTCATTGTGTCTGGGAGCTAGGGAAAGTAGGAGCATATTTAGGCATATAAGTTTGTGCAAGAGAGATTTTAAATTTGCTCCTATAAGGGAATGAATTTTCTAGGATGACCAGAAGAGAAGTATTTGTAGTGACCCTTCAGTGACCCAAGAGGACCAAATTCTCTGCTGGTGTAATTCAATTGAAATCACAGTGACATTCAGATTGAAGAAAATAATAAAAACAAACAAATACAGCAAAATCAGAAATAAAACATGTTGATAATTAGGTATTCAACTAGATGCTCTATCCAATATCTAGGGAAAAAACCCTCCCCATAGCTATTGATTTGGAATCCAAAATCAAATTAATTTTACAATATATTTGCCTATTGCTGAAGTCAAATCCTCACCATAGAACTCCTGAATCAACCACATTTCCTATACTGAGAGCATATATTTATTTCTGGACACTTTAAACACATTTTCCTTGGCTTCATCATTTCAGTCAAACAAAAGCCAGCAATCAATGACAGTTGTGTCCACGTGAACAAAACACAAACTACTACTAAGAGGTCTGTGGGATGGAATACTGCATCTTCCTAGGACAAATCTAAGCAATAAAGGGCCAAAAACCACTTTCAGTTATACCTGTGTAACCCCACTGACTCCAAAGTGGTGATAAAGGGTATGGCTACACTTGAAATTTCAAAGCGCTGCCGCGCGAGTGTGGTCGCAGCAGCAGCGCT
The DNA here is from genome assembly GCF_003597395.2 of Chelonoidis abingdonii. Classification (NCBI taxonomy): domain Eukaryota; kingdom Metazoa; phylum Chordata; order Testudines; family Testudinidae; genus Chelonoidis; species Chelonoidis abingdonii. The sequence goes on from NC_133770.1 coordinate 83,344,162, forward strand.
GGGAGAGAGGTCTCCCAGCACTGCACGTACTCAACATCCTCTACAGCTGTAGCTTGCAGTGCTGCGGCACTGTTTACACTGAGGCTTTACAGCGCTGTATCTTGCAGCGCTCAGGGGGGTGTTTTTTTCACACCTCTGAGCGCGAAACTTGCAGCGCTGTAAAGCGCCACTGTAGCCATGGCCAAATATATGACTGAGCAGGCAATACGGCCCCACGTCTTTCTGCTATGCTATTCTGTGACAACAGGTGTTCACTCTTGTTACAGTAACTGATTAAAATTGCATGAAAAGTACTGGAACATTCTTTTCCTCTGTGAACTGATGGGTTTCCAACCAGGACAAATGCTAGCTAAATCCTAGAATAACTGAGGGGAGCTACAGGGCAGATTATAATATAAATAACTTCTATATATTTGAAAGATGCAGGGAAGAAATTTGCTAGTCTGAAAGCTCCATATACCTTGTAAATAGGAACATGGGGATAATCTACTAGATCATTAAGTTTGTCCCATGCTGGTGGAAGATGCATCAGACACAAAGCTGCTGCAATACTTATTCTTAGCCAAAATGAACTGCCACCCATAAAGATTTATGAAATTACCTAATTTCCACAGTAGATATATCTACTGCATTTGTGTGTTATAAGGATCTGATCTTCAGGTCACTTTCTTTGGAAGGAATCACCTTCAGACAAGTTACATCTACTATTATTTACTTGTTAATGCTGACAGAGTGCTAAGAATCGCACAAGACAAAGTTCTAGCCCTGAGGAGAACAGGCTGAATAGATAGATAACACAGACCAAACTGGAGACCCTCAGAGGAAGTTTCTCTCTTAGACCAACACTTCTATTGTTTTATCCATGGAGAAAGCAGTACATTTTGTTGACATGAGCTAGCATTTGTGAATTTTGAAGAAGAAGTGACTCTGATAAGAAATTTCAAGGAGACCAGCATTGAACAGGGGTGAAGATGAGAGCAGTAAGAAATGGGCAGAAATGGAGTTGAATATGTACCAGAGAAACCATTACAAAGTCAATCTTAACAAATGTTGACCACACAATTATCATAGAGATTTCCTGTTCTAATTACAGAGATACATTGTGATGATGGCAGCCAATAAAGGCTTTGTAATGATGACCACTCCATATATGTGTATGCGTGTGCATGCACAATATGTGATGGCCAAGATCTCGAGGATCTAGTCCAAGGATGATTTAATACAGTATCTAGTATATAATCCAATGACTATTTAAAAATACCATCTGTTCCAATTCAGTTTCTAACCCTGACTCACCATAGCACGTCAGCATATGCTTAAGTCCAGTTAAAGCCAAATGCTTAACGCTAAGCATGTGTTAAAGATTTTGTTTAACTGGGGTGTGTAAAAGTATTGTTTTTATACTTCTTTGTTCACTTTCCATTTTATTAAAGTGGTACAATACATGCTTCAAGAAGTATGAACGTATCCTTTTCCCACAATGGTTTCTAACCTTATTTAGACAGTCTGATTATCTTTTTTGCTTACTAGCCTCCAGAAAGGCTGCCTCTGTAATTAAAGTGATAAACAGATATGTTCAATAATTAACAATATTTTTATTTATTGAGCTGCATGGGTAGATTAATTTTTTAACATAGCTTTAAGTAGTGAATTTATGAAAAAGTAAGTGTTGCACACAGTGAAAACTTACTAATTAAAAGCATCACCCTTTGGCCACAGATTTAAGTAATTAGTATTGTATTAACATTACAACCAAAGCCAGCTTCTGCTCTCCTCCTTGTCTCTGGCATAATTCTTTTCATGTATTTTCTTCAGATAGCTACAGCAAAGGTATTCATTGTATTGCTTCATCCACAGTGCAGGTACAAAATAGCTACAGAATGAGCTGTCTGTTGATTTTAAGATATTGGGATGGGAATGGATTCCGTTTAAAAACTAGATCTTATGAACTAAGCCTAGAAATATTATTTCCCTCCTAAAGGCAGAGCACTTAAGCAAGTGCTTAGCTTCATGAATGGAACTCCAATGGAACTTGCTTAACTTGTGTTTAAGGTTGCATCTATGACAAACTGCAAGGTGCCCTTGGAGAAAAGAGGTGGGCTGGTTCTAGGTCTGAGAAGTTTCATTTTTAGTATTTAGTATTCAGTCAGAGTAGGGGAGTTTGAGTCATCCAGGCATAAAATATTGAGGCAATAATTATTATTGTTTTTAATTATTAACAGAACATAATCAATAAGAATTATTATATACTGAGCACTAACAATGTTCTGCAAGTATGAGAAGCTAATGTCAAAACTCACCACAATTGCAATGGGAGCACGATCAAACCCTAAAGGGTTTTCAAATTTTTTATGAATGTTGGCCAAGATGTTGGATTTGTAAAGAGTTTTGGATTTTCACTATGAACATTTTGCACTGCTCTAAGCACATATTATTTCTGCACTTAGCTGGAATTATTTACTCTCTGCTCATTAGTAGCCATTAGGGAGGTGACTGGATCCCTGTATTTTACAATTTGGTACTTTAGTATTCAGCAACAATATGTGAATTTAGAATTAAGGAGGTTATTTGCATAAATGAAAAAAAGGTGTTGGTATCTGGGGAAAGATACAACCCTGCTTCCATATGTTTCAAGGACATCTTGAAATGTAAAAATAGACGATTATCTTTGAAGGTGAACAATCAGAGAAATATAAACTAAAAATAATTTTGTATCAAGTTTTGAAATTTCAAACTTTTAGAATGAGAAAAGTGGATACTGCATACTATGAAATATTTACAAAACTATGGGAGAGAACACAATAGAATGATAGCATGAGATGTCCCATGATTTTGTGATGTGACAAATATTTTAAAAAAATTGTAAACACATTTATGCTTCATCTTTTTTAAAGTTATAAATGTTAATTTGATTATATGGAACCTCTTTTCCTTTTCACTAAGGTCCCTTGATATTCCTCTGGCAGTGTAGCGGAGCCTGAAAGTGGGTATAAATGTAAAATGTTGTGTAAAAATTAGTCATACAAAGGAATCTAGGACCATATTGAATAGTCTGATGATGGATGTTGCATTCACTATTAAGAATAAAGGTTCCAGTTGAGCAAAGCCATTAAGCATATGCTTAACTTAGATTGAGCATATGCTTCACTCCATCCATATTTAGCAAAGCATTTAGGTATGTGTTTCAGTCTGATTGATGTAACTGGGGTTTATGTATGAGCTCAAGTATTTTGTTGAATCAGGGAAGAGAGTCATAAAATAAATGTTTAAATTAGAATAGAGAATTTGATTAAGGGGGGCAGGAGATTAGAAATGTAATTTACAAGCAGCAAAATACAAATTTCAACATTTCAAACACAAGGCCAGATTTTCAAATCCAATCTACTTCTTTTGCTCCACACTTGCTGTAATTAAAAAAAACTATACTAATGTGGAATAATTTACAAAATTTCTCATAATTCAGCTGTGTAGGTGGAGCGGATTTTTAAACAATGTAGCTTTATTTTAGACTGTATGAACAGACTCTTTTCAATCAGATTCCAATTCACATCTTCCCCTTACAGAGACAGTCATCTCTGTGTAATGATAAAGTGACACTCATGGTTGTTTGGTCATTTTCCAACACCATCTTTGGGAAAAGAAATCATTGAGGCCATCAGGCCAGACATTTTAATATACTATATGCTTGTGGAGATATACTGTATTGCTCTGACTTACAGCTATGACCTTCAAAGAGACGCTCGAAAACACCATGAGGGACACATCTGTTATATTATTGCACTGTTATGTGTTAACCAGATATGCTAGCTAGAGTTGTTAATATAACAAAAGCACAACAGAGTTGGACCAATCCTGAGGAAAAGTATCTCTTTGAATTATAAACAACATATGGCTGGATGGGAAATGGTTCTCCCATCCCATGAGACTTTTCAAAATATATAAAAAAATTTCCCCTGTCCCAAACTGGGACAAAAAGTCAAAATCTTGAAAATTTTCCTGAACTGACAAATTCAAAAAAAAGTATCACAACATTGTATCAAAACACTTATTTGATGATTATGAAATGTTTCATTCAAATTTTGACTTTTTTCCTTTTAATATTTTTTTCTAGCATAAATTAATTGAGACTTCGGAACAAAAGGTTGTCTTGAACCAAAAAAAATAAAAAAAGAAACTTTTTGTTTCCAAAATGTCAAAACAAGACATTTTTTTGACAATTTCATAACCTGTTTTCAACATGTTTTCAGGACATTCATCAAAACCAACTTTATCCCACAGACAATTTCAGTTTTGACAAATTGGCATTTTTTGATGAAAAAACATTTAGTTGAAAATTTTCCAAACCCACTCTGTTACAAACACTGATTCACTTTGTTGACAAATATATTTGCAGAAAAAGATGTTGGGAACTGTTTTGCAAATATGTATTCACATGAGTATATCTAATCCATCTATCTAGGTTCCTATTTGGTGGCATCTAAGCACAGGTTATATTTGTTAGGTATCAAGGAGATGTTTCCCATTATGACTAGAGAGCAGCTGCATAGTCCAAGGAGATGCAAAGTTATTGGGGGCCAGCTGCCCCAGACAGGATATAGTGAGCTTTCTGTTTGTTTGGTTTTTTGAGTTAGGGTTTTACCTGTATAGGGCCACAGAGCAAAGCTAAGACTTTCAAAGCAATGAGTTATTTTGCCTCTCAATATTTGGGTGCCCAACTTGAGACCCCTTAAAGGGGCCTGATTTCCAAAAATGTTCAGCACCCACCTTCTGAAATACAGAACCCCTTAAGATTTATCAAGTTGAGGAATTCTAAGATTGAGGCAGCCAAAATTATTCGTCATTGTTGACAATCTTGGTTCAAGTTTTTACTAGTGTTAGATTAAAAAAACAACGTGTTATGGTGGCACAAAGTACAAGTTGAAATTTGATCTGCCTCGTGATATCAGTTACGTTATTGCCCAGAATGTCTATGTTTGATGGTGATCTAGGAAGCAGAATAGAGCTTGACTTTCAGAATCTTGAAAGGGCTTGTAATACTGGTCATTAGAAAGTGCTGGGTTTGACTTGTAAACCCAGGGAACTGGATTCTGAAATCATTGAGGTAGAACAAGCATGGAACACCACAATGCGTTTCTTTCTTTTTTTGTTTTGAACAGTTACCATTGCGACCATAACCACAGATGCTTAATGCATTAAAAAAACCCAATCATTTCCATGGCCAGAGAATGAAGTCTCTCTATTTCATTTTCTCACTGGCCAGACACATTAGGAAAAAAGAATTCATGGATTTGGCCAATTTTAACATGACTCGATTATATCAATAGTTCTCCCAGGGAAGAAAGGCCTGTGAAAATTTGCAAGTGAAAATATAGTTGTATTTTATTGTTTTTTGTATACTCATCTTTAACTTTCTAATGTGCCATTTTCATTAACAGTTTATCTTAAAGCAACATTTCCTCCATGGATCTGTAGACTTGTTTCACCTGATAGCTTGATGGATAATATTTAATGTGACTCTCTTTACTTCCAGTAATTTCTGAATACTTTTTAGAGTCTCATTTTTATTCTAATGAAGGCTGCACTTTCATATCTTATCAACTACTATTTTTTCTTTGCCATTAATTATATCATCTATAAACTTCATCTTTTCCTCCCCTTCTGACAATTACAAATGATAATGTGATTTGAAGCAATTACTACCAAAAAAATAAAAATTCTACACAAATGAATGGCGATTTGATCATATTCGGTTATTTTTGTAACACTGTTTCAGGGACATCCGAAGCATATAGGTAAACGGACTTTTGGATGAACAGGGAATACTGCAGAGCAATATCACAACATTTAATTGGAAGCTTTAGTTACTCAGGGGTTTGTTATACTGGACTGACCTGTACAGAAGTCGAAGTTACAAGAAGATCTGATTGTAATATCAACCAAGCTGACCACAGCATAAAAAAGACAATCGTGCCACTTGTTAATGATTGGTGCAATGACATCCAGTTGCCCACGCTTTCTAGTAAACTACAAAGTTATTATAGTTTTTCTAATAATGAAGGTGGTATAAATAATAACCATATCTTGCCATGGTCTTTACACACCCAAAAAAGTATTTTTGTTAAGTATTAGGCACAAGAAACACTTCAGTGAATACTTTTCAGAGTAGCAGTCGTCTTAGTCTGTATCCGCAAAAAGAACAGGAGTACTTGTGGCACCTTAGAGACTAACAAATTTATTTCAGCATAAGCTTTCGTGGGCTACAGCTCACTTCTTTGGATGCATAGAATGGAACACACAGACAGAAGATATTTATATATACAGAGAACATGAAAAGGTGGAAGTACGCATACCAACTGATTGGACTCTTACACTTCGTATGCGTACTTCCACCTTTTCATGTTCTCTGTATGTATAAATATCTTCTGTCTATGTGTTCCATTCTATGCATCTGAAGAAGTGAGCTGTAGCCCACGAAAGCTTATGTTGAAAAAAATGTGTTCGTCTCTAAGGTGCCACAAGTACTCCTATTTTTTTTTCAGTGAATACTGATTCACTTGTGCTATTTTAATACAAGAAGGGGAAATGTTACAAATGACCAGAACTATGAAAAACTCAGTGGTTTCATTTTGCAGTGGTTTCAGTGAACATTTTCTGTTTCATTTCGCAACACCTGAGATCTGTTAGGCAGAAAGCCTATACTCTAACTTGACCAAAGTAACAAAAATTCAACTCAATCTGTTACAAAACATTGTTTATAAAAGTCAGCAAAGACAGAAAGACTAGACTAGTTCAATCAAAAAGGTCTACTGAAACAATCCAAGGACTGTGGTGAGATCATGTCTGATACACTAGAAGAGCCTGCAACTGAAAATTAATGGACCAAAATTAGTGTGTTTGAAACTAGGCATAATGGTGGACAAAATAATAATAGGATACACTATTCCAACTCTCTCTCCCTTTTGGGATCCTTAAAAAAAGACTTGGTTGGGGATCAAATGGAGAATGGTTTCCTGGGAGATTCCAGGAGGAAAGGGAGACAGGCCTCTGACTCTCTGTAGAGACCCTGTACTTTGCTTGCAAGCCTCAAGAATCATCATATTATCATGACACCCACACCTTAGCACACCCTTGGGGAATCTGACCCTTCTGTACCTACAAGGACTCCAGCCTGACACATGTGAGATACTGCTCTATCTTCCCTTCCCATACCTGTTCCTTTCTGTCCTTCATTTTCTTCCCCCTGTCCAATCTCTTTCGCTCACTCTTGGATTCTCACCTGTTTGAGGTCTTTTTTTTTCCAATATATATTTTTGCACATGAAACTTAATAGTGAAAATACTCACAGTCCTTCACTGAAGAAATAGTTCAAAGACACTAAGGGTGAAATAATTCAAGGCTGCAGTTCAACACAGTGCCATAATAAGCTTATGTTGGAATACAAAGATTATTCTGTGAACTGGTGGCTGGTTTTTTACTCTTTAAAACAGAATATTTTCTTCTCTAGAAAGTTATTATTGTAATTCATAAAGTGCTCACAGCATGTTGGACGAAATACAAGCAGGTACAAAAAAAATCCTTGCTAGAGCTGGTCAAAATTTTTCCAATGGAACAGTTGCTTTTGGAAAGAATCTTTGTATAAAATCACTTTATACAGCCACACACACACACACACAAAAGAATACTTAAAGGGGGTTTCTGGGTAATTTAGATTACTAATGGCCAATCTATCTGACAGAGGCAAGAGAGCTATTTCAAAGCGACAGAGGTGCACAACTTTCTCAGAGTCAAGTAGACAGATACACATTCACATGCATATCAGGAAAGATACCTACACTGCATATATAAAACAGTCATGCAGGTGTAAAAAGGATTACCACACTCCTAAATATGTCATTCAGCATGTAGAAGCAGATAGTGAAGACATTTTCTGTACGCACCAATGATATAAGTTAGAGACAGATGCTCTCTGTTAAATATCCAGAAACACTAGTTTAAAATGAATGAATCTCAGCTGGGTGTCAGTGTATTTGTAAATTGAAACTTTTTTTACCCATAAGGATTCCTGTATGTGACTAACACTAAATTATTGAAGCCATACTGTTAAAACACCTTCTAGAGACAATTCTATTAGCAAACATGGTTATTTACCTGTCATAGTCTTGGCAAATCTCCCCAACAGCAACCAATGCCTTCAAGTACTCATTAGGCTGATATGGGTGGATGTAGTGCAGAGAGCAGCTGTTCCTGGGATCTCCATTTGATGCTGTGAAATCTATAGCTACCTGGAAAATAAAAGAAACAGCTGCGGTATGTAGATGTTATGGTGCGTAGGTATGTCCAGATCTGCCACATTTCTTTATCATATAAAGTTGCTGGATACCACAGTTTTAAAACAAAAATGAAAACAATTAATCAATTCTGCAATAACATTCCTTTTGTAGCACTGTCACATGCAGTGTAGAAATCAGCATACAGAGTATCGTTAGACTGAACATTCTATATCACAATTTTTTTTCTAGCCAAGAAACTATATGTGATGTGCATGCCTGTAATACAGCTGTTTAGGTTGTACACATAAGTACAATACTGTTTTTTCCTGTATAAGAATGCCTGTTTTCTAGCTAACCCTTCAAAGGAAGTATTCAACCAAACCAAAACTATTATTATATTTATAAGTATATCTAAAGTAAATGATAATGTTATGATTTAGGTCTGAAATTATGTAAGTGGAAAAACAATGAACTACATAATTTTTCCATTTAGTGAATTATATTCTAATATAAACCTATCTAATTAATTAGCTCTATGTTCTCTGAGTTTAATTAAATTCTTTCCAGTTAGGTGATTCCCGGTCTATAAATCTGTCTCTAGTATAAAATCTGTACAGAGTCAAAATCCCTAAACAAAAATATTCTAAACTGGGTCAAATTCCTTTCTTCATTTCTTTGTTACTGCTTATTGTTATTATTATCATCGTAAAAAAAGTCTAACTAGCCCTTGTACGGTGCTTTTCATCTTCAAAGCATTTCATAATCATTAACTTAATTAACCCTCCTCATTTTGCAGATGGCAGAAAGCTTAATGGTGGGCTCCAAGGCAAAAAAAAAAAAAAAAAAAAAAATCAAGTTAAGCACAGATTTTTATGCTGAATGTGCTCATTGTGGGTTGCAGGAGGCATCCGACACTGAATTATGTTTTGATTAACCTTTTAAAAATTCTGGTTTTCCTTTTTGAAATTCTCTTTGTACTTCCTGGACGCTAATGACATTCCAGATGAATCGTTCTGTGACATCACAATCAAAGACAGCGTGAGCTGGACTGACATTTCTGACATTTGCAACGTTGCACTTTGGGATCTTTTCAGTGAACCAATAGGAACCAAAGGATTTCACAGAGGGAAATATATTTTTTTAACAACACATAGTAAGCCGTGGTATTCAGCAGAGAAATCTGTGCTTAACTAAGTTTTCAGTTTTGCTTCGCAATTCACCTTTAAGTGACTTGCCCAAGGTGACAGAGGGAGTTGTGTCATACTTGGAACTAGAACCCAGAAAGTCTGGCTTCCAGTCTTGTGCTCAGACCATTAGATGATATTTCCCTTTAGCAACATGTAGCTTCCCTGAAGAGCTCTATCACAGGCACACATTCTCTGCTGGGGTATTTGTCTAAGGGTGGATTTTCAAAGGGCCTAAGTGATTTGGTAGCAAAAGTCATAGGGACTAGGGCCAGGTCTACACTGCGACTTTAAATCGGTTTAATGGCCGATATACCGATTTAACGCTGTATCCGTTCACATGACGTCGTCATTAATATCGATTTTACCGCCTCCTTAAATCGATTTCGGAACTCCTCCCAAACGAGAGGAGTAGCGCTAAATTCGATAGTGATAACTCGGATTAGGGTTCGTGTGGACGGAAATCGACGTTATTGGCCTCCGGGCGGCATCCCAGAGTGCAGCACTGACCGCTCTGGACAGCAATCTGAACTCGGATGCAGCGGGCAGGTAAACAGGAAAAGCCCCGCGAACTTTTGAATTACATTTCCTGCTTGCCCAGCGTGGAGCTCTGATCAGCACGGCTGGCGATGCAGTCTGAAATCGAAAAAGAGCTCCAGCATAGACCGTACGGGAGATACTAGGTCTGATCGCTGTATGGGGAGACAAATCTGTTGTATCCAGCTCCGTTACAGAACACGAAATGCCAAAGCGTTTGAATAAAAAACTCCAGGATACACAGCGCTGCGTGACAAGCGTAACGGGAAGCCAGAGACTCAAATGGACGCTCATGAAGGGAGGGAGGGGGTACTGAGGACTCCAGCTATCCCACAGTCCACAGCAGTCTCTGAAAATTATTTGCATTCTTGGCTGAGCTCCCAATGTCTGTAGGTTCAAACACAGTGTCTGGCGTGGTTCAGGGAACAGCTCCTCAGTTTATTTCCCCCCACCACCACGTGAAAAAAAAAAGGGAAAGATTGCTGTGCTATGGCGTTTGCTCAATGCACTCTACGAAAAAGGCGCCAAAGGGTTGTCTGCTGCCTTCACAAAGGGAGGGGTGAGGCTGTACCCAGCACCACTCGGGGCAATGTTTTCTGCCCCATCAGGCACTGTGCTCTCAACACGGAAGTGGGAACTATGGGATAGCTGAGGAACAGCTACCCACAGTGCACTGCTCCTTAAATCGATGGTAGCCTTGGACCAGGGACGCAAGCAATCGATTTTGTGATTGCACTGTGGATGCGCAAACCCGATTTTATAACATTGGTTTTGTAATATCGGTTTAAACTACTTCGAATTAATCGTGCAGTGTAGACGTAGCCTAACTTTAGGCACCTAGTTTTGAAAATGATGGCCTCTGTCTTGATTTTTAATGGAGGAATTTGTAGAAATTTTGGCAGAGATTTTCAAAGACAACAAGAGCTTTTGATACCCAGTTCTCATTAATTTTAATAGCTTTGGGGCATCCAAATCTATGGCTTTGAAAATCTCAGTCTTTGTCATTAAAAGTTGTGAGAGCCAATCAGAACTTTTAATCCTCACACCACTGATGCTCAGTTTCCACTCTGTGGTCCAGAATGTTGTTTGCAAGATTCTGTTTCATGTTCGGTATCTCCTCCTCTTTAAATCTTTTAAGAACTGGCCGCTTGATATCTGACTGGAAGAACATACGTTTTGTCATGCTACCAATCAGTCCTTTGTTTGATCAGCCTAGGAACATCTCTGCTGCGATGACCAACTGCAGTCACCTCTATGACGAACATATATATTAGGAGAAATGAATATAATTTAGTGGGAAATGGGATTACCTTTCAGCCCCACTTCCCTATGTAAACCTATGCAGCTGTCCTGCCAGAGATTTTGCAATCCTGATTTTTTCCCCACAAGTTTCCCCTTGTGAACTAAGGTAATAAAGAGAAAATTCACCACTTTTTACCTTATATGCATAACATTTTGAACCTATACCATCAAGAATCAAGCTGCCAGCTAGTCACACCATTGAATAATGATCCTATTAAAATCTTCAGTGCCACAGCTATTGGAGATTGGGCTGTTGACAGCCAGTTGATAAGCACAACAAGAATAATATCAGGAGACACACTCAGAACATTTTGAGCTGCTGTTCACATTGTACACATTGAGCCAGATTCTCAGCTAGTGTAAACTGGCATACTTCCATTGAAGTCAATGGAGCTACCCTGGTTTACGCCGACTTAAGGTCAGACCCACTGAAAGAAAAAGAGAAAATAGGTATGGTGTGGAGGAAGAAAGAAGAGCCCTTACAAAGCAGAACATGAATTTATGGTCTTGTTTTCACAGAACAGAATGTTTAAAAAATTATATTCAGAAATGTTGAAACTTTTTGATAGAAAATTCCCAATCAGCTCTAGATTCTCCACCCAAAACCAGGGCTTCTTATACCTTGGTAGGACGTAGGTATGAAAGCGAGTAGAGACGCTACATGGTGACTGTGCCTATTGCTTAATCTTACCTGTGTCCATACATGGTCTCTCACATTTGTATGAATCCCAACAACCTTGTGTTCCTTGCAAAATATGCTAGATCAAGGCCTGTGGGCCAATATTTTCGAAAGCACGTGTCTAAAAATAGGAGTCTGATTCATATTTAGGCACCTAAATCAGTGGTCTGATTTTCAAAGACAACAAGGCATCTGCTTTTGAAAATCTTGGCCTATGTATGCATATGATTATTTAGTAAAACATTTATATTTCCTCTGAAATAAAATTAACTTAAAGATGTTGCATAGATTACAAAAACATGATTGCTGTTCTATTTCCTACACAAACATTTTCTCATGTACCAGAATAAGAAGGAACAGGTGCTATAAACATGCTATAGAAGTTGGCCTTTTCACTGACAACCCCAAAAGAGACTCTTAATGAGGTTGGAGTGATATGCACCAGAGGGAATTGGACAAATCCTTTTTCTTGCAATGACTATTTGCCAAGGTCATGTGGTGCTTTTTAACCAGAAGTGATTGCAAGATGTCAGAATGAGCAGCAGGCTTAGTGAGCAATGCAGGCCTGTGGTCAGTGTTTTTGGGGGTGGGAAGGCAGGAACCCGATTGAAACGCTTTTCTTTACTGGAAATTGTCCTTGTAGTACAGATTCACTTAATGCCTGTGTATTTACAGACTGTGAATACTCTCACTTCCTATTATGATGCTTTTATTAAACTTATGGTTTTGCTGCATGGTACAATCTAATAACCTTCAACAAGCAGGGTCGGCTCCAGGCCCCAGCACGCCAAGCGCGCACTTGGGGCGGCATGCCGCGGGGGGGTGCTCTGTCGCTTGCCAGGAGGGCGGCAGGCGGCTCCGGTGGATCTCCCGCAGGCGTGCCTGCGGAGGGTCTGCTGGTCCCGCGGCTCTGGTGGAGCAGCCGCAGCCACGTCTGCGGGAGATCCACTGGAGCCGTGGGACCAGCAAGCGGCAGAGCGCCCCCCACGATGTGCCGCTGTGCTTGGGGCTGCGAAATGGCTAGAGCCGGCCCTGTCCACAAGCAACAACAATGCCACCATAAGCTGATGCATTCTGTTGCCAAGGTTCAGTTTTGACCGTGCCTCTTGCTGAGAGAAAGATTTCTACGGAAAGCCGAAATGATTTTTGCAACAGTTCCAAAACAGCAGCATGTAGCAGCTCTAGTTTCCTCATGTTCCTAACTGACAATTTAAGGCACTCAGTCTTGCGTGGCAGGACCAAGCCTGCATGCATCTGGGGAAGCTTCCTGATTCTAAATGAAAGAAACAGAAATTACAGCTGGAATTTGCTAGTCTAAACCCCCTGCCAAGGCAGGATTTTTTCCCTACAGCATATTTGCTTGTGTTTGGTCCAATGTATCTTTAAATGTCCCAGGTGCTGGCACTTCCACCACCTCCCACTGTTCAATATGGGTATCCCACAGCAAAAGATTATACACTCTTACGAAGATTTTCATAATCTGTGTAAAAGTGTTTTTAATGCACAGTTAATTTCCTGCTTAACCTTCTACTAGGTCAGTTAGCAAATTATCAGCTTGTCCTATTGTCTTGACCTATCTGACCCAGAAGCAGTCCTGTACACTCTTCCAGTTCCAGCTCTTAAAATGGGTGTTACACATCCTTTCTGCCGTACTTCCTAAAGTGAAGAGAATGTCTTCTGACTGTAAACCCATTAATTTTGCCAACTTCTACTGACCGTTTCTCACACCTAGCAGGGAACTCTGTCAGATCACTGATACAGACTTCTGCAATAAAAGCCTCACAGAAGTAACCAAGTGGAATCTGCGCTATCGATCACAAAATTCCCTAGAAGAACGTTTCTCAACAAATCATTCTAAAAAACACAACAAAAAAAGTTTACTCTTGATTTTCTAAGATGTTTGTTCTAACCATGAACTATGTAACCCCAACGGTAGAACAACGTATCCCAAGAGCACACAGCATGATGTTACAAAAGCTCTCATTAGCGCTTTAAATTAGCAGGAACTCTATATGATAGCTTTTTGTTCCCAAACCTATGCTTAGCATCCTAGCTTCCCTCCCCCCATGAAATGCCCTTTCAGATCACAGCTGCATTGTATTATCTGTACACTGCATGAACTCAAAGGAAATGTAATTAATCCTAAAACAAAAAGAGGGATGGATGAATTACTACGAGTCTGTGAACTTTGCTTCTGTCTTAGCAAAGAAGAGAGCAATATATCGCTGTGGTTTATCAGAACTCATTTCTATGTTGACATTAACATTCCATAATAGTGTACAAGAATTCAGAAAACACAGTCACCTTTCTGATTACAGGATTATGGATTTCATAGATCTATAGTGTTTCAGCAAGCCGTCTTTGACAAGTGCGAGTGTAGGAGCCTAAGTAATTAATGCAGAGTCAAACATCTCTGCACATCTTAACTGCAAGCTGCTAGATCATTAAAAAAGGCATGTGTTTCTGCACTGATTACAAATAAATCACTGACATGAATTCCAAAACTAAATGGGATGGCATAGTCTTAGTATCTGTCCCTTTACTTGTGTACAGTTTCTGTGCACTTGAGAGTGCAAATGACAGCACATACACACGATGAATTCATTTGCACATGAATGAATTGCACAGTGAAAAAAATGACATTTTTGGTGTGAGAAAATTAAATGATTTGTGGACAAAAGTGACAGTGGGTGAAAAAATTTCACATGAACAAATTGGAGCAAGGTTGAGTCCCTTTTAAAAATGGTGATGTAGCAAAAATTATGACAATCATTGTACTGGATGCTTAGATAAATAGTACCTGGGGACAAGGATAGTGGGTTGGAAGTGGAAGGCCTGGAAGGTCCAAGAATTAGATGTGGTTGGGTGTAGATGGGTATGTAGTATTTGGCTGAGAGGTAAAAGTAGGCGGGTACGGGCCAGGAAGCATGGATGGGCTGGCTGGGGGAGGCCCCCAGCCCTGCCCCTTCTGCCTGAGGCCCCCCCAACCCTTCCGCCCAAGGCCCTGCCCCATACAGGTAAGTCGTCTATGATACTTTCACTTCTGGCTGAGGGATTGTTTTTCATTTTGACTTTTTTTTCCCCCAGTACCAGAGCAACCTCAGCAGAGCTAGCATTTATGTCCTCATACATTTATGCATATTCTTCCAACCATTTCACTGAAAGCCTGGAGTCCCAAGAGCTTTTCAACCACAAATTTCTCTGGGAGGCCATACTGAATTGGAACTGACTTAAGCCTGGACACGACAAGGATGATCATATGACATTCCCAGTGATGACCCACACATACAGCTATTGACCTAGACTCTAGGCCAGATCTTCAGCTCTCATACAACAGTGTAGAACAATTCATGTCACTCAAACTGTACTGATTTACACTAACTGAGAATCTGGCTCTATATATACTATGGACTTTAGTTGCTGTGGTCTGACTGGTATTGCTGTAACATGCAAAATGAAAATGTTACATGTTTGAAAATCATACTGTGATCATAAGTATCAAAGGGGTAGCCGTGTTAGTCTGGATCTGTAAAAGCAGCAGAGAATCCTGTGGCACCTTATATACCTCCAGATCAGTGGCACTGCTATGGGCACCCGCATGGCCCCACAATACGCCAATATTTTTATGGCTGACCTGGAACAACGCTTCCTCAGCTCTCGTCT
>NC_133770.1:83360089-83386158 GCF_003597395.2 Chelonoidis abingdonii
AGAGAGAGGATTCTGGACCGATGATCCCACACTTCACGGATCTTGGGTGGCAGGCAATCCTGCCACAGACACCTGCCAACTGAACGTATCTCCCAGCACCGCAAAAACAAACCCGGTAAACCCCATAAGTCACTCTAAGCTTCAAAAGGGGACCCATCCCCCAATGCACAAACTCGATGCCAACTAACTCTGCCACAATAATCTAAAACAGCCGACACCATCATCAGGATAACAATAGCATGCACACTGCGTTCATGCTCACCCTGGACCCTGCACAGGTCACACATTAATATATGCACATCATATGCCACCAATGCCCTCCTGCTATGTACATCTTACGGCAACTGGACAGTCAGCTACGGTAAAGGATAAATGGACAAATCAGATATAGGAATGGGCATATACAAACCTGTAGGAAGAAGCACTTCAACACTCTCCTGGCACACTATAAGCACCTTAACGGTGGCTATCTGCAGCAAAAATTCAGCAGACTTTCAAGAGAAACTGGCTGACCTCAGTTCATCTTGCAAATTTGACACGTATCAGCTCTGGCTCCAAAGACTGTGATGGCTTGCAATTACAGACCAGTTTTCCGACATCTCCGATCAGAGGCAGGAGGGAAATCCGGAGGTGGTATTTACCATCAGCAAGCAAGCTAGAGCTAAACGAGGTTAGTCTCATGTCAGCGGTAGGGTGACAGCCGGCCTGCTAGAACAGGGCCTCACCCTCCTGAACTGAACTAACCTCGTTATCTCTAGCTTGCTTGCTAGCATATATATACCTGCCCCGGAAATTCTCACTACTGCGTCTGACGAAGTGGGTATTCACCCACGAAGTCACGCTCCAAAACGTCTGTTTAGTCGTCTGTTAGTCTATAAGGTGCCACAGGATTCTCTGCTGCTTTTACTGTGATCATAGTTTATTTTATAATCACAAAATATTTTACAAGACGAGTTTAGCAATTTGTTAATACATTTACAAAAGGGCAGGTCAGATCATTTTTTCACCTTGAAAGTGATGAAATTAGTGTTTAAAAAGAGTTCTTTTCATAAGGTAAAGGAAATTACAGTAGGAAAACACTTACTGTAAACTGTATTTGGCATCCACCCATGATGTAATCTAAGAAAGAATGCATCTTGTGGATCTGGAAATAAGAAAGCAAAGACATTCAGATGAACTGCGTATTGCTAAAAGATCCAGACTTTGAGATTGCTTGTTTAAAGAAAAATAAAACATCGGTGGGAATGGCATGGGAGAAATCAGAGAGAGAGGGAGAGACTTAAAGCTAAGTTAAGAGAGGAACAAAGAAAGATGAGAAAGCATCACAAACCATTCTGAAACCACCAAAATTATTTACGCATCAAGTAAATTATTTACTACATCAAGGAGAAAACAGAACAGCACTCCCCTGCCTGATGTCAATGGGTATTTTGCCATTGATTTAAGAGAGAGGAGCAGGCATTTTTTTCAATTCAGAGATATGACTTTGAAAGAATGGGAAGGGAAACATCTCACATATATGGTCATCCTGGTGAACTTTGATGTATGGATGCATAATTGCATTGTATGGCATATTTGATTGCTTACTGGTATTATACAACAACAGGAAGGAGTGATTGGGGAATGTTGATTGTGTGCACACTAGTTCCTCTACAAGGCTGTGTACGGGGAGACTTTGGCAAACCAGTAAAGTGCCTGAAACCACTATGGCTTATTGTTAAAGACAGCCTAGTCAGCAAGCTGTTACAAGCAAGTCTCAGCTTGACGAAGGCAGGAGGGGAGGGGGATTTAGGGTGCCACCGAAAGGGCAGCTTGACTCCACATCCTTCCTGATAAGAATTGAGTTAAAATTGCTAATACATGCATTTTCAGAGTAGGATATGCCCCAGGAATGTCTATTGAGGTCTCAAGGCTGCAAGTTCTTGAAGGACCCACACCTATCTATAATCAGAAGGAATCTCTTGCTTGAAACTGCTTACTTAACGAGGTTTCTTTAATTACTAATGTATAAATAAGGGGAAAAAGCTTGAGACAGGTGGGACTCGTTTCAGGACTGGCCTCTCCCTCTGGATGCATCTTGTGTTCCCCAGTGGCAGATGGGCTGCCACTGTATCACTCGAAAGCCACACTCAGCTTTGGTAATTATCAAGGGTTGGGGGTGTTTTACTAACTTGTTGTGGACATGTGTAAGTGCTTGAGACTAGTAAAGTTTAGCTTTAAGTGAAAGCACTCTTGTGTTGTCTTGTTTGTGCCAGCCATCTATCAGTCGGACGGCTGTGTCTCCACTGATTTATTTCCTGATGCCTCCTCGCACAGAGTGAAGTTACCAAGAGCTTTGGGTTGAAAGAACTCCGGGTAACAGCTGTAGTATTTTTCCTTTTTTGAGGGGCTCCATTTCTATTACTCCTTTATTCCCTGAAATATTTGGTTTTATGCATTCTTCATTGGTTATTTGACAAAGACATTGTTAAATACTGTAGAATGAAATAAATTCTAAAGTCTCCCCAATCGGCAAACTTACCTTAAAGTTCCCCGAAAAAAACTATGTTAAGGTGGAGTTAACACTGAGAACAATTTAGGGTACAACACATTACAGGAATGTGTTAATTATCCCCGAAACAAACATCGTAAATCAGGGAATTCATCGGTAAGGGTACATTTAAAAGAAATCCCAGTGTGTTAAGGTATGGATATTTAGGGCACCCAAACAACCTTAACTTTGCTTAACAGGAACACTGTGTTATAGTCACATATTTATGGTTACAACATTTTAGTGTCTAATCCCAGATGAGATTCAATTGATTTTTTTATTCCCTTCCCTCGCCCAATAGTGTCACTATGCAGGACACTTAAGGTTAAGAAAATGTTGAAAGAGGGTAGTTTTTCACAGAATTCTCTGAAAAAGAACATTATCTGTCAGCCTCTGCTAAAAGAGAAACTTTCTGTTATGAAGATTAATGGCAACAAATGACAATTAATCCTAAAACATTTTCTTCAAAGATAGCCTTGGGACAAGATTTCAGTGACTTGTTAGTGTAACAGAAGTTTTAAGTGTCTGAGTTACTTCATTCTTAAGATCATTTGGACAGGGGCGGGTGGGGGAGGGGAGGAGAGGCAGGGGAGTGGGGCAGGTGTGACAGACATTCATGGATTCCAAGATCAGGGGCCCTTGTGATCATCTGGTCTGACCTCCCTGTATAACACAGGCCAGAGAACTTCCCCAAAATAATTCCTAGAGCAGATCTTTTAGAAAAATATTCAATTCTGGTTTTAAAAATTGTCTGTGATGTAGAACCCAACACTGCCCTTGGTAAATTTTTCAATGGTTAATTCATCTCACTGTTAAGAATGTATTCCTTCTTTTCAGTCTGAATGTATCTAGCTTCAATTTACAGCCATTGGATAGTGATATAGCTTCTTCACTAGACTGAAGAACCTATTATTAAATATTTGCTCCCTGTGTAGGTACTTACAGACTGTAATTAAGTCACTCCTTAACCTACTTTTTGTGAAGCTGAATAAATTGAGCTCCTTGAGTCTATCACTTATTCAGCAAGTTTCCTAATCCTTTAATAATTCTTGTAGCTCTTCTCTGAATATTCGCCAATTTTTCAACATCCTTCTTGAATTGTGGACGCCACTGTCACCAGTGCCAAATACAGAGGTAAGATAACTTCTGTACTCCTACTCAAGATTCCCATTTAAGTAACCAAGGATTGCATTAGCCCTTTTGGCTACAGCATCACACTAGGAGCCACGGGTGCTGAAACTATTTCTATAGTGAGGGTGCTGAGAGCCACTGAGCCAAACAGTAAATCCTGTGTATGACGCAGGGCCAGTGCTACCATTAAGGTGAACTACGCAGTTGCCTAGGGCACCAAGATTTGGAGGCACTAAAAAGCGGTGCCCCCAATTTTTTTTTACAGTGTTCCTCCCCAAGTGCGCTGTTGCTGCTCCACTTCTCCCGCCTCCCAAGCTTGCAGCGCCAACCAGCTGTTTGGCGCAGCAAGCCTGGGAGAGGAGGAGAATTAGAGCGGCGGCAGTGTGCTCAGGGAGGAGGCAGAGCAGAAGTAAGCTGGGGTGGGAGGTGCTGCACAGCTCCCTGGGGGTGGGGAGCTGCCGCAGGGGGGGTGCTGCCGTGGGGGGGAAGGCACCTCAGGGCAGAGGAGGGTGCGGGGAGCTGCCGCAGGGCTGAGGTGCTCAAGGTGAACGTTTCACCTGGGCGCGAAACTTCCTTGTACCGGCCCTGGTATGATGGAAACCACTTCAAGGCAGGGGGGTTGCAGCACCCTGAGTTCCAGCACCTATGCTGGGAGCTTATGTTCAGCTGATTATCCACCATGACTCTCAAGTCTTTTCAGGGTCACTGCTTCGCAGGATAGAGTCCCCAGTCCTAGGTACGGCCTTCATTCTTTGTACTGAAATGCATATTTTTTGCTTGCGCTCAGTTTACCAAGCAACCCAGATCGTTCTGTGTTAGAGACCTGTCCTCTTCACTATTTACCACTCCCCCAATTTTTGTGTCACCTGCAAACTTTACCAGCAATGATTTCATGTTTTCTTCCAGGTTATTGATAAAAATGTTAAATAGTGAAGGGCCAAGAACAGATTCCTACGGAGCCCCACTAGAAACACACCTGCTCAACAATGACTCCTGATTTAAAATTACATTTGGAGACCTATCAGTTAGACAAATTTTAATCTAGCTAATATGTGCCACATTAATTTTATTTCATTCTAGTTTTTAAATTGAAATGTAATGCAGTACCAAGTTCAACACATTATGGAAGTACATCAACGCTATTAACTTTTATCAACCAGACGTTATCTCATCAAAAAAAGGTATCAATTTAGTTTGACAGGATCAATTTTTCATAATACCATGTTGATTGCCATTAATTATATTGTATCAGAGGGGTAGCCGTGTTAGTCTGGATCTGTAAAAGCAGTAGAGAATCCTGTGGCACCTTATAGACTAACAGACGTTTTGAAGCGTGAGCTTTCGTGGGCGTCTGACGAAGTGGGTATTCACCCACGAAAGCTCACGCTCCAAAACGTCTGTTAGTCTATAAGGTGCCACAGGATTCTCTGCTGCTTTTATTAATTATATTGCCCTCCTTTAATTCTTTATTGATCGAGTCATGTATCAGCTACATATTTGCATGGGATCAGTGTCAAATGGACAGACCTATAATTACCTTGCTTATCCTATTTCCCCTTTTAAAATACTGGCGCAACATGAGGTTTCCTGTAGTCTTCTGGAACTTCCCCAGTGTTCCAAGATGTATTGAAAATCACATTTACAGTGCAGTGAGCTTCTCAGCTAGCTCTCTTAAAACTCTTCAACGCAAA
Source organism: Chelonoidis abingdonii (assembly GCF_003597395.2). Classification (NCBI taxonomy): domain Eukaryota; kingdom Metazoa; phylum Chordata; order Testudines; family Testudinidae; genus Chelonoidis; species Chelonoidis abingdonii. Next base: position 83,365,442 of record NC_133770.1, read on the forward strand.
CTATCTGAACTTGCTGATTTGAAAATGTCTAACTTTAACAGTATTTGTTTAACATCCTCTTTACATTCTAGTGGATTGAAAAGAGTGATCTCATCACATGATAGCGCTACACCAAATATGTAACAGAAATATTTATTGAACACTTCTGCTTTTTCTGCATTATTACCGATAGTTCTACCATGTCCATCTAATAATGGAAATTACCACAGGGTGCAGCATTTCTTAAAGGAACCACTTTAAAATTTTTAACTCAATGTAATTAACCTATTTACTGTAAGTTCTCAGAAAAGTCACTCTAAACTCTAAAAGAAAGAGATGTAATTTTGGGGACAGTACGGTGTTACAAAGTGGTTGAACCTCTCCTTTCAGTGCAATATTTTTTTATTGGGTAATGACCAGCTTCTCCATAGTAATGCTCTACTTTGAACAGTGAATCTATAAATATGGTATTAGAAAAATTGGTGATTTCCATATCAGTTGCACTCAGTTTACAGGTAAAATATGTTTTTACAGCTTTCAGCCTCTCAAACTCAACCTAGGTTCTGACTCAAGTTTCCTTCTTCAGCTTATGATGACAGGTTTTGTTGTATTTTTTATACGATATGCCTAAGAAAGGACAGACTGCCAGAACCCAAATAGCTTCCCTTTGCCTTTCCCAGGTTACAATTTTTAGCTCCACACTTTAGATTTTCTTTGTTGGCTCCATTTCCAAAAAATCTTTATAGATACATTATTAATAACTGGGAGGAGGAATAGATAAAGTATTCTTTCAAATGCCGGTACCTTGCACTGGTTAAGAATGACAATGCCTGAATTCTTGTAACTCTTCTTCTTTGCTCTGTACTTGGGGTTTATGCACTCCCACTGTACCTGTGAAAACACCAATTACTGCATGAAAGAAAATTCATGTAAATAAACTGAATTAATTAAGGTTGCATGGTATGTTCTCTATAGTTGATTAAGCCCCATCAAATGGTCCAAAGACAAAGATGGCTAAACATTAACTTCACAAGGAGTGATCTTAACTTAGTCCCAGGCCATGTGCAAACACCTACATTCTGGTATGCAAATATATGCATAGTACTCAAACAGACATCTAACTACCCAGATCTGTGTATACACATGGAGGTTTTACATGTGAGGGTTTTTAAAAAGAGATCATTTCAGAAAAAGTGGCTCCACATATAAATAAAAATGATTGGGGGAAACTGTCTGATACTCGACATTAAATACATTACTCCCTACGTATTAATACAGGGGCAGGCAACCTATGGCACGCATGCCAAAGGCGGCACGCAGGCTGATTTTCAGTGTCACTCACACTGCCCAGGTCCTGGCCACTGGTCCGGGGGCTCTGCATTTTAATTTAATTTTAAATGAAGCTTCTTAAATATTTTAAAAACCTTATTTACTTTACATACAACAATAGATGGTTATACATTACAGACTTATAAAAAGATACCTTCTGAAAACATTAAAATGTATTACTGGCACGTGAAACCTTAAATTAGAGTGAATAAATGAAGACTTGGCACACCACTTCTGAAAGGCTGCCGACCCCTGTATTAATATAACCTTGAGGGTTTGCATTAAACGACTAAGAACACAGCAATTCAGACCTGAGATTGAAGTACTTTCCTCAACCTCTTTTGTTGTAAATAGATCCTTGAGAGTGCAATATTAAATGCTGTAGATAGTATGAGAAAATAAGAAGTTAAAAATAAGAAGTTAATCTAAGTATGTAAAAGAAGGAGATTAAATACCCACTGCCACATAGCGCTAGCTGGAATGTTTTCAACTAAATTGTTTTTGTTGAAATATGCTGCTTTGTTGAAGCTGAAATGTTTTGCAGCAGAAACATCAATTTCAACTTAAAAGTTACTTGGTTTTGCTAGTTTAAGACAGACCAAATGTTCAAACTTTGAACTCTAAGTAGTACCTTCAAAATTATGCGTACATTCCTCTGCACAAGCATAACACACATTTGCATGTGCAAATACCTGTCTGCATATGTCCCATTTTGCATGAGCTATTACATATGCACACTTAGGGCCTGAGCTTTGAAAAAATATTGTCTTTAATGTTATTTCAGGAGCGTTTTTTTAAAAATGGGGGGAAACACTCAAGGAAATGGGTGTGTACTGACATGGCGCCAGGCAAGATGAAAAATCCATCCACAAAAGGGGCCATTTTTTAAACTGAATGATGTTGGCTTGAAGTTACTGTATTTTGTGCATTTGTGGAAGAAATAATTAATTAGGTTCTGACTCTGCAACATACTTAAGGATGTGATGCATTTTAAGCATGTAGATAGTCCCCTTGACTTCAACAGTCTTTAGGCAAAGCCCTAAGAGCAATTGTGACAGCCACCATCTTAGCCAACACACTGGAGATTGAACTCAGGACTTCCAGAACTAAAAGCATAAGTGGCTTTATTTTGAGCTAAAGATCCAAGCTGCTGCACTGAGGGACTGTAACAACTCATATTCTCTGTGGATCAGCACAGCGGAGGCCTTGTAACACACACTCACCGGTGAATTACACAATTACTTTGAATACTCAGCATTTCAAAATCAGGATTTCTCTCAGAATATCTAATGGGGAAGGGAAGGATATTGCTTTAGAGCAATGTGAAACCTTCTCTTCACCAAGGGCTAACTGTGCTGCCTGTACAGCACTCCTAACCTTGTGGTTCCTGGAAACAGGTGACCTAGCTGATAACAGAAAGAGAAAAAGTTTAACAAGAAAAATATTTCCAGGCTGTATGAAGTACAGCTGCCTGCGCCCCAGTTTGCCCTACAGCTCAATTATCTGTCTTGTGAAATGAATTTTCCAACTGAGGTAACAGGCAGACACAGGACCACATGTTCTGGGAAATTCTCCAGCAACTGCTTTTGTGTTCTCAGGAGGATAGTTCAGGCTCTCAAAAAAATCTAACAGAATTCTCCATGACAGGAGATGGCAGCAATGTAGAGGGAAGAAATGTAATTGCAATGCAAAAACATTGATCACTTGACTCTGAGTATATTTTACATTAAACTATCTTCACTGGTAGCAGCTATCCTATAAACTTATTGGATGCATTTATAAAAAGAAATTACTTAGTTTACCATTGCAATGGAGGCAGCGGTGTCTAGTGGAGAGGGCAAAATATAGGAGCTAGGAGTTCTAATCCCAACTCTGATACTGAATTTCACCAAACAGATCATCACAAACCTCACCACCTTCCATTCCAAGTGCAAGATGTACTTCTTTGACCTTGCCTTCTCCAGGATAAACTCATAGCAGTGTATACATTTTAAAAAAATAACAGTACAGTGTACATACAATTCTCCCTTGGGGAGAGGATGAACCACACATAATAGACGTTAGTCACTTAAGGCACTTCAGTGCTTAATGCACTTCAGGAAGGTGTTCAGCTTCTATGACGGTTTGGGTGGTAGAAGAACATACAGAATAGAATAGTAGTGTGCCCTTGGGCAAGTCACTTAATTTTTCTGTGCAGCAGTAAAATGTGGATAATAATGCTTACGCAGCTTTGTAAAGCACTTTGAGATCTATGGATGATATTCTAGATAATTCCAAAGTATTATTAAAATATGAAATGTACAGGCAATGAAAACCTAATTGATCAATTGGTCTCACAAGCCAAATAAATAATCATCTCAGGAAATTCGTGTCAAGTGAACAAACAAAAGGGAAGAATACATTTTATCAGGTAAATACACTAACTGACGTTTTGGTGAACTGAAAAGCTTTTGTAAAATAAAAAATGTTTAAACTCCCAGATCGTGGGTCGACTTAAAAATGACAATTTTAAAATAAAACTCACTTTCTCCTTTATCTACCTGCCAGACCCCAGAGCTCCACATTTACACAGCAGGAGCTGATTATAAGACAAGCACCATTTTCTAAAATTCCTATTCAATCCTTGCCGTGTCATCTGCTCTTCTTGAGGGAACAGAATCCTCAGCACAGGTTTTGACAGGTAAGAAATGATGCAAATTGTTTTGAATATTTTGCTTTCACTGCTAAGACAAGTTTGATTTTTTATGTACTCCTACATTCTGCTATTCATATGGTATTTGTCACATTTATTAATGATTCATTTTCATCATTTAAATTAACCTTTCAGCTGAGAGGTAACTAATACGAGAGTCTATACTCTGACATTATTGTTAACCATTGTAAAACTTAGATTCATCATTCTAATAGTGTGCCAGTTAACATTTCTGGCATATGCCTGACAGCTCTGGGCTATGTGAGCTCTTCTCTTGTCATGAAATAGGAGGCAATATGACTTCACTGCTTCCTGCTAGTTTATTACAAGAGCTGTGCAAAAGATTTTATAATGAAAACCCAAATGTAGCCTGGTTTGAGGTTTCTTTAGAAACCTCAGTGGCAATTCAGGTTGAGGGAAACAACTAAGTGAACCTGAGCTGTTTTAAGAAAACTTGAACCAGATTGTGTTTTCGGATTTTCCCCCCTTTTTTGCCCCCTGCCCTCCATGAAATTTGGCAAAATAATGCTGACACCTGTAAGGTAGTCATATTTCTAAACTTCCATTCTCTGAAGTGTGAGACACAGCTCACCACAACAAGGGACACTACTCCCTGAAATAAAGGACATTGTTTGCTTTCTCAAATGTTCCTTCTCTTACCCTACCAACCCCCCAGAAGTGGGGTGAAAAATTATGGGTCCCACTGAGACACTTCTTCCCATACACATGTAAAGGAGAGAGACAGTATCTACATTTGGCCCATGTGTCAAGAAAACTTCCTAAATGTACACATTTAAAGAATAGAATTTTTGAGCAGCATACTTCCAGAAATGGCATTGGCCAATATATCAAATCAATGAAGGTACCAGACTGAAGGGGTTCCATGTACCCTGAGGCAAGAGAAACTATGATACAGAGCTTTTGTTTTCACTTAGGGCCTGTGCTCGCATCAGATATACCCCTGGAAAATGCATGTGAGGAATATGAAGTATCATCAATGTGTATTTTCTCCAAAGAATTCCCTTTTTATTTCTTTATTTTTAATTTCCTCTTTCTTTTAGTGAATTGCTGCCAAGACAAAAAATAACCCATTATTATGTCAATGTCCTATTTAATATGTCATCCTGTTGACTCCAGGTGAGCAATTTGCTTTCAGGGCAGATTCATTCCTGCTGGTTCCCAAGGTTCAAATTGCACCTCTCTGTGCCAGTAAGGGTCATTACATTCTCTGCCTCCCCTCAGGAGGACAGGTGGTGTTTGCACACTGCTATCTGCTGGGGTGCCCACCATGGGTAGGCTGGCTGCTTTTAATCTCTGCCAGGGCTCCATAGGAGACTCGCAGGTGCAGACTGCAGTAAATATCAGTGCATCCTCTGTTTTCTTGACCAAGACGCTAAAGCTTAGCCAACACTTCTGGAGCTGTGCTGGCTGCCTGAAGATTACTGATACACTGTGCTTTTGCAGCCCCCCTTTTCTGCCACCAAGGGCCTGGCTTCTGACAGTGCAGACCATCGAGTGGATTTGACCTTCTGATGTTAAAAAGAGAAGTGGAGCTGTCTACTAAAACTGGGCATATTGAGACTAGCCTTGGTACATTACTAAAGTCACTAACTGCTTTACTGTCTTACACATGCCCACTTACGCGAGTGCAGTAGAACCCTGATCATCTGAAGGGCTTGGGACAACATTCAGGAGTTTGGATAGAGGGGGGACCTTTGGGCGGGCTTTGAGGCCCTCTCCTACACCACCTTAGAATCTCATGTATTGGAATTCCCAGAGAGAGGGGGCAGGGTTTTGTCTGACAGAACATTCTAATGAATGAGGCACATACAATGGAAATTCTATGGGGGAGTTAAATAATCTTGTGGAAATGCCAGAGGAGATAGTAGATGTAGGAAGGTTTCTCCCTTCCCTAATTTTTTCTTTGTAAATACAGAGACAGATTTTTCTATTACATAATTTCTCCCACTGCATTAGGGTCCAGGTGGTTTATGTTTCTATGGCTTTTTTCCAATCCATCTGGTTCTATTGCCTCTATTTTCAAAATTGTGTGTTTTTTTTTAAATTTTTAATTAGAAGAGGATTTCCCCCAGTTCAGCTGTGAACAATTTTGCCAATTAATCTTTATCATTCTTTTCCATTCTGCTTTTTAAGTGGCCAGGTTATTTAATGCATTAATAAATGTTATAAAACAACTGCACAATATAGCCCCCAATTCAGGAAAGCATCTTTATTCAGAACAGCATTTAAGCACATGCTAAACTTTAAGCATGTACTTAACGTATCACTGAAATCAATGCTGTCCTGGATAAGGGTGGAGTTAAGCATGTGTTTAAGTGCTTGTCCTGAATTGGGGCCATTGAGATGAAAGCTATGGTTAAATTGTGAAGGGACAGTTTTGGAATGATAAGACTCAAGGAAAGGTGAAATAGAGGGATAGGATATGTTTTGCAGATGTTTGTTAGAGGTTCAGTTTTTTAAAACAACCCTGATATGCGTTCTCCTAAATAATGTTTAGCATCTGCTGTAAAAACAGGAGTCTTTCTCTTTAAAGTAGAGGTGTTGTTTTGAGATGTGCAATGTCTGCCTGTCATATAAGGGGAATGAGATTTGGGAAATGACTTTAATAACTTTAGAAGCCTGTGACAGTACAACTCTCCCCGTACCATGCTGGGGATTAAAATGAACTTCGTAAAATTGCTCTTTGTTGTTTCTCCCCTCATAGCACAGAATACTTCATTAATCCATCTGGGTCAACCTGGATGTTATGGATCCCATGTCTCTGATGCCTTCCCATTAGTTTTATGGTTCAGACTTCTCTGATAATTCTTGTATGTGTCATTTCTGGTGACAGAGCATCTCTCTTTTGAAGAAATTTCCATCAGGGATGCACACATTTGGCCATTATTATGTGCTCTTTCTGCTCATAGACATTTACTTAAAGCTGCTGTTTTTTCACCAGGCTGGCCTTGCTAATATTATTCAGCTTGGTACCTGCCCCCTCTTTGTGAAAGCTCTCATTCCACTCAAACTCACTTTATGATTAATTTTTGACATGCACCAGTGCAATCTAGTAATCACTCTAAAATGTATGAGGCCAATTCAACCCTGCTGTAAGTGGATCCAGCTCCACTGACTCAATTTGGCCCTGTAAGGACGTTTGGATCAGGCTCCATATTAAGGCTCCATTTAAATGATTTATAAAGGGTTACTAAATGGCTGATTGATGTTAGAAGCATATTGCAAACATGAGTCACTTGTTATAGCACAGATGCTATAAATACATCTGCAGAATATGTTATAGATGGTTATAAGCAACCTACTCTCTTGTTAGACTCTGTACCAATTGGTTAGCCATTTATTAACCTTATTTATAAACAGAACTTTAATATAAAGTGTGAAACAAGTTTGCTTTGCATTTTTAGCTTGATTCCGAAATCTCCATTAAAGCAGTCACTAAAACACAGCCAGCAGTCTAGGAATCCAACATTATTAATTCCCTCACAGATAATTTATCAACACTCATGGCTCCAAGATTAAATAATAATAGGAAATGACAATGTCTCAAATTAGATATGCCAAATCATTTATCATTTTCAATAACTGCCATCAACCCCAATTTGTGAGGCTCCCACCAACATACAGAAATGGAATTATTAATGAGGTAATAATTCAATTTTCTCTTAGGAACTGTAATTCATAAGAAACTGGTTAGTTACATCGTGATGATTTCCAGTCAGAGCTGTTGGCAGCAAAGGCAGGGCAAGCAATGGGGAAAGGAAAGAGAGAAAAATGACACTCAACCAATAAAAGGTCTTTGGCCATCAGGTTAGTGTTCTGTCTCTTCCCAGGCTGTGAGATTGGTTTGCAGTTGTATTCCAGCAGCTGATAGAACTTATACGATTAGACTTGCATGAATATAAATAAGAGAAAGAAATTTGCCTGGAAATAGAATTAGAAGGAGAGACGAGTTGTATTAGGTACGTAATTACAGTAACAGTGGCATCTCCCCTTTTTGCTGCTTTCATTTTCAGAACATCTTGTCCAGATAATAATAGGATACGCAGTGGCACCGCAGGATCGGTAAGTTAGTTCAAATATCCTTCCCAGAAGCAGACTGGCAACTTTCTGGATCTGAGTGTTGCTAATAAGTCAGTCTTGTGATGGGAAGGTCAGCTGCCCCGGGAGGGATAAGAAGCTTGCTCAGAAATTCCAATTAACTTTAACTCATCTCCAGTTTCTGCTGAAACCATTAGTGATTTTTTAATTTAGTGTAATGCCTGCTGAGGAACATGGCTGGGAAATAACTTAATGTTTTAATGTACCCATTGTTAGACATCTTAACAGCATACAATAAGAACACAACAAAACATTTAAAATGGAAATTAAAGAACCAATTACTCCCACATGGAAAATATCCAAGGGATTTCATGAGGGTCAGGATTTTACCTCAAATGAAAATAAAAAAATGGAATTTCAAGGGCATTTTCTACATATTTATAAATACTCTAATATTAAAGGAAACAACATTGCCTTCAAGATTATAGACTGTGCTTTATACACTGATGCACTGAGTTCCACTGGTCCTAGACCATCCTTGATTCTACCCTGTTCCAGCTCCAAACACAGTTTTCACATTCCATTGTATCTGCTCTTAGTAAAATCTCTAATGACTCAATCCTGGCCAAATCTCAGGGCTGTCCCTTTTCATCTTCCCTAATCTCTCAAATTGTTTTGTACACCACTGACCACTCTCTGATTCTTAAAATTCTGTCCTCCATCAGCTTCTGCAGCTCTGTCCTCTCATGACTCTCCTTCTACTTCTCCAATGGCTACTTTAGTGTCTTGTTGGGTGGATCTTCCAATTGCCTCTTCATTGGATGTTCCCCAAGGTTGGGCCGTTGGTCTCCTGCTTTTGTCTCGCTAGACCCCATCTGTAGATGCTCTTATCCACAAGCATCAATTAATACCTTCAGCAACAACCCACTAAGCTAGTTATCTACTGGTTCTCACCATGCAACCCACATCTCAGCTTGTCTGGCATTTCCTCAGAGAAATCAAGATGGTAACATAAGCTCGACAGAGTCAAAACTGAACACAAAACCCAAGTCAACTTTCCCCTCTCCTTCATACCTCTATTACTGCAGATTACATCACCATCATCACAGTCTCTTAGGTCCATTTTCTTTGGCCCACAAATCCAGACTGTATCTTAGTCTTGCAGCTTCTACCAATATAATATGTCAAAGATTCTTTCTTCTCTTGTCTGTCTCAACTGCCAAAGCTGTTGGCCTAGGTTCTCATAGTCTTGTTCTTCAACTACTGTAATCTCTTTCTGTCTGGCCCCAGTGCCAGCTACATTGCTTCCCTCAAGTCCATTAAAAATGCTGTTGCTAAGATCATTTTCCAGGCTCATAATTACAAACAAATTTCCCCTCTATTTGTATCCTGCCACTAGCTCTTCTTCTTCTACAGCACTAAATACAAGCTAATCTTGTCCTTCCCCATTTAAACTCACCCTATGCATAAGATCTACTAACTAAATCAAGCCCCACCATTGCTCTGCCAGCGATGTCACACTTCATCACTGCTTTGTCTTCTTCTCCCTCTGGCACCAGCCCTGGATCTCAGTGTGATTTACAAATATCAATTAATTAAGTCACTCAACTTCCCAGTAAATTAATGTTATTATCCCCATTATGCAACTACATAAATTAAACTATAGAAAGACTATTTATATTCTGGTTTTCAAAAGTGCTGAGCACTTGCATTTCTACTGACTTCCATGGGAGTTGCAGGTACCCAGCATCTATGAAAAGAAGATCCTTATCAGAAGATTTGCTCAAAGTTACAGATTCAAGCACAGAGCAGAGAAAGGAATGAAAGAATCCTAGCTCCCAGTTCTGTGGGTTAACCACTTCTCAACAAAGCAACAGTGCAGGGATTTTACAGATAGCACATGATATATATTTTTATACTAGTGAATTATCAAGAGATTTCATGGCAAATCTTAGGAGCTTTCATGACACTTCCTATGAAAATGGTTAGCTTACACAGATCACCTATTTAGTAGAGATGAACTGGTTCAGACAAAATCAGAACTTTTTTATCCATCCATTCAGCAAACCTTCTGTTTTGTGTTCACTCTTGAGTTTCTCTACTCTTCTTGGGTTTGGTCAAGACCAAATGCAGGAGGATGGAGAAGCTACTCTTACTGCACTTCCCCTTCCAAATATAACCAAGAAACTCTTGAAATCTTGTGAGAAGTAAGATCAATATTTTCATAAACTTCCAGATCAATTTCAGAACATAAGAACAGCCACACTGGGTCAGACCAAAGGTCCATCTAGCCTAGTATCCTATCTTCTGATGGTGGCCAATGCCAGGTGCCCCAGAGGGAATGAACAGAAGAGATAATCATCAAGTGATCCATTCCCTGTCACTCATTCCCAGCTTCTGGCAAACAGAGACTAGGACACCATCCCTGCCCATCCTGGCTAATTAGCCATTGATGGACCTATTCTCCATGAAACCAAACAGGTTTGGGTAAACTACCAAAATGCACCTCCAGTCTTTCAAGGGGGACCCAGCACTGTACTCCAGGTCAAATTTTGGACTCAACAATGAACTGTAATGAAACTCTCCTGATACATCTAATAAATAGGTGGGCTCAAATTCTATACTAACTTACACTCCATTTAAGTCAATGGAACTGCATAAGGGGCAAGTCAACTTGAAATCTGGTCAGGAAATTCAGATGTCATACAGGGTTTGCACCTACCTGTCTCCCTTCCATTGCTCCTTGCATTTCCTTGAATGTTGAACTAAATTCTCCAATGAAGTCATGTTTGCCATTGGAGTCCCAGTCCCAAACTATGCACTGATGAGGGAGAGGAAAGAAGAGAGGAAAACATTGTTTTCTTTAGGCAACAAATTTGTAACTGAGGAGCAATTACAGTATTTATTTGATGAAATGTTACTATGGAAACAAAATTAAGCAGTAAAAACACATTCTTGTCAAGATCGGAATGAAACATAGCTTACCAGAAGGGTGGCATGTTTATTGTATTAATGGCTGAAATTGCATGTTTAATGAAAGAATTGATTGAACAGATCTTATATCCAAGTATACAAAAGCATGTTAGGTATAATTGTATATTAGTGTTCACACAATGTTTTGAGTTATAATAATACTGAATACTTTGCTCTGGAAAGTGCTTTACAAACACTAATTCATCTTTATAACACCCTTGAGCGGTAGGTAATCATTATTATTCCCATTTTACATTTAATGAAAGAGAAACAGAAGTTACGCTGAACAGTTTCTCCAATGGCCTTTGTGCCTGTGTGCTTCTTTGTTAGGTGCCCATCTTGAGATACCTGGTGCTCATCACCTGCTGTTCCAGTTGCCTTTCACTAGAATTGTGTGGACTCAGCACTTCTGAAAATCAGACCCAAAGTGTCTCAGGTTGGCACACAAAAATGGAGGTGCCCAAAATCAGATGTCACTTTGTAAACGTTCGCCTGAATGACTTGCCCAAGGCAAGAAAACAAATCAGAGGAAGAACTGGGGTTTGAATCCAAGAGTTCCTGGCTCTAAAGAGTAGATCACACTGCCTATTAATACGTACATATTTTAGCAGCAGCAGCAGCAGAGCTGGCCATAATTGCAGGCGATTTCCAATTTAACTGCTTGTTTTCAGCCATTCATAACTTTCATCTGTAAACATAGTCACTCTTGCTAACTTATAAGAGAATACACCATCACCTTGAACTTTAGAAAAGTTATTTATTGATTTTGATTACAAAAATATGAAAAAAAAAACCCCACAGAGAAGTGAAACATTTCATGGTCCAGCTGCCCACCTTGACTGGCAAGCAGCTTAACATTCATAGAACAATATAATGGTTAAACAACAGATTTTAAAACTGGCACATTGTCAGTAAATATTCCAACACACATTGCTCCCTAGGTTCCTTCGGACAAAAGTTTGCGTACTTGGACAGGTCTTGCAGCTTGCCTGGAAGGTCAATAAAAATAGACTCTAGGTCCAGGGGACCAGCTTGGCAAGCCAGGAACCTGGCTTCAAATGTAGGTGTTATTTTTCATCTCTATATCTCAACCAGGTTCTTAAATTCATGAAGCCAGGTACCTTAGTCTGTTTTGTGGAGAGAGGGCAGGGAGGCAACTACATTCTTAACTGAGACTTCACAGGTGAATATGTCACTGCTCACTTATCATTTAACTTCCTTTCTTCCAAAGACTTTATTGTAGTTTGACCTTTCAGACTCTTTCCTATTTAGAATGCCTCATAAACGACATGGTCTACTGCAGTCAAGTTTCTTTGATTCACAAACAAGCAATATGTAGCAGTCACACAAGGAAAACTGCAGTATCTGTGCTCTTCCAGACTCTAATCAGTGGGAATGGTTCACGAATTAGACACCTCCCTCTCTTGAGCGTTGTGTCGTTGTATCAGGTGCATTTTTTTTTTTTTTACCTTTCTATGCAATGGTCCCAAAGGGATGGAAATCTTCAAATCAAACAAGTAAAAAGATTTCTCTCTAAAGCACAGAATTGTTTGATGACAGTTTTGACAGAGATGGAAGGGATATGTTCCTCTGTGTGCATGTTTCTAGATTTAGTTTTATTCAGCAACAATAGTATAGAATTGGATTCCCTGTTCTGATACCAGGAATATCTCTTGAAATATAACTTGAAACAGCATTTCCATCACTAACAGTCAGGGCCGGCTCTGGCTTTTTTGCCGCCCCAAGCAAAAAACAAAAACAAAAAACACGTGCAGGGTGGCTGGAGTGGTGAAGCAAAAAAAGAAAAAAAAAAACAGAAAAAAAAAAACCTTTAGGGCGGCCAGAGCCAGGGTGCAAACTTTCAGTGCCACATACTTGGTGGCTCGCGGCTGCCCCCCCTGGCCGCGCTGACTAGCGGGACTCCCTGTGCTGCAGACGTGCCCCAAGCAGCAGAGTGTGTGCCCGAGCTAGCCGGGGGGGGGGGGGCAGAGGGAGGAAGTAGGGAGGAGAGAGAGAGAAGGGGCGTGGCCAGGACTTCCTTCAGCCGGGGTGCTCGCCACTCGGCACCTCCTGCCGCGCCGCCTGCCGGGAGGGCTCCACACCACTCCTGCCTGCAGGTGAATTGAAGGTCGATGGGGAGGGAAGGATGCAGGCTGCCAGGCTTGCTGCAGACCTGACACTGGCTGAGGCAGATGGAGCGCGCAGCCCGCTCCCAGCAGGGTGCTCCCCTCCTCCATGCCACTGCCCCCTACAGGGTGGCCAGAGCAGCGAACAAAAAAAAAAAAAAAGGGGGTGGCTGTGCTACCCTAGGATTGGACGGAATGCCACCCCTTAGAATCTGCCACCCCAAGCACGAGTTTGCTCGGCTGGCACCTGGAGCCGGTCCTGCTAACAATGCAGATGAACCCTTTATAATGAAATCGTCATACTAAAAAACTCTGGTACACGTACATTCTTAACTACAGCTGTTAGGGAGACTGGTCAAAAAACCCACAAAAACAATTTTGCCAACATTTTTGAAATTTTGAATTTTTTTCTGTTCCACCTAGTTTGAAATGGATCCACTTTCTGTTTTCTGTGGAATGGTCTGCTAATGTGTTTTACTAAAACAATTTTCAAAATGTATTTAAAATGTTTTTCCAATTTTTTTATTTGCTGAAAACACAGATTTCCGAAAGAAAACACTGTTTCTGGTGAAATACGTTTATAAATTAAAATTCTAATGACTGAAAATTATTTTTATAATTAAAAAGAACATTGGTGAGGATATTGGTAAAATAAATCTTGGAAAATGTAGTGAAAATGGAAAATTTCAAAAATATTGACACGTTTTTTGCAAAAGGGCAAATTTTCAATGAAAAAAAGTTTCCACATGAAAAACTTCAACAAGCTCTAATTTTTAGTGTGCAATTAAGCTCCACTAGATGATGAACATAGGATCAGACACAAGGTTACCTCTGATCTCCACCATGAGCAAATGAGAAGCTTTGAAACAATAAAAATAAAATCAGTTTCTGCATAAGAAAACTAAGAGTTAGAGCTCTTCACCTACAGAATATAATGAAATGCCCAGTGTGATAGTCCTATAGTATACAAAATGGTAATTGTTGCACAAATAGGACTCCAGTTATTAAACAACTCAGAACTGCTGTTGAATGTGTGATAATTGACTCAGTGAGATTAATTGATATAGCACAAAACAAACTCTCTGAGTACTGTGTGGTTTGGAGTAATATCTTGAATCGTATTAAAAGGTTCTTGAATATTTATTTTGTTGATATGTGGCCAATTGCACCACAATAATGAGGATAATGTATCTTTATTTACTTAGTGAAAAGATGTGTAACAGAGTCTGAGATTCACGTTATACTATTCTACGTTAGGAGTTTTTATTATTGTTTATATTATATATCAATTCTGTTCAATTGATGTTGCTGTCTTGTATGCAGGACAAAACTTGTAGACCACATTCACAAGTATGTGCCAGATGCTTTGCATCACTCTGATGAAACAAAGCAATGGAGTTTTTGGCTGGTTTGCATCAACGGAGAGGCACAAAGCAGCCAGAGCATACCCCTTATTTGTATATTACATACCAAAATACCTATGTTAAAATAATGGTGTTTAGGTTTCAAATTCAAGCACTTTGAAGATGGAAATGCCAGTTTAAAGTTGCCAGTGTAACCTTAATTCTTCCCCTCTGAATGCCCATCCAGTGAGGCAGGGGTCCTGTGAAAAAATAGTATGTGCTCATGTAATTAAAGACTGTCATAATGCATATGCACAAGGGGGCTAAATAAAGGTTGCACAGGCAAAGTGAATGTGACATTCTATCAAATTAGCATGATAGTGTTTTACACCTACTTTGCAGAATGAATATGACTAGATAAGGGGACAGGGTGTGGAAATCACACTCAGTATGTCCTATAATCTGATGGCAGCACTATACTGTATGAGTATTTATTATGCACTTCAAAAATAATTAAAGTTTTTAAAAACAGAGAAGTGAAACATTTCAGGGTCCGGCTGCTCACCTTGACTGGCAAGCATTTTACCTGCTTTCCCTCCTCTCGTCTGACATAGACCAGTTAGTCAGCACTTGTAGCTACAGAGGACAAATGCTAGCGGCCCCATGCTCCTGAACAGAAGTACTGAACTGGTGGCAAATGCTGTTGAGTGCTCATGCAATACCCATCAATTTCAGTTAGCTGCAGGTAAAGGGATTCAGCACGAGAGCACAGGACTAATCTTCTGCAGCTGCAAGCCTCTCTCTGACAAATGGAAAAAGAAAAATCCAATGAAGGGAGACAGGTTCATAGACATCTATGAACAACAACAAAAATAATGTGTTTCTTTGCCCTCAGTATTATGTGGCCACTAAAGTTTGGAGGAGAAGGACCAACATTAGTTTTTCAGTAGCCCTTAACCATAGTATTTTAATTCCAGCTATGTCCTCCAAGTTCTACCTCCCAAGGTGGCCCTGTGTGATCTTGCTCTAGTCACTGCTGAATTGCTGGATCCGCTTTCCACAGGTTACTGGAATAGAAAATGAGCAAAGAATCATGTTGCTTTAGTGACTCATCTATTATCTGCTTTTCATTAGGATTCTGAGCAGAGGTTAAGAAGAGGGAAGGACTATTAGGGAGATTAGAATTTTAACTGGAGATTATCTAAGTCAAATTATGTTTAACACATTTAACAAAATAGGGATCAAGATGCTTGTTTGTTTCATTCCAGAGGTGGTCTAACTTTAGCGTTTAGGAAGCCACGTACTATTTGGCACAACCTCAGCAGTTGAAGGGATACACCAGGGATAGTTTACAAGGAAACACAGTATACTGGCACACTTGTACTGGAGCAGCATGGGCTCTCCATCTGCATGTGCTTTATGGCAGTCAATACTTGACAGCTAGATCAAGCACACACAAGACACACGTGACCGGCACCAGAGCTGCAATCTAAGCTGGGGATCCCGTATGGGGCAGCTCCTTCTCCCTGGGGCAGAGATGACTTTGCAGCACCAGCTCCCACTTCGCCTCCCTCCCCATGCCACTCGGATGGGGGTTTGGCTCAGCCCAGCCCAGCCCAGAAGGGTGTGGGAGCAGCGCCCTTAAAGATCAGGGCCTGCGGCTCATTGCAGAGCCTGGCCTCCAGCTCTCACACACAGCACAGGGAGGGAAGGGCATTTCTCCTGCCCCAGCCTATCTCACTTGGAGACGCAGACTGACAACACCCCTCGCCCCTCCTGTGATCGCTGCCTGCAAATCCCACCGCCAGCTTGGCCCAGGGCATAGGGACTGGGGATGCTGGGTCATCAGTCCGCCCCAGCCTGTTCTCAACCAGGATCAACTCCCACCTGCATCTCGTGGACAGCCCATGCTTCAGCTCCCAGCCCAGCTTTGCAGGTGGCAGGTGAGTCCCAGGGGAAGGGGAGAGTGAGCATGGGGGCAGGGCTGCAGCGTCCGGTTTTAAGAAATTGGAAAGTCGGCAACCCTGATCACACTTCCTTTGTGTGACCACCAAGCTCACCCCAACATCCCTTCTTGAACTCTAATATGTTCCACAAAAATATCACATGGATTTTACTAAGCAGCCTACAACTCCAGACACTATTAATATTCAGCCATGCTGTCTGTACAGTAAAAGTAATTTTTTCCACTCCCAGGAGTTGTGGGAAGCTTTGGCATCATGACTGTCAAGGGAAGGATAATTTATCTCACAAGGGCCTTCAGGTTTTCCCCAGACATAGTTCTGGACAAGGGTCCCAATAACCAAATTCAGATTTGGATCAAAATTGGCTCAGATATTTGTTTCCTTAAAAGGCTGTAGACTGTGGCCTTTGGTGGGTAGGTAGGTAGGTAGGTAGGTGAGTGTTCATTTCTGGACCCAAATACAGGGTGCAGCCCTAATCAATATAATTTATTTTGACCAATCAAGTTTAAACAAACATGTTCCCATTGCAGGCTTTGGTTTAAGAATTTAGATGGCACTTGCCATTTCTCAGAGACAATGGACTGAGCCAGATATGCCCCATTTTTGTAACAAAACTGAGTTGACGGATACTAAATGGTAATGTAAAGATATAAATACACCTCTACCCCGCTGTAACACAATTGTGGGGAGCCAAAAATCTCTACCGTGTTATAGCTGAAACCCCATTATATCGGGGTAGGGGTGGCAGGGCTCTGGCGGTGATTTAAAGAGCTCTGGGCTCCAGCTGCTGCGGGAAGCCCCAGGCCCTTTAAATCGCTGGTGGAGCCACACCGCCACAGCCCCAGGGTGGGAGAGGCAGGGCTCCAGCAGTGATTTAAAGAGCTCCTGGCTCCAGCCGCTGTGGGGAGCCTGGGCCATTTAAATCGCCGGCGAGCCCCACTGCCACAGCCCGAGGGTAGGAGTGGGAGGCCTCCAGCGGGATTTAAAGGGCCTGGGGCTCCCCACAGCAGCTGGAGCCCTGGACCCTTTAAAGCTCCGCCAGAGCCCCGCTGCTACCGTGCTATACGCAAACTTGTGTTATATCGGGTCACATTATAGAGGGGTAGAGGTGTAGTCACCCTTCCAGCAGCAATAGTAACATTAAAACAAAAAGTTTTCTAAAGTCAACACTATGAATAAAAAAAATTCCCAGAAACAGGTGGCTCGATCATCAAACTGCAAAAGTTTGTCACTCATCAGGGTTTTTACTACTCTGCAATGATCTCCAGTTGGGATACAGTGATGAAGTCTCCCACTGAATATTTGCAATAAACCTTCTACTCTACACTTGGCCCAATCTCATTTGCATGTTCTTATAGGAAATCCTTTGTCTAATACCTCAGGGGTTTTTTGCTATGACAACAGCTGAGCAATATATTCAAAGCAAAATTGAAAGAACTTGAAATTTTCCTATTTTCAAATGTATGGAGTTTCTACAAAGTTGCAAGGACAAATTCAGTTCCCAGTTACACAGGTCTAAATCTGATTGACTCAACATACAACAGGGGAATAACTCCAGATTACACATGTGTAACTGACAGAAACTTGGTCCAGAAATTGGTCTAGGGTGTTTTGTGTGAAATATTTCACAAGTGAAATTTTCATCAAAGTCAGGCATGATTTCCCCCCTTCTCTTCACTATTTGGGTGTCCGAATTTTTTTTTCCTCATTTCAGATGTTTGCTGGGACTGGTTACTTGGTGGCAATCAAACGGCTGAAGTCACCTGATATTTTTTCTGGATCCCTGACTGGCTAAACCCCACCATGCCCCTAGCTCATCAGAGTCAGCAGAAGATAATCTGACATTTTCTCAAAGGGAGCAGCTACACTATTCTGAACTACTCAGAAAATGAAATGAATGGGAGCAGGAGAGTTCACATGTTTCAGAATTACTCTAGCAGCCTGTGTGCAGACTTGGGAAGACAACCTGACAACAGTTTGCACTTGGTTTCTTGAAGCCTAGAATTTTTTTCTTGTAGTGACAGTTTATATTCTGCAAAATCTTAATATGTCTCATAGCTCAGCAAGAGAGCTAGATCTGCCCATGGCGTAATCCTGGCCCCACTGAAGAGAATGGGACTTTTACCATTGATTTCAATGGAGGCATGATTTCATCCCTCATGTCTGATACCTCTGTGCTACGTTTGCATGATATTTAAAGGGGCTGGGGCCATAACAGACTCAGTTATCTGCAGATCAAACACAAAGAGGGACCTGTAACACAGAGGTTCTCAATCTTTTTCTTTCAGAGGCCCCTGCAACATGCTATAAAAACTTCACGGCCCACTTGTGCCACAGTAACTGGTTTTCTGCATATAAAAGCCAAGGCCAGAGTTAGGGGGTAGCATGCAGGGCAATTGCCTGGGGCTCCGACAAAGCTACATTGCTCAGGCTTCAGTTTCAGCCCTTGCTGATGGGGCTCAGGGATCTGGGCTTCAGCCCCAGGCAGTGGGAGGACTTTAGCTTTCTGCCCTGAGCCCCAGCGAGTCTAATGCTGGCCCTGCCTGGAGGCCCCCCTGAAACCTGCTCCAGGCTCCCTAGAGAGCCCTGGTCCCCTGGTTGAGAACTACTGCTGTAACACACACACACACATTGGTGGGTTACACTTAGCTAATGGGTAAGTGATTCATCAGTCTTTATGGCACGTCCTAACCAGTGACCAGCATAGTTCTTGGGCATGGCTGCAATACAAATGAGAATTTTTAATAATTATCTTTTCTGCAGGTCCAAAAATGCAGAATGCAGTGCTTTAAAATTACTGGCCTGAACGAAAAGTAGAGGAGGGAGAAGAATTCTTGTTCTGTTTTCTACCACGAATGGCAGTTCCTCTCTTTCAAGATCAGAGATTCAGTTAGTATTTTATTGATTACTGTTACATGACACTGGGCTGAACTGCATTTACTTCCCCACTCCGGCCCTTGCAGAAAGTCCTTCATTGTAAAAGGGACATTCTATGGAATCTTCAGCACCGAACTAGATTCTCAAAACCACTGTCTGAAAATGTTGAACACATCAGCAGTGAGTCAGCTGGGGAAATCTCACAGCTGGAAGCCGCCTTTTACTGACAACTCACAGCAGGCAGGGACCATTAGGTACCTTCAAAACAGACTGCTTTAACCAATGGCTTATTATTTGTATTACTTATTATTGTTGTTATTTACTTTTGTCATTCTATTATTTTTACTTTGTATTACCACAGCACCTAGGAGCTTTAGTCATGGACTAGGACCCCACCATGCTAGGTACTGTGCAAACAGAACAAAAAGACAGTTCCTTGAAATAAAATCATGTACAATAGCACTTTACAGCCTAAGACCCGATTTTCAGTCACTTGGACGGGGTGCTGTGGTGAATGTGAAATGCATACCTATTGGCACTGTGCATGCAAATCCCCAGTTTGAAGGACTGGGGTGCCTATCAAGTTCCACACACATCCAAAACAGATTTGTATGCACACTTCTGGTAGCACATACCCAAAGTAGGTACATAGTTGTGTACTCATAATGCGCATGCCTACACATTTATTGAATATGAGGCTCTCAATACATTTACAGCAAAGAGCTCCATGTTAACTACACATTCCCATCTCTCTGTGCCCTCAGCAAAAATGACCCAAGCAACGTTGGATGGAGAAACAGAAGTGGAATAATTTTTAAATATCCTGTTTGTATTCATAAAGAATTCAGTGTCTAATGCATAACAAACACATTATGGGCTACATCCTCAATTGGTGTAAATTAGCACAGCTACGTTTACCTAGCTGAGGGTCTGGCCCTATTAATCCACTTTCCCCACCCTTTACCTCATTACATAACATGCAACTGTTTCTAAATCATAACATAACAGACATATGCATGATGGCTACTTTTGAAAACACTTCATTCAGATTCCTTCTTGTTTAAGTGGGAAGACTATCAAAGTATCTCATTCAGTTTTTTCAATAAATAGTCCCCCCCCCCTCTCATTTTGTTCCAGGCAACAGATGATGAGTACAATATTTTTGTGAGAACTGATCAATCAGTCCTCGCCAGGGCCGCCCAGAGGATTCAGGGGGCCTGGGGCAAAGCAATTTTGGGGGCCCCTTCCATAAAAAAAATTACAATACTGTATTCTCGTGGGGGCCCCTGCGGGGCTCGGGCAAATTGCCCCACATGCTCCCCGCCAGGGGCGACCCTGGGAAAAATAAACCTTCCACATCTTGGCACAAACCCAG
>NC_133770.1:83387707-83434093 GCF_003597395.2 Chelonoidis abingdonii
CCTACTTCCTGCCCCCCAACTGCCCACCCCCCTTAGAATCCCTGACCCATTCTGTTCCTGGCACCCCGCTCACCCGGAGCCTCAGTGCATCGTATCCAGCAGTGTCCCTGAACAGCGGTGCAGTGTGGCTCCCGCGGAGCTCCTGAGCTCCGCCCTGCTCAAACCCACGTGGTAAGGGAGAGGGCTGGGCGCTCAGGAGTCCTGCCAGAGCCACAGGGCACTGCTATTCAGGGACTCTGCTGGATCTGCTGAGGCTCCGGGTGAGTGGCGGAGGTGGGGTCGGGTTGCGGCGGGAGCCTTGCCCATTCTCTTGGGGGCCCCTGCGGAGCCCAGGGCCTGGGGCAAATTGCCCCACTTGTCCCCCCCTCTGGGCGGCCCTGGTCCTCGCTGAGCCCCCTCCCCCATTATTTGTCACATTTACTGTCAACAGATAAGTGGGACAAAATGTGTGCAACTCTAGTTGGGTAATACCTTAAACACCACAGGAGGCATTACTTATTGAGAGATTCATCAGATTCAACTGTGGGCACATTGATGAAAACTAATAGTATAATTCAGGAACATAGCAACTAAAACTCTCAACCCAGAACAAAACTTCATTCATTTCCCACTAGCCACCTTCAATTCCAGACAAAAGCTTGAGTAACTACAGAAACTATGAAAGTCATCTGATAAAGATCAACCCCTTGAATGACACCTAGAAATGAACAGCAAGGTAGTGGACTCTTGGGAAAATGGTGCAATCCACTCTCTATCAGTAGTAGCAGCACTAGAGCATTGCAAATGTCTCCACATTCTACTTGTAGTAACGACAAGTTTTTGTATAAAGAGATTGATTACATTGTAATTTATTTTGTCAATCAGTGAGGCGTTAATTATGTATTACTTTGGGGCACCACTATAAAATATGGCCTGGCACACAGTACTAGGTTTAATGGCCCATAACTCGTCCATTTATTAAATGGATGACACCACTGTATCAGTATTGATGATCCTGGACCTTCTGGGTTATGAGTAATTTCTGTAAGTAAGAGTAAGAACTTATGCTGGTCAGGTTTTGTCATAGGGCGATATGGACAATAAATCAGTTCACAAATATTAAGCAGCTGTAAAGTTAAAAAATATTTTAAGACTCCAAACCATCTGTCATTCTGGAACACAAGAGTGGAAGATTTTAGATTTCTATACTAGAGGCAGTCAGTGTGTGTTGAACGAGGCATGCAGTATAACTGGAGCATACAGACTTGGTTAAACTAAGATATCAACCAGCAGGACAAAAGTCCCATCTCCCATCTGCCGGGTAAATTTTTAAATGTTGACTCTGCATTCTACACTTGTTTCATAGGTGGAACTCCCATTGATAACAAAAGAAGCTGCTTACTCTGAAAGGGCCCAATCCTGCAGTTCTTACAACTTCCATTGATATCAAACCTGTCCAAATGGTCTCATGATTTGGATGAAGTACACAAAGGATGCCAATTTATACATGTGCATGTGTGATAGTGTAAGTGTGACTGAGGCATATCAAAGAGGGAGGGGGAGAAAAACTGTAGGGAGATGGACGACACAAGGAGAGTGAGGGAATGGAGGAATGTAGAAATGGATAGGGCCGCTCAGAGGATTCAGGGAGCCTGGGGTCTTTGGCGGCGAGGGGCCCGCGTCGCCAAATTGCCACTGAAGGCCCGGCACTTTGGTGGCGGGTCCTGGGGTGGAAGGACCCCCTGCTACCGAATTGCCACCAAAGACCCGCTCCAGGACTCACCGCCGAAGTGCTGGAAGGACTCCCCACGGCGGGTCTTCGGGGCACTTCGGCGGCAGGTCCCAGAGCGGAAGGACCCCCTGCTGCCAAATTGCTGACGACGACCTGGAGTGGAAGAAGCTCCGGGGGCCCCCGGAGCAAGTGAAGGACCCCACTCCAGGGCCCCCAAAAAACTCTCATGGGGGCCTGGGGCAAATTGCCCCTCTTGCCCCACCTCTGGAAATGGAAGTCCCTGGAAATGGAAGTCAGAGGAAGAGGCCAGAAGAGGGGTAAGCTGGAGGAGAAGGCTGACTGAGTGGATACATAGAAGAGAAGGAGACAAGGAATATGAAAGAAAGGGAAGTAAGGAAAAAAATGTGAGAATGAGATTGGCCTCAGACCCAGGATGGGTTCAGTGCTGCACCAATGACAAGCAATACTTGGTCCTGCTAGTGAAGGCAGCAGACTGGACTCGATGACCTTTCAAGGTCCCTTCTAGTTCTATGAGATAGGTATATCTCCATATACAATGCTGACGGTTTATGTTTGAACACTTATAAAGCTTAATGCATCAAACTTTCAAAACTTGGGCTCTAACTGCACCTACAGAACCAAAACCATATGCATAAGTGCACCAAGGTAAAAGCACACATAACAGCATTTGTGTGTGAACTTCAGTAATTTCCTTTGCAAACTGGCAGTACTAATGAACATCCAGTTACCAATTTGCCAGTCCACAAAGGTACATTTTCTTGAAATTGCAGCCAGATAAAACATTGCTAGAATTAGGAGAGATTTCTGAGCATTGGAAAGTGGTTCACTTCTTATGCTAAAAAGTAATAAATTATAGATTAGAAAATATAGGTTAGTAACTAGTTAGTGAAAAAAACAGGTTGTGAAATATATGTGAAAAACCTCTTAAGGCATGTAAGGGGAAAAAAGACATGGGAAATCATATTTTGTTTAATAAAAACCAGTATAGATTTAGGCAGGCAGTTTAACATATTACTGATATCCTTTTTCTGTCCGTTAAAAGCATTTAAAATATTTAAATAAACAACCAGAAACTAGAATATTATACACAAATGATATTACAAAAAATAATACCTGGATATTACAAATATGTCAATAAGGTAATCAATTGTTCCACATATGAACTTTGTTCAGAGGTTTTCAAGACATGAAACAATATCCATTATTTAATTGATATGTAATCATTTCTAAAAGCTCTGAATATCATTTCATGATTTTAATTTAACTCTTACTGGAAATCATTAAAGATATTACTGCCAAGATGGATAATGGAAATTCAATGGGTGAGGTATATTTAGAGTTCCACAGAGCTGTTGTTAAGGTCCACAAAGGTTGTTAAGGGAGATGAACGGCTAAATTAAAAAGGTAGGAGGCAAAATAAGATGCTGTATTGAAAACTAACTTAAGAGCAGGGTTAAAGGGGAACCATAGATGCATCTCTTCACAGATATGAAATGCATTATGTGCAAGATATATTGGGGATTTGTTTTAGAGCAGCAAAATTGTGTGTGTATGTGCTTGGACCTGAGCACCCTGGAAAAGTTGACATATAAATCTGAACCCTTAACTTTTCCATTCAGGCCTATCTGCTACATATACGGAAAATCAGATTGCTAAGTGTGCTGCACTTCAAAAGGAGTGTGCTGGAAGCTGCTGTCGCAGGTAATTTAGGGCACCTCACAGACCTGAAGGTACCAGGCTACACAGATGGGCTGAAAACAGCAGACTTCTTTTTTTAATTTGTTCATTTTGAAAGAGGATCTTGTAAAGATCTGAATATGGGTGGACAAGAGAGTGAGGATGGGAGCAATATAAACCAAAAGTGGGAAGTGAAAAATGATCCCAGTGAAGGTCCTACAAGAGAATTTAAAGACCAGATGTGAAATTCTGGCTGCCATGAAGTCAGTAGGAATTCAGTGAGGCCTGGATTTCACCCCATGACTTTCCCCACAACAGGACACTTGGTGAGTATGTTAAACCTTCAAATGTAAGTGTGCATTAATATTAGTTGGGAGTACGGCAAGCAAGACACATGATGCTAGATTAATGAAAACTCATACGGAATTTGGCCACACAGATTGATATGATACAGGGAAAATGTCAATTTTCAGTGAAAGAAACAGTATTTCTAAGAGAGAAATTATCAGCTGTTGCTACACACAGACTGAATGCTGTGGAAAATATGTTCAGGCCTAATGGTTTTGAGTAACTATTGTGACAAATTTGTACCAAACACTGCAGTCAAGCGAAGCACGTAATGTGTAAACAGTAATTTATTTGATGAATTTTGTCTCTCTTCTTGGGTTGTCCATGAACAGATTCCTTGAAATTATATATTTATATATTATGAATATTTCCTGTGAATAGCATGTTGCTCACTTATGAGCACTCCATTGCAAGTACTCGATATGTGAAATTCAAAATTCCCCACTGAACAGTGTGAGCAAAACTCTCATGTTTAAATATTATACTCAAACAAGAGAGTCCTCAGCGGCAGGAAACAGCACTGACAGGCTCAAATTTAGGATTTTCAGAAAAGGACCACTGGTTCATTTCCAGAGATTATCAAGGTCAGTAGTGTCCTGTTTTCTAGTGGTAAGCACAACACCAAGTGCTCTGATAAAGCCAGTCTTGGGATTTCTCTGTTTCCATTTTGAACCCCTAGCACAAAACAGAAGAATAAGCTGAACCTGTGCATAACCGTGAAACATAGGATCTAAACAGATGTTTTGGAATATCTAGACAGACTAAAACGATTAGTCTAACTGTTTAGTAGGTACTCTTTGAAGATCTCCTGCAGAGAAGTGTTAACTAAGAATGACCAAATAATTAATCCTGCAAATTCCTCAAGCTGCCCTGTAGTTCTACATTTTTCTTTCCAAGTTGCAGCTTTGAAAATTTGTCCATTATCAACTACCTCCTGCCTTTAAAGTAATTAAACTACACAAAGTGAAACAGAAGAACGATTAGCAATAGGTTGTGGATGAATCAGGACAGTGAGATGTACCCTCAGAAATGCTGAGCCTTTGATGAAAAACAAAAATAATTATCATTGTTCTGAAAAAGGTAGAGAGGGAACTAAACCGAAGTTCAGTTTTGGATTTACCCCTAGTTAAAAGGCGAGAGGGTTGGAGCCACAGTTTTGGCATAATGAATTATGGGGGCCAGCCCCATGAGATTCAGATCTGGATCCAAATTTGCTGCAAATAGTTACTACTGCAACATAAAGTGCTGCTGTGACATTAAAGATGTCAAAGTACTTTCCAAATGGACAAGGGTGATGTCCCCGTGTATTGGACTGAGTCCAGCACAGGCAATTAAATTCTTCCTATTCAACCTCTCCCTGCTATTCTAACTGGTTACCGTATTAGTCTTTGCTTTCTACCTTGAACTGTCATGTAATATTCTTGTGAGCTTTTGAACAGTAGCCACGTCTCACCCCAGAGGTGGGTGCATTTCAGTACTGGATGAAGCAAGCCCAGTGTGTATTTGGCTTGTCCATTTGTTGGGTTTCCTTAGGTTACTTTGGGATTATTTGGTTGAAAGCCAATATAAAATGGAAGATATTATTGTTTATTATTTTAACACGATCTCCTTTCAGTTGAACAGAAATCAAGCCCAGGCTCTTTTTGTTGCTCTTGAGAGAGATTAAAAATCATTATGTTTCCATGCCAAAACCTGCATCACAGAGGAAGTTAATAAAAGCAACTTTCAAGTGAAAGAAAGTCTTTTTATGACTCTGCACAGTCCTTTACTGTATTTGAACTTAGTACATTTAGCAGTATAAATAAGAGCTACTGGGATTCAAAGAAAGGCAACAGATGACTACCTGTGATGTCTCTGTAAAAATAAGTTGCTTATCAGGATGATGCTGTCCAGCTACACATACTGTGCCGGCTGCAGAATAATGCAGGTTACCATGAGAAAAGAATATTATAGTTACCATGTTGGGAATTATTTTTATAATGCAAGGTGCATAACAGAGAAGCAAAGGGATTTGGGGGCAAAGCAGAAAGATATAGCATTAGTGTTTTTAATACACAAAAATACTCTCATTGCTTGGAGGATTTAAAGAAATACTACTGAAAAGAAAGATAGTGTCTTGGAAAAGTGTCTCCTTCACTACAGCAAATATAGTTATTCTTTTAGGGCCAGATTTTCAACCACTGACATCTGCCTTTGTACCCACAATTTATGGTAGCAAGTAACTGAAAGAGGTGTCTGTCAGTCCATGTTAGATATCTAAGTACCTGGTTTAAATGTGCAATAAGGTACTTCAGGATTGTGTAAATTGCCTTAATTATGCCACAAATAATTGAAGATCAGAAAGAGAGGACTGGTTAAAGATGAGTTGACTATTCATCCCTTAATGTCAACATTTTGTTAGCTTAACATACAATTTCCTCTGCATTTAGGAAAACGATGTAGGTGTTGACATTCTTTTATCATTCTGGTACATTAATTGAAAGACTATCATTAGAATAATTGTCAATGGAAGAAGCAAGAGGAATCAAACATTTAATCCAATGTAATTATTACCACAAACTGTTTCCTTTTAACGCTGGTGATTTATGTCACAATGATTGCAGGAAGTAAGGAACACTTATGTAAAATGTGTGCGTATATTACCTTGGTTGGTAGTTAAATTCAAATAACCACAGTTCAGTGAGAAACAGGACTTGGCACAGATACTTTGAAACATCCATACAGAATAAAATGATTAGTCTAACTGGCTAGTTGATACTCTTGCTTCGTCCATTGACAATTATTCTAATGATAATGTCTCAATTAATGTACCAGAATGATAAAAGAATGTCAACACTAAGATTTTGATCAATCTTAGTTAACACTTTCCTTTAAAATCATGAACACCCCACCATATTGAACAAAATAAATAAAATTATGAAGCCATCAAGATTTGTGCACATCTTCTCCATTCAGTCATGCTGTTGGTTTTATTCTTTTTGCTTCCCATTCCCTCTCCTGTGTTTATATGCTGTCCCTATTTAGACTGCTATCTCTTCAGGACAGGGATGTTACTTTCATATCTTTCTGTAAAGACACTAGCACACTGATGCTATTATACCAACAACAACAACAACAATCAGAAAGAGGAAGAAGTAATAGTACCAGGAATCGCATGTCAAAAGCATGCCACAAATCTTAAAAAATAGCATAGGAATTGCTAGTATGAAAATTCTATTGTAAAACAGATTAATAGTTCTTTGGCACTGGGAATCAGATTAAAAAAAAACGTAGAAAAGCATTGGACTAGCTAGGGCTAAGAGGACAGAGCAAAACCGTATTACTTATTCTGATTGCATTTATTTAATTGAAAACAATAATATTTTGAAGAAAGGCACAAGAATGTTCAGATTCTTTGGCGTTCCTATTACTCTGTCAGCTTAGAACACAAGACTATCTTTAGTCAGAGCACTGTTTTCTTGATTTGAGACATGCCCGCTCACAAATGGGAACTAAAATCTGTGGTTATGTGGTAGCAAACAGAACAACAGTGCTTAATGTTATTGTACCTTATCTGGTGTCACTAACCAGTCACCAACTCAAAGGAATAGATTTTGAGGTCTCATTGTCTTAATTTTTAAGAAAAGTCATAAGGAAAAGAAAGCTCTGATCATGCTAATAAAAAATCAATCAAACCCCACCATGAAATTCAGCAATTACTCCAAATGATTGATTATTGTGCTTTTCTTCACTTTATTGATTAAAGGCTTTACTCATAAATTACTTTATAAGAAACCATTAGTGATGCTGCAGAGATCTGGACTGCAGGTGGCACCATTATGTCATATGAAATAAAACCACATTATTCCCAAGCTCAGTTAAGTCTTCATTATACAGTACTTAGGAGACAGCATGAGTTTCCTGAAGATGACTAACTTGCTCAGGAATCTATTTTATAGATTGCAATTCTTGTTTATGTACAGTACGCAATCTCATGTAAATCAAATGTGGGAAATACAATTCTCTCGGATGGCTTTTGAAAACAAAGTATTTTTCCATGACATGTACCACAAAAAGCATCTAGGCCTGATTCAAAGCCCTGTGATGTCAATGGAAAGATTAGGGTAGATACTCAGCAGATGTAAATTGTCATAAATGCCACTGACCCTTTTCGACTAGCTGAGGATCTGAACCAGTGACTTTAACGGGCTTTGGATCAGTCCCTTATACGAAGCCTGGCATACAAGAGTTGCAGATAGAGTGAACTGACATCTCTGTCTTTAAAACAATTGGTAAAAGGTAGAGCAGATGATACTTTGTCACTACAGCTGATTTTGCCAAAATGAAAAGGTGGTTTATTACCAGAAAAACTCACCCTGGGACAACAGCACATGTTGTCAAATATTACAAAAAAGTGACAGTTTATAACATAGTGATGAACATAGAGAAACAGGCGGACTGGACATTAAATTTACAAAAAATACCAAGCAATATTTAATATTTACCACAAATATATTGCAAAGGAAACCCCCAAATTATGACTTTGTACTAGGCTGAGCAATACAGGGGATGCTTGGAATGGAGGAGGCAGAGAATAATAGGTGTCTATTACCATTTAAGAGAGATGCTCATAAAAAGAGGGAATACTAACGTTGCACATTTTGTTTTGTTCTTTGACATGCACATTAGACTTCTGTCACATCACACTCTGTTTCTAGGAACACTAAGCTTGGCAACCTTGAGAGCAGCGTAGACGTTTCCCCATTCTCTACTCACACAGAAAAAAGTATTCAATTTATGATGCCTCCCATTGTGTGAAGAAACAGAACACACTGGTTTGCAGATGACTTTTGGCTTCTGTTGAGCATTCAGGAGAAGTGGCTTTTGCAAGCAAGAATACTAGTACACAACAGTGTTCTCTCTCGTTGGGAGTGTGCCACTATGTCAGCAGTTTGCTTCACTATTCTTCACTGTTCTCCAGTATCATCTGGAGCTTCTTTAGATGTCAGTAATAATCGTCAATTGCCTTCAAGGCTGGTTCCCAGCACTGTTTCAATCTAGTCTGATCAATTATTCCAGAGCAACGCAAGCTATCCCAGAGAGACCTCTCTGCGGTACTGTGGAAAATTTGTGGCTAAACAAACAAATGGTTGGTAAATATTGGAGGGGTGGGGTGGGGAGAGGGAAAGGCGAGATGGTGACAGAGTCAGAGGAACTCCAAAAAGAAAGATGGAATCCAGAGGAAAGTTTCCCAGAAAATATGAGAGAATTGGCGAGTAACGCTTCATATGAATGGACACTAGAGTACATTGCTCAAGGAAACCAGTGAGTATTTTGTACAGTATCACCCTTTTCTCATCTACAATGTTTGTCGCACACTCTGCTTTCCTACTGTTCATCAAACAATGTTTGAAATGTCAGGGGTCAGTCCCAATGGTTTATGGAGCGGCAGCCTACCACGTAAAGGGGGACTGGGCTAACTGAAAACGGACCCCAGCGGAAAGTGGATCCCTCATTCTGGCAGCTGAATTTCTTTATAGCATTAAAGCACTCAAGAGTTAATTGGAATCAATAGGGAATTTTTCAGAAAATGTGACCGTTGTAGCCATGTTTTAATGAACTTTCAAGATTTTTATTTTAATTGGGGAGAAAAATGAAGTTGTATACACACAAAACATAGATCAGTAGTGCTGTACAGCAGGAAGTGTTCTCTAGTTATCTGACCAGAGGATTTAGAGCCCAGAATTCCTGATTTGGGGCAAGTGAGTTAAAACATCTGCGCCTCAGTTTCCCAATCTGTAAAATGGAGATACTGATACTTAAATTACCGTGTACCTTATAGTTCCTCTAACAAGAAAGAGTTCTTCTCCCCCGGATAAAATTCCTTAAAGGGAACGATTGCTCCATTTATGATGACTGCCTCCTCAACCCATCCTCCAACCCCCCTATACAGTCAAGTATACTTCCCTTTGCATTAACACAGGGAAGTAAGGGGGTATAAAGGTGCATGTTTCCTTTCCTGGACTGCGGCTTAGGTGGCACAGCTACATTCTGCTCCTAACTATAGATTACAAACAATGTTGCCAATTCTCATGATTTTATCATAAGTCTCTTGATATTTGGTGTTTTTCTTAAAGCTCTAGCTCCTGGAGTCATGTGATTATGTGAACATCTCAATTTTGCATTGAAAAATAAAAGTAAGTGTCTATCCTTTTTGGTTGTGGCGAAAAGCTGGAAAACACATATCCTAGAGGTTCAAAAGACAAATTAAAAGAACTCTTAATTTATTATTTTTTTTAAATATCACAATTCTTAAGCCAGTCTCATGATTTGTTGAGAACTGACTTGTGATTGCTGAGTGTTTGGGTTTAGCAATACTATATGAATAATGTGTCAGTATAGATCTTAATTTTTCCATGCCTCACCCTAACTATCTATAAGTTGACTACTTCACAGATGTGGGACACCAAGGTTCAAGTCCCTGCTCTGGCTGATTCAGACTATGAACTTGAACTTAGGCTCATTGTCTCAGCTTTTCACCAGCAGTTTGCACTGATACTTTCCTCAAAAGTGATAGAGGGGTGCTTGGCCTGATTTGGAGCAGGGTCTCACACATTCCACTCCAGGGCTATAAAGTCTATCTCAATCTGTCCTGTTGAAGCTGTTCCACTCTCTATAAATAATTAAATATTCATTGGGCTTGAAGGCAGGAGATTGACTCTCTACCCCACTGGGTAGACACTTACCTCAGATGTGGGAGATCCAAGTGAAGCCTCTCTTCTGCCTGATTCAGAACAAAGACTTGAACCTGGGTCTGCCACATGTCAGGTGAGTACCCTGGCTATTTGGGGTGCCTGACTCTCTCTTCAGAACAGAGATTCTATCCTGAGAAACCATCCCAGCCAAAATTTTGTCAAAACACACTCATTCCTGCAAAGAGTTTCTGTTTCAACAAATCAGCAATATCCAATGAGACATAGTTCATTGAAAAATTCTTGACCAGCTCTTTAAAACACTTTGAATCAAAGACCTCAAGCAGTCTGGCATTTTGAAATTAATGGGGCTTAAATTTACAGAAGCAAGTTGATAAGAGTCTCCTCACTCCACTTCCATTTCCTAAAAGCTGAACAAGCTCCCTAAAGCTTCTCCTTCGTGTGATTTGTCATGTGGCATTGCTAACCTAGCAGTCCTTCCTTAGTGCTGTTTCCTAATTCAGATATCAATGATTTAACCTTTAAATACAGAGAGGGAAGAATAGTGGCTGCAAAGAACACGCTGACTTAAATGCTAGTGGGTCTTTGTTCCTGATTAAAATCTGTTCTCAAATAAAACTAGGAACTCTTTGTTCCATTCCTCTCTCTTTCTACTTTACTTCTAGCTCACTGGAGTCATTGAGGTTTTTTGCATAGTAATCAGTGAACAGGAAGTTAGAGATGGGTCAAAACACAGAAGCTGTCAGGAGGGGATTTGTGTTTGAATCCCTGGCTCTGAATTTGTTTCTAACCCTACCCCTGATTTTGCATCAATCCTGAATGCTAGTTTAAAGCTAATCACGATCTAAGTATTGACCCTTTGGGTCATCTGTACTATTGACCAAAAGGCGCAGCCAATTGTTTGACTACACTTGTGGTTTGTTCTTAAAAATGTTCAAGAGACAAAATAACCCAGCCAGATATATTGTCTAAAGACAAAGCAGCACAATATGAAAAGGAAACATATACCTTCCTCCCAGGAAGCAATTCTAATCTTGCAGCATATTCCCCTTACATAGAAAGTGTGCTTCAAAGATGTACATTTCAGAGAGTAGTATTTATAGTATGATTTTACAAGTTACAAAACTCTTTACACATTACTTAAAGTTTAATTTAATCCATTAGTTTGTACAAGCGTTGTCCTTGCTACCTCCCTCTACTTGTCCATATCTTGTTTTGAATACTACATTCCAAGTGTTGATGAGCCATGAAAGTACTCCATAACTGTACTTCGTACAAAGTATTCATGGATCTTTGCTCTGACAAATTTCCTATTTTCTAATTCCCAGGCTGACTTCTGAACTGCAAAGTGTTGTTGGATTCTTGATATGGGTATATAGAATTGTGGGAAGAGTATAATAAATTCAGTTAACGTAACTTCCCAACACCCATATATATATAGTGTATATTATATTAACACTATGCACATAATAACCAGTAATCTGGTGTATGCTATGCCTAAAATACATTGACTAACAGTACAATTAACTGGTCACACTCTGACAGAGGAACTAGTGTTAAAGCTTAATGCAGGTACTTGGTGAATTATAATATTCTGCACTTATTCAGAGCATTTCAACCAAGGATTTTGAAGCACTTTTTCAATCTCTCCTATTGGAGCTATTTCACTTTGCATAAGTAAACATTCATTGGGCCACAGAGAGAGATGCTAAAGCCATGTGGTTACAGCACCCACCTAGAATCCTAGAATGTGGGAGATTAACGTTTAAATCGCTGCTCTGGCTGATTCAGTGAAGGACTTGAACTTGGATATCTCCCAGCCCAGCTGACTCCTCTAACAAGCAGGCTATTGGCTATTCTGGTATGACTCCTTCCCTCTCTCTCTCCCCCCCTCCCTCCTGCCCCTCTCCTCTCCTCTTCCCACCCCACTCCCCCCAAAAAAGAATTCTGAAAGGCCTTGATTTGGAATGAAAACAAAAGTTGAAACCTCAAAATTTTTCATAACATGGAAAACTTGTTTTCCAGCCAGCCTTATTTATGACCATTGGTAGATTTACACTATGTAGTCTTTTCCATTGTAAGAAACGACAAACAGAACATATAATTGTTCCCCATGGTGCAATAATATTTATTTATGCCATGAAGTACCTTCATGGTGAAGAAAGCATTTTAGCACAGTGCTAATGGCATTAACAGGGTAGATAAAAATCAATGATTTTTTAATATTTAAATTAAATGCAGATTTATTTTTAAAAGTATATCTATTTGAAATTATGACAACCTATGTTAAGGTGTAAACTTATGATAATTGATTAAAATAACTTAGGTTACATTAAAAATATTAAGCAGCACATGTTTGCTGCCAAATGTTAAGGAAAGTCAAACCACAGAACTGATGGAAGCCAATGGTCAAAAACCTGGAACCAGAGTTTGTTGAAGTGCTAAATTAGCTTTTGACAGCAATAACTTCTTCTGCAGGTGCTGTGAGAATATTTTCTTCATTTTACTCAACTGGCTCAGTTCAATGACTAGTTCATTCACAGTTAAGAAAGTGATTGGGAATTGAAAAAGCAGGAAAACTGTTCTTTAAGAAACAAGAATGAGAGGATGAGATCTCCTAGTTCTAAAATCTTGAAAAACAAGGTGTTCTGAAACAGTTAAATTGCCCAACTACAGATAATACTTCCTTTGTTTAAAAAACTAGTTTTAAATGCAAATTATGTTTTGATAAACTTTTTGATGTACCACATCTACCGCAATTTCATGTAGCTAATAAAATACTTTCAAATGCTGTTTTTGTGCATTATTAACTGAACTCAAATTTCCATCCAAATAGAACTTGATACAAGTCACAAGTAAAAAATTAATCCTCACCTAGTAAGCAAAAATGCATCATTTACCATTTTCTAATATAATAAAAATGTAAACTAGGAATCTGAATAAATGCAAATTAAGCTGTATAACTGCTTAAACAAACATGTGTCGATACAAGAAATCCTCCAGGTTAGCAAACAGAAATACCAAATTTACTGTGAAGTCTATATTTAATTGCAAATCAACATATTTTAATGGTTAACAACCAATGAGAATCAAGCTTTCTTTAGGAAAATAACAAACTGGTACAAATGAAAAACAAGAATAAAATTGATGATTTAAAACAAGGTTTCCTGCCTGCTGATTTAAATTGTGCTTTAAATTGCTTTGATTTAAATCAGTCCACTCTGGGCAAGATAAGCACATCCAGTACACTTGCAAATTAACAAGCTGCTCTAAGATTCCCTAAATACAGAAAATGAGGTATTTAATCTATGAAAGAGAAATCAGCAGAAAAACAAACATTAGTGTTTGGTGCTCACCTTAGCCCCACAGAAGCTAGGACGTGCAGACACTGCGACTAGGTCTGCCTCCTCACATATATGCATTTCTGCAGGGCACATGGTATCACGTGCTCTACAGGCCATACGTGTCTATAAAGTAGGCTCTTCTAAAAGAGAGACCCCAGTAGCAAAGAATCAGAAGCCAAACTACATTATCCTGAACTGTCTGTTGCCCAGTGACTTATTGGAAGGAGTTTTGGGCCTGGCCTCCAAAAACAAAAAAAAAACACATTAGCTGCACTACTACAGATAGAGGCATCAGAAACTCTATGGGTCATTTGCTCTATGCCTGCAGCTGTGCACATTTGACTAATCTTTCCAATGGGTTTCTGAGGCCACATGGAGCAAATTGATGGTTGTTATTCTACTGGCATTGGCCAAACATTGGTCTTCCCTCTGTAGTTGGCTGTCAGTTTTGGGCAGAGTAGACTAACAATGTCACTGGGATCCTGGAACCACTTCCATTTGCAATATGCTACAATAATATACTGAGCAAAGTGCGGTATAGTTACTGCTCTGGAGGGCTGCTGCTGCCGCTGCATCATTCTGTAGGGATTTACAGCAGATTGCTATAGCCGTCTTCCCTCTGCACAGAGTATCAGACGGAAGCATACAGCTCAAGGCCTTTAATCACAGGATCACACCACATGGGATACTGTGAATTAATGCATTTACATTAAAGAAATAGGCCAACATTTTCAAAAGTGATTTAATGATTGGGGTGCCCCAAATTCTGGGTGATTCAACAATTAAAGAAGGGGGGGGGAATATAAGCACAATAGACGAAGAGAGAGAAAGAATAGGAAAGGGAAGCAATCTTTACGTCAAAGGGTAGCAGGCTCAAGAGGAAACCAGAGGATGTGTGTGAATAGGAACAGCAGACTGAGGGTAGCAACCATAGGCACTAGAGACAGGGTCCCACTCCTGCCCTTTAAATGGCCCCATGCGACCAGATCCTCACCTACCAGCTGCTGAAACGGTGTTTTACACTAGGGGTTGGCAGGTCTGGGAAGAATAGCTCCATCACCCCAGGGCCTTGTACTCATCAACAGGGAGGCTCAGGTAAGGAGTGGAGAGGGGTGACAGAGGAAGCAGGGTTGCAGGAGGGAGAGCTTGCCCTGCCTTTGCAGTCCTTCTGGAACCCCTGGTAGCAACCTAGGAGGAAAGACCAGGCAACAGGCAATCTGAGGGCAGGAACTGGAAGCTGAGAGCTGGACATGGGACCAGACTTTCACTGGCAAGAGACAAGAAGTGGTGTAGCATAAAGCTACAGCACAGTGACCTGTAAGCAGGAGTCATGGGGGCAGCTGCAAGTGCACAGCAAGAGGACAGCATGGAGGGGACCCCAACAAGACTCTGTTACTTTTAAACCCCTCTAGTGGAGTGCCCCCATGGGCTGAGGTAGGAACTCTTGGCTTGATCCTTCACTGAAACATTAAAGGAATTATGCTAAAGACATTTGTATCTTTTTAATTTCTGGCAACCTTCATTAATACTTTCTTATTGAAAATGGGTGAGTATTTATTGTTTGCAGCATTGTTGTAGCCACGTTGGTTCCAGGATATTAGAGAGACAAGGTGAGTGAAGTAATATCTTTTGTTGGGCCAACTTCTATTGGTGAAAGAGACAAGCTTTTGAGCTGTATAGAGCTCTTTAGAGCTTGGAGCACCTACAGCACTGAGTTTGTGGTACTCAGAGCATGCTACCAGACATCTAGAAGGGACTTGTGTACCAGGGTACTCAGAGCGACTCCCTGCAGAGGGGCTGGTTACGGTACCAACTCACATTGATGTCTGGTACAAAGAGCCTACAATGTGAATTTAGAACATTTTATATCATGAAAAGAGTTTTGAATAACTTTTAAAAATGATCTTTGCTTAAAGTGTATCCCACAAAGAAAAATCTAAAAAACCAAACCAAAACAAGATTGCTTAGGAGAAACACCCAGCCACACAAATGCTTAAAAACACAGAAATAGCCAGCTACCACATCTTAACCACCCCAAACATCACATTCACCATTTTATCTATGTCATAAATAGATAGCTAAGGGTTAATGTTTCTTTTACCTGTAAAGGGTTAACAAAGGGAACCAAACACCTGACCAGAGGACCAATCAGGAAACTGGATTTTTTCAAAACTCAGGGAGGGAATGTTGGGTCTTTGTCTTTTGTCTGTCTCTCGGCTATGAGAGGCTTCTTTCTATCTTCAAGCTTCTAATCTTCAGTTTCAAAGTTGTGAGTACAAAGGTAGCAAAACAATAGGCTTTTATATGTTTTGTTTTGTATTTACATGTGTGTAGTTTGCTGGAATGTTTAAATTGTATCTCTTTTTGAATAAGTCTGTTTATTCATATTTTTCTTTTAAGTAATAGCCTTGTGTATTGTCAACTTAATGCAGAGATCATATGTTCATGTGTTTTTTTTTCTTTTTTATATAAACCTTTCTTTTTAAGACTTGTTTGGGTTTTTCTCTCTGGGTAGGCTAAGGAACAAGGGGAGGGAATTCTCTTTGTGTTAGATCTACGGAGGGGAAAGCTCTGCAGCACCAGGGAATTTGTGGGAGGGGGAAGAGAGAGAGAATCATTTCTGTTTCCTTGTATTTGGGGTTTGTCTCTTTGTGGAATAGAGGAGACATGCTTCTTGGTATTGTGATGTAAAGAGATTGCATCAGTACTCCCAGGTTAGCCCAGAGAGGAAAGTCTGGGTGGGAGAGAGAGGGGGAAGGGAAGTGGGTTATTTCGCTTTGTTGTGAGACTCAGAGTCTCTGAGTCTTGGGGTCCCTCCAGGGAAGGTGTTGGGGAGACCAGAGGGAGCCAAAACCCTGGAATTTTTGGATGGTGGCAGCGAAATCAAAGCTGAGCTGGTAATTAAGCTTAGAAGGTTCATGCTAGGCACCCAGATTTCTGGACGCTAAAGTCCAGATTTGGGAGTTAGGCTTATGATAATCTACCCCTCTGAAAATCTTTCCCAAACACCTCCAACATGTACGATACAATGAATATTCCTTTCAGTTGCTCCATAATGAAAACATTTATCTCTGACCACAGCAATATCA
Organism: Chelonoidis abingdonii; assembly: GCF_003597395.2. Lineage (NCBI taxonomy): Eukaryota > Metazoa > Chordata > Testudines > Testudinidae > Chelonoidis > Chelonoidis abingdonii. The sequence continues at coordinate 83,404,590 of NC_133770.1, forward strand.
ATAAGCTGGGCAGGATTCAATTTTTTAAATAATTTTGATGGATAATATTGACATTTATTTTAAAGCTTTTTCTGCTATTTTTATCAATTTAAATTTTCACAGTTGCAGGAAATTATGGGGAGGCCAGACAATGGGGGAAAGGGGTCTTGCAATAATTATTTAATGACAGTAGACATTGATATTCACCATTCAAACACAAATTGTCAACACCACATGTCAAAATATACTAAATATATATTCTTCAATCAAATGCTAATAAATTCTGAAGAAGCATTTTTCTTACTTTGCTTATATGTACATTTCAATTATTAGCAATGGAAATGTTTTTTCATCAGTTTGTGTATGTATGGAAAAATCAACATTTACCTATAAAGAAGTCTAGTCTTTCCGAATCAAAACATCAACAGCTATGCATCAGTCAACTGTATGATGTTGTTATTTCCCCTGGGGGAAACATGAGATGAATAAATGAGGGAATCCAGGCCCTTGGAGCAGACCAGAAGGTGTGGATTGGTTCTGACGAGGAGTGGATTCAGACCCTTATTCCACAAACGTTTAAAGAGGATCTGACAAAGCAAAGAACCAAAGTCCAGTAACTTTACTGAATACTACTATGTACTAAATGCCCCAAATAGCCAGGCAAAGAGAGGCAATTGAGCTCATTACTGTTGCTAGTGGGGGCATTCAGCACATATTAGGTTACTGGGATTTTGTACTTTACCTTTGCAGGTCACCTTAACACTATGCAGTATAAAGGATTTAATAATCTTAAAGAGATTAAGGTTTCAAATGCTGTGAACAAACGGTAAACACCTAATATGACAATTCTAAAATTTAAAATGTGCAAAAGGCAATTAAAACATGAATTTGTGATTATTTTGTGCATGTTTTATATATTCATGAGCCTGCTCAAAGGGGCACACCGTGCATTCTGATGAGTAATGTTATTTCCCTGCATTGCAAGCCAACTTTTGTACAGCAACATACTAGAATCTGTGTAACCTTGCATTAACTGTCCTATTAATGAAGTTTGCCATCAATATGATTTATTCAGCCATGGCTTGGGGCTTTATGCTGAATTCCTCGTTATGCACGAATGCTTGTTTGTAGTATTACAACAACAGTGGTAAAATCTGACAACAGTAAATCCTTTCTGATCAAATTACAGCCTTGTGCTGAAATAGGGATCCATATGGGCCTAGCAAAGTATTTTCATTATTAATTCCAGTATTGAAATTTCGCTGCCTTTATCATTTCAAACTGCATCAGACTGACACATACTTATATGTTTAAGTTGTCAATTTAAATAAAAATCATGTTTGACCCCAAATAAATATATTTCAAGGAAATAATTGTGCTGTAAAATTGATCTTACTCCTCTGTGATACTCTCTCCTCTCACCCAGGCATAGAATTATAAGGGGTTCAGATGCTTTTGCTTTAAACTGAAAAATGGATTAGTTTAAAAAATAAACCGCTTAAGTTAAATGAGGGAATTACTTGAAAAGCCAGATTTTCTGGAAATGATGTCAACCACAGTGCATTCAAACTGTGTGCAACAAACAGCCATGCATGTCTGTAGTGTACAAGTACTGGGTAGTGTCCTTATAAATAATTTGGGAGCCTTCTAGTAGACCTGCCTGTGTTCCCCACAGAAGGCCCCAGAATCTAACTAGAATACACAAGAGCAGTGTATGTACGTAGTCAGATCTGTAGATTTATATACCAAACAGTAAACACAATTATTTTGAACTGAGCTGCATCCACAGTTTCCTCATAGTCCTAATTTTTTTGCTAAAACCCAAAGACACAACATATTCCAACTGGTAATATATATGAGCAATTACCATCAGTATATGTGGTCTCTCAGATGATCAGGTCCTAATAATTCAGGGCTTTACAAATTAAAATTAACACTTTGAATTCCACCCAGAAACCTATTGGCAGTATTGATGTCATGTGATTTCTTTGATACACCACTCAATAGGCAACAGCTCCAATCTGTCCAAGCTTCTGAATGGTACAGTGTGTAGCCTTATTCAGAGCACATTACAACAGTCTAGTTCTGAAATGGTCAAGGCATGAACAGTTGTGTCCAGGTTGCCATCCAAAATTAATGGTCACATTCTTCTAGCCAAGTGCACACCTGGCTACTGTGGCTACCTGAACAGCCAGAAGTGATCCAGTTTCCAACAGCTATCACATTCGCAATTAGAATTTTAAATGGCAGATGCATTATTTCAAATTTCTTGAGATATCCTTCACCAACCATTCCAGCTGCTTCTTTCAATCTAGCAACCTAGCAACACTGGGACAGCCGGTGTAAATTGCCATAGTTCCACAGATACTCTGTCCCATTATCTCTACCTTATCAAAAATGGAAGACAGTACACTAACCTCTATCCAGATTCTAATCTCAGACAGACACTGGTTTATTCATTCAATTGCACCTGCCAAGTCAGAAGTGATTATGAAATAGAGTTGGGTGCTTCTGGTATTTTTACACCACCACAGTGGATATCTCTTTACTAATGCTTCCAAAAGACTGCTAAATAGTGGGCAGAGATGACAAATTAGACACTGTTAGTGTCCCAAAAGGACAGATATTTCAGGACACTGGAGCAATTAACCATCACCACTCTGCAAATTCTCAGAAAGAAAATAATGAAGACACTCAAGAACAACTCTGTCTACACCAGCTGTGTCAATAAAATCTTATAGCCAACGGTATGAAAGGCAACTAGAAGGTCTAGAAAAATAATAGACATCTGAATGTCATCCACTGTTCCATAAAGATCAACCATCAAAGCTGTTTCTGTCCCACTTCAACATCTGGAACCTAAGTCCAAGGAAATCTGAGGATTCCAGGAAAAACCATGATGACTAACCACAACCTTCTCTAAGACCGTTCCTAAAAGTGAGGATTAGAACTAAGTAAACAGTTATCATGATAGTTAACTTAAGAGATGATTTCTTGAGAAAACAAACCCTCATAATAGTTTCTTTAAAAGGAACTGGCTTCTCCTCCACCCCAACAGGGAGACATGGCCAAGTTCTACCAACAATTGGCTCATACGTCCTTTTTGGTCTTCACCAGCTAGGAAGAACATAGATACAACACACAGACTGTGGTTTGAAGCACCATCACTCGCTTCAACTCAAGCAAAGCAAATTAAATAGTTGCCTTTGAAGATGCTGATCTACCCTCATAGTAACATGTGACCTCTCTCACAAAGTAACAAGAAAATGTTTCACATGGAGAAAAATTGATTCTATAAATCAGTGGCACCAATTTCAAGCTATCAACCAGCTTGAGTTATTCTGCTGAGTGAGACTCTACAGATAGCATGGTGGAAATGAAGAACCACTTCTTCATCATCCACACAGACAAACGACTTTAGAAGATCTATGTTGCAACTGGTATGAAAAAATTATGGATGAAATAGGATTTTAAACTAACAGATTCCCTTGAAGACTTAGACATGAACTCATAAAAGCAAAGAAACTGTTAGTTAGGATTGCCCTGCCAAACTATTTAACTGGTTTTGTGGGTTTATGCCTGTGTCTGTCTAACTGTTATTTTATTTTGGTGGGAGAGGAGTTGTATTTAATATTTTTTATCTATGATGATAACATTTGTTATAACATTTCTAAACGTCAGTACTAAACTGCTGTACAGTTATGGTAGGGTCTACTGTATGTTATGGATATAAGAAACATAGCAAATACAGATTTAGAAGCATGTTTAAGTCATATAGTCCATTCTCCAGCCAGTGTGGAACAAGTCCTCAGAATCTCATTTCTAGTGCTTTGTCCAGTTTCATTTTAAAATGTTCCTAGAGATGGGACTTTCTAATTTCTCTGCTACTGAGCTCACAAAGAACCAGATATCTCTGATTTGTATCAGAGTCAGCAACATTTATGGGGAGTTTCTTTGTTCCATTTCAAGGATGTGCTGGCTAATGTTCACTTTGAAAGGGGTGGAGGAGGGAAACAGTAGCGAGAATTTCTCAAGAAACATTTCCTGTATCAGTGCTCTTCATTGTGAAGCTGAGGAAGAAGAAAACCTGTATGTATTCACCATGGGAAAAAACCATGCACTCCAATGCAAGAAGAAAGAAGGAGTTCATAATAAGAATGAGGCACAAACTATTGGAAGCTTCTTTCCATTTGTCCACAAAGGAAAAAATGCAGAAACACTTTTTGGAGCCCCTAGTCTAAAAGCAGAAAAATCACAAGACATTATCATCCTGCATTCAATTTTCATTTACTTATTGCAATCCCTATGCCCTTGTTTCTCAGACTGAACAGTATCTGCAATGTCAGGAAGAGGGTTCTTCCTTCTTTTCTCAGTGCTTGTGAAGCAGTGGGGCTCTCGCTGAGAATTGAAAGCTCATCTCAGGCAAACACTGAGTTTAGGCCTGTCAGGGTCATCCCAGGGGAGACAGCAAGATGCTGGCTCTTACTGCTCTGTCAGCAACTCAGATTCTGCTATGTGTAGCAATTACTCCCTCCATCCCCCACTGCCAACTTGATGAGCAATTTTGGGTCCTTAGAGATTTGAAAATCAGCTAGTTTCCTTCTAACTGTTGCATCTCGGATAGACTGTCCCTTGTGTAATAATACATGCACCCCAAGTTGTTGTTATAACAGCTCTTGCCACTTATAGGGTCCTTTCATCTTCAAAGCACTTTACAAACATCAATTAACCCAAATCTAGATTATTAATTAATCTGACAACTAATTTGCTATACATGTGACAGTTGTAAGAGTGATATAGCCTGATGCGACTCCTATAGAGGTCAACAGAAAGACTGCTTGACTTCAGTGAGAGTTGGATCAGAACCATTGTATGACGAGGATTATCAGGAAGCAGCCTCTTCAATACATTCTAGAATTTCTTCCCTGTAGCCTAATTTCCTTTTTTATAAATATAGGCTAGGTGGGAAGACATAGGGAGAGACCTGGATCTCTGTGATAGGTGTCCTGCGGTGAAGGAGGCTAAAACACTGTGGCAGGGCCGCCCAGAAGATTCAGGGAGCCTGGAGTCTTTGGCAGCGGGGGTCATTCTGCTCCAGGTCTTTGGGGCACTTCAGTGGAGGGTCCTGGAGTGGAAGGAGCCCCCACCGCCAAAGACCTGGAATGGAAGAAGCCCTCGCCGCTGAAGACCCGAAGTGGAAGAAGCCCTCGCCGCCGAAGCTTCTTCTGCTCCGGGTCTTCTGCAGCGGGTCCTTCACTCGTTCCGGGTGTGTTCAGCGGCACTGAAGGACCTGCTGCCAAGGACTCCCGTGGGGGCCCCTGAAAACTTTCTTGGGGGCCTGGGGCAAATTGCCCCACTTCCCCCTGCCCTCTGGGCGGTCCTGCACTGTGGACACTCAGGGAGCACAGAGAGCACAGCAAACTACAGATTGCCACCATCTACTCCCTGCTCAGATGCATTTCCTTCTCCTCCAAGGTCCTAGTGCCCACCCCTGCTGCTAAGTTAAAATCACTGACCTAAGAGAAGAGGAAAGATCTCCTGGACATCAAGGACATCAGTGAAATTATGCTATCTGGGGACATGGCATGGGCAAACTTTTGGTGCAGGCAGCTGGGCTCATCAATTTTTATCTAATCCTGAATACATGGTACTTTTCAACTATAGGATACAGTTGGCTGTATATATGCTGTAGAGTAACTTGTTAACTTTGTGCAGTTTTCTAGACTACTGACACCTTAATTCCTGGATCCACCCTGCTTAGAGGTTATGGAGAATATTTGATCAGTCCTCAACTTCTACATACACATCTGTGATCAAAATGCACTGCTGAGATTGATTAATCAAGATTACAATCATTAAAAAAAATTGCTGAGTTATAAATTAACCAGTTCTGACAAAATGGGAAGAGTAGCTGCAACTAATTGCCCACAACCACTGTAGACGTCATGGGGAAGAACCAATGGGTTTTTAAAATGCATAGCCCATATAATTGTTCTCCTGTAACCACTGGCATGTGGACAGGGAATGGGAAAATGTGAAAAGAAAGACAACATTTAGAAGACTAGAATGTTAGCATAGTCATATACAGGAGAATTAGGACCTAAGACTTTTGTACAAGGAGGCCTGAAGATACCCTCAAAAGATATGGATTTTGTGGCATGTTTTTTCCCTTTCATTTTCCTCAAAATAACTAGATCATTCTCTGAGGGACCTGTTCTGAAACTCTTGCTCTTGTTGAGTGGTACTTATTTACATGAATAGTCCCACTGACTTTTTGTTAGGTTTCTATTGCATCAAATACATGTAAGGATTCCACTCCACAATGATCCAAAGAAATCTACATTTTCATTTTGACTAGTCTGAGGGAATCTTAGCTAAAATGATCAAGAAGCACATCCTATGTCACAAAGAAACTTCACTGAAAACTCACAACAAAATTACTTCATTGGGACTGCCAGTAAAGTAAATACCACTTACACCAGTCAATAAAGAATCAAACCTCTGAGAATGACTTAGTTATTCTAAGAACTTCAGTCTCATCTAACAAAAGAACAGATTTACTGTAAAAACTGCCTGAGGCATCTTCAGGCCTCATGTAGAAAAGTCATAAGGCTTGATTCTCCTCTCACTTATTTTTCAATAGTTTACCACCAGAATGACTCCACTGAGTCAATGAAGTAAATCCTTATTTATGCCAGTTTAAATGAGAAGGAAATAATTGATTCAGTGAGATTATCTATATGTAAGTATTTCTCAACAAGAGTAAAAGTTGCAGAAATGATCTTGAATCAGGTTTGAGTGATAGCATACCCATGGGTAAATGAAACTATAACCCTCTGCTAGGAAGTTACTTTTAGACTATCTTCTAGCTTTGGTTCTGGCTGTCAGTTTGGTTCTACATGGAATTAAAAGAACAAAACAAAAGAACAAATGTACATTCTTCCCAGGAAAAACATGAAATCCCTAGATTTTTTAAATTGCCTTTTCGGCTTGCTTGCATTTTCCTTTTTTGTGCAGGGTTTTAAATGCCATACCGAAAAATTATTGCTGTTGACCATACACCATGTCTTGTTGCATTAGCACTTAGAATCATGCATGACAGATAAAACACAAAAGAGTAAAAGCACTAATGGATTTGTCAGAATGTAATACTTATTGCTTGTCACTTAAGCTTTACTCTTAGTCTTCTTAAGAGGTTCCACTAGGTTAACTTCACCACCGGCTGCTATCAGAGATTTTGAGTGCTTATTGAAGGATTACAGTGTACACAATACCTACGTTAGCAAGATTGTAGTAAGGTATTGATGGTCAATGTAAGCTTATTGCTCTAGAAAACACTCCAGGGATAACATAGACAAATATCAAAATAATGACTGCTGTTCAAATGTTGCTTCACATGGGCTAGTGCATCCAATACATTTATGGGCCTTTCGAAAAAGAATTGCTAATGATCCAAAGAAATCCATGAGATTCAGCACTTTTGAGCAGCCTGGAAGAAACTCAGGTACAACTACTACTAAACAAAGACATACAAAGGAAATGTCCTGAAATCCACAACACAACATAGGCTAAAATTTGACTAGAAAGAGCATCTTGGAAACGGGATTCAGGTTAAAGTAATGAAGTGGTATTAGAAGGCTAATACTGATACATGAATCTGGTATGATAAAATCTACATTTCTAAGAAAAAACAAACTGCAGAACATCATCTATAATATTATAAGGCATGAACCACATTGTGATGTTGCACTCTACATGATTTTATGAAAATATGCTAATGAGTATGAATATAATGTAACTGGAATATGCTTCATGCAAAAGATATCTTGTAAGGTATCATTACAAAGCTTATAATCTACTGAATGTGATCATCTTATTTGTATAAATGTATCGCTCTTGTATCTGAAACTAGAAATATGAAATATAACTCTGAGGGCCTATTGTAATTATGCAAAGTATGGGCCATTAATGGTGGTTTGGAACTTTGATGGCTCCTATTAACCGGGACAACTGACTGTGGACGGCTCTGTTTGCAGGCAGGCCTTCCTGTGAATCAGACTGGGAGGAATGAAGGCTTGGGGTCTTACGTGTGATCATGTCACCTGAACTGGAATCCATCTTTAACCTGGTGTTTTTCCATTGAGAAGGAGGGGTGGGAACCCAGAGGGACAAAGGATTCCCACCTTATGCAAAAGATATATAAGTGGGTGGAACAGAACAAAGGGGAGAGAGGAGCCATCATGAGGAATCTCTTAGCTACTGCCTGAGCTGGAACAAGGGCTGTATCAGGGGAAGGGATTGTGCCCAGACTAGGAAGGCGTCCAGTCTGTGATAGAAACTTATTGAAACATCTCTGAGGGTGAGATTTTATCTGTATTCAGCTGGATTACTGTATTACGCTTAGATTTGTGTTTTATTTTATTTTACTTGGTAATTCACTTTGTTCTGTCTGTTATTACCTGGAACCACTTAAATCCTTTCTGTATTTAATAAAATCACTTTTTACTTATTAATTAACCCAGAGTATGTATTAATACCTGGAGGGTGGGGCAAACAGCTGTGCATATCTCTCTATCAGTGTTATAGAAGGTGAACAATTTATGATTTTACCTTGCACAAGCTTTATACAGGGTAAAACGGATTTATTTGGGGTTTGGACCCCATTGGGAGTGGACATCTGAGTGTTAAAGACAGGAACACTTCTGTAAGCTGCTTTCAGATTATGTCTGCAGCTTTGGGGCACGTGGTTCAGATCCTGAGTGTGCTGGAGCAGATGGGTGTGTCTGGCTCAGCGAGATAGGGCGCTGGAATCCCGAGCTGGCAGGAAAAGTAGAGGCAGAAGTAGTCTTGGCACATCAGTTGGCAGTTTCCAAGCAGATTTCTGTGATCCAATCCGACACACACATATAATGGTGTCAGCCATGCCAAAGAGGTTATTGTGTATATTGTTTATTTAAACACAATGTGAATCTGTCTTAAGAAGACAGTGTTAATAACAAATCAATCAACCATATCATTTTAGCATGAAAATTCAGTTTTAGCAGCTTTAATAGAGACTGTTGGATTGAAAAATATAGTGCATTATTATTATTTATATAGTCTCCACTCCTGCAAAAACCTATGCATGTACAACACATCTCTTTGATGTCCTATTACCATAAATGTTAATAATGCTCTACAAAACAGAGACAGATGGAGTCCCTGCCAAGGAGAGTTTACCACTCAAAAGATCTGATTCTATAATCTTTATGCTGAAGAATAGTACTTAATTCCATGAACAGACCCAATGAGGTCAACGGGACTACACATGTGAGAACTCAACTACAGATTGACAAATCAGGGACTACTTGTGTGACAAATTGCTACTCAGCACAAGAAACAATGGCAGAATCAGGCCCCAAGATCACTTGTGGGCTTAGGGTGACCAGGTGTTCGGTTTTCGATCAGAACACTCAGTTGAAAAGGGATCCTGGCAGCTCCGGTCAGCAGGGCCACTGACTGTCTGGTTCGTGGCACAGCAGGGCTGGTAGGCTCCCTGGGAAGCAGCCGGCATGTCCCTCCTCTGGCTCCTATGCAGAGGGCAGGGGTGGGAAACCTAGAGCCAGATCCGGTCCCATGGTTAATTTCATCCAGGGCATGGCACTCCCCAGTGGGGCAGGAGCCATGAGCGCTGGCTCACCCCATTGGTGGTGGTGTGGGGAATCCCTGAGCCTCCACTCTGCCGCGGGGCTGGAGCCACACACAAGCAGGAGAAGCCCTGAGCCTCTGCGCCCCCCTGGGCAGGTGAGTGGCCCACGATTGATTTTTTTCTGTGGGTCATAGGCCTGCCACAGAAGAAAGGTTCCCCACCCCAGAGCCTGCACCCTCGGCCAAGGCCTTCACTCTCCCCATACCCCAACCCCCTGCACCACCCCTGATCCCCCTCCCACCCTCCAAACCCCCCTCAGTGCCAGCCCGGAGCACCCTTCTGTACCCCATATCCCTCATCTCAGGCCCCACATCAGAGCCCGCACCCCCAGCTGGAGCTCTCATCCTCCCCTACTGCAATCCCCTGCTGTCATGGTACAATTCCCCACTCTGAACCTTAGCGTCCAAAAGATGAGGTACCAGCATGAATTCCTCTAAGCTAATTACCAGCTTAGAACCTGTAGTGCTGCCACCAACCAGGAATTCCAGTGCCTGGTACACTCTGGTCCCCCCAAAACCTTGCCTGGGGACCCCCAAGACCCAGACCCTCTGGATCTTCACCACAGGAAAGTAAACCCTTTCCCCCACCGTTGCCTCTCCCGGCTTCCCCTGCCTGGCTTACCTGGTTAGATCACTGTGATTCAACTCCTTGAATCACAAAACGAGAGGACAATTCACTTCCTCCTCCTTCTCTTTCCCCCTCCCAGACTGTCCTGAGAGAGAAGTAATCCTGACACAGAGAGAAATTAGGCCTTCTCTCCGCCTTCCCTCCTTTTCCCCATCATTCCCTGGTGAATCCAGACCCATCCTCTGGGGTCTCACACCAGAATAAAAAAACAAACATCAGGTTCTTAAACAGAAACTTTTAATTAAAGAGAGAAAAACAGTAAAAATTCATCTTGTTAAATTTAGGATGGATTAGGTACAGGGTTTTAGCTATAGGCACTGAAATACCCTCCAGCCTAAGTATTCAGTACATTAATCCTTTCAGCAATCAAATTTGAAACTCTTTTCAGCCAATTACAATTAAACTCCTTCCAGCCAAATGCACATTTGCAAATAAAGAAAACAAACACAAGCTTAACTCGCTTTATCTATCTAGTACTCACTATTTGAACTTATAAGAGCCTGTATCAGGAGATTGGAGAGAACCTGGTTGCACATCTGGTCCCTCTGAGCCCCCAGAGTGAACAACAACAAAAACTAACAGCACACACAGAAACTTCCCTCCCTCAAGATTTGAAAGTATCCTGTCCCCTGATTGGTTCTCCGGTCAGGTGACAGCCAGGCCTACTGAACTTGTTAACCCTTTATAGTCAAAGAGATATAAAGTACTTCTGTGCTATTAACTTTTCTTATTTGTTTATGACACCTGCCCAAGTGGGAGCCCGCTCTTACACCCTGAAGCCCTCATTTCTGGCCCCACTCCAGAGCTCACACCCCCAGCCGGAGCCCTCATTCCCTCCCACACCCCAACCCCCTGAGCCAGCCTGGTGAAAATGAGCAAGTGAGTGAGGGTGGGAATAGCGAGCGACAGGGGCGGGAGGGGGGAATGGAGTGAGCAGGGGTGGGACCTCAGAGAAGAGGCGGAGACTCAGAGGAGGGGCGGGGCAAGGGTGTTGAGTTTTGTGCAAGTAGAAAGTGGGCAATCCTAGCCAACATCAAAGAAAGGGCAACATTTTCAATTATGAATAAGGTAATTATCTTTTCTATGTAATAATGTGAGGCCTGTTCTGTGTGAGAAGCCCATCAGTGGAGCTACTCAAAATAATAATGCTGCCTATGCTTCACAATATGGAGGAGATTTTCAAACGCACAAATGGCAGGAAGATGGCTAACTGCTATTGGTGCTTTTGAAAAATTCCCCCCATATATTTAAAGCAGGGAAACTAGGAAGGTTTATCCTTACTGTACTCTGTGCAGATATTTCTCTGATTTTTTTCTCTCCTGCTTTTAGTATTTTACTTGTATCCACCTTTTTGTCCTGGTTTCCTCCCAGTTTTGCATGTGTGTCCTTTCAGACTGCTCTCAGTGCATTCTCCACAATGTGGATTCCCTGCAGTGTACATGGTACTTTTTGTACTGTTCAGCATGTGTTTGCCACTATTTGCGCAGTGTACTCTCTTCCGTGCCTTCCCGAGTGTTTATTTACTACAGCACTTAATGTAAAGGAGGCAGTTTCTAGCTTATGTAACCAAAGAGCCTCTAGAATGAGAGAAACCTGGAACTATTAGGAAGAATAGACGGAAGACAGACAGAAGCTCCTTAATATGCAATACCAGGTTCAAAATGCCCCTTTATTTAAAGTGAAAGATGGACCACATTTTAGGTGCCAACATTCTACAACTAATGACCTTCAGTGTAACTGCTTGATAATGTGTAAGAGGTAAATTAAATTGCTCTCAAAGGGATCATGTTCTCCTTGAGCCTTGTAAATAAATATTCATCTAAACTGATCCCTGGTCTTCATAACTTAGGAAGAAAACATGTCAACTTTAGCCCAAAGTACTCTGTCCTCCCCCTCAATGTCCATACAAGTGTGCAATACCAAAGGGAGTTACAGATCATCACTGAGGGGTGACTAGACCCCCAAAATGGTGTCAATGTCTGTGAAGAAAAGCGGAGTAGTTCATAAATCTAATACTTCATTAACATAATAATACCTTCAGGAATAGTAATTGTGACTCAGTAAAATGAACTAAAGCTTTACAAACCATCCTGAGAGAAATAAAAAAAATCTTCTCTGCGCCACAGCTAAATAGGAAGATAATAAAAATCCTCCACAAGGAACCCAAAATTAACAGATTCTGTAAAAGAAACTGATGAAAGAGTTTTGAGGGAGTCTATTTGCTGGCTGCTTTAATCTTATTGACCTTGCGTGTCTTATCATTTTTAACACAACACATCTTTTGTGCAAGAATGTTTCAAATGCCTGAAGCGTTCTAAAGCTGTTGTGAATCTGAGACCTATTAAAGGCAAATTTTGAAAATGAGCTGTATTGTTTTAATGTGTTTTTGTGATGTTAATCCCTGTTCCTCAGAATGGGAGTGAAAGCACTAATCTCAATATCCATATGATTTCAATGGCAGAGATGAAAGGCCAAGGCATGCAAGGGTCGCCCCAGTCAACATGTCCAGAGCCTTGCATGGTGAGGTGCACAGGCTATTGTTAACTCTTCTTTCCTCGGGGATCCAAAGGAAAGAGGTTCCAATGAGTCATTGCAATGTGTCCATTACTGGGCAAGTAATTTGCACATGTTACACAAGCCTATATCTTCCCCTAAGCTTTTCTGTTTCCCCAAAGGCTCCATTTAGAAATGACTTTCAAAGTAACTTCAGAATGAAATAGCTAGTACACATGCAAATTATCCAGCTTTAAATTATTTCTGTGCCTAGTGTTCAGACTACCCTGGCAAATGGCTGTGACTCAGTCAGAATATACTAAAAGCCTCCATATTTAATACTGTGAAGGATTTTTTTTCCAGCACATCTCAGAAATATATTACTTTCAATGTTTTGTTTCAATTTAGAAAATAGAAAGTCAGTTTTGTTTTGTTTTGTTTTTTTTAATAAACGCTCTAGTCTATAAGTATTCCAGCACAGAAACTTTATGCTGAAAAGTAGAATGCTTAGATAATTTATACTGCACCACAGAAATGTACACTATACTACAGACTCCCCAAACTCCTTCCTCTGTTTCCTCTTTGCTGTTACAGGTCCAAAGTTATGTACCAAATGGAAAGCAAATGGAATGGTAATTTTAGAAGTACCGTAATACAGCTCTGGGTGCAGATAACTCATTTTTGGAAACCTCTGTACCACATTAATGTACTCTTGCAGTCCTACCTATCCAAGAGGCTCAAGAGCCTGAATTTTAAAGAAGCTCCAACCTGGATTCTTACTGGGGAAGTACGATTTTGCACTCACAATTAATGGTAACAGTATTTGTGATAAATTGCTACCACTTAGGTATCTATTGTGAATACCTGATTGGGGGCATAGGCAAGTACTTAGACATCTGAATCTTTGGATCTGTGCCTGCAATTATTTACATACACAAAAATACAGAAAAAACAAAAGCTATTTGTTAGAGCCTGTAACGTGGGCTATCTGGAGGTTAGAGCCAGGAATAGAGTCAGGCTCAGGGGTCACGTCAACGGTCCAAGCCAGAGTCAGCAACTGGGGTCAGGACGAGGAAGCAGGATGAGGAAGCATGGAAACAGGAACAGGGACGAGGGATGGTAACAGGAATAGGGACAAGGAGAGAGAGCAGGAATGAGGAGCAGAAACCAGGCCAGGAAGCAGGGACTTGGTCACAGGGGTCATTGAGAGACTAGTTGCTCAGACAAGAGTAGTGACAGGAACAGGAAGCTTTGGACACCACCGGGTATAATCAAAAGTTTGCTGTTTGTCATCGGACCTCACTGAGTCAACAGATGTAGCTTCTGGTGGTGGGGAATTAGCAGCAGTTCCCTTTGCAGCTCAGTGGGACAGAGAATAAGGCTCCCCCTCAGCAGCCACATATGCCTGGGTTTGAGGCCATCAGTGCCAAACTCCTACTGCCTGGGCACCACGAGGCCACTCTTCTCAGGGTGATTCCTGTGGAAGGCCTGTGGTTTTGCAGGGACATGTACATGATGAACTGGCTCCCAAGAGCGTTCTTTGAGCCCACAACCCTACCAAATCAATCAGATAGTACAGGGCCACTCTGCACATTTGGGAATCCAGGATGTCATGGACCAGGCACTCCTCATGGTCTTGGTCTTGAACTTGAACCAAGGAGTGGAGGTGGGATATCTGGCTGGGGAATGGATTGTTAAGGAATGGCTTCAGGAGGGAGACATGGAAGACTGGGGTGGATCTTCCAGGATCAAAATATATCAGAAGGACAGAACAGATCGTGCTGGTGAGGAAACGTGACTATAACTGAACTGTTTGGTAATAGCAGTGCCGGTGCAAGGAAGTTTTGCGCCCTAGGTGAAACTTCCACCTTGCACCCCCCACCCAGCTAACCCTGCCCCCCTCCCCCACGGCAGCTAACTCAGACCCCCACCCGGGGAGCCTCCCCTGCAGCAGCTACCCCCCCGCCAGCACGACAGCTAACCCCTCTCCTCTCCGTTCCCCCACGGCAGCTAACCCCACCCGGGGAGACTCTCCCCCATCCCCTCGTGGCAGCTAACCCTGCCTGGAGAGACTTCCGCCCTCTCCTCCCACCGCCACAGCAGCTAACCCTGCCTGGGGAGACTCCCTCCACCACCACGGCAGCTAACCCTGCCTGGGGAGACTCCCCCCATGGAACCTAACCCTACCTGGGGAGATCACCCCCCCACCCCCCGCAGAAGCTAACCCTGTCTGGGTAGCTCGCCCCAGCTCACCTCAGCTCCGCCTCCTCCACTGAGCACGCCGGCGCTGCTCTAATTCTCCTCCCCGCCCAGGCTTGCGGCACTGATTGGAGGAGACTTGGAGTGGGGGCTGTGTGCTCAGCGGAGGAGGCAGAGTGGAGGTGAGCTGGGGCGGGGAGCTGTTCCCCTGTGTGCCTCCTCCCGTTACTGCGGGCAAGCCTCTCCGCGCGCCCCCCCACCCAGCTCACCTCCACTCCACCTCCTCGCCTGAGGGGACTTTTAGGTGCCCCCAACCACTAGGCGCCCTAGGCGGCTGCCTAGTTTGTCTAAATGGTTGCACCGGCCCTGGGTAATAGTAATACTAAAATTCAATATCCCTGGGAGGGGAGAATGACACACCAAAGCAGCATTAAATGGTAGCATTTAATTTCAGAAAGGGGAACTGTACAAAAGTGAGGAAATTAGTTAGACAGAAATTAAAAGGTACAGAGCCAAAAGTGAAAATCCTGCAAGCTGCATGGAAACTTTTTCAAGACACCATAATAGAGGCTCAACTTAAATGTATACCTCAAATTAAAAAACATAGTAAGAGGACCAAAAAAGTGCCATCATGGCTAAACAACAAACTAAAAGAAGCAGTAAGAGTGTAGAACTGATAAATGAAATTGTTTTTAATTATTCACTTTATTAATGTAACTTCTGTTCACCATTCACTACACTTGCCTGCATTGTAACTTCTGTTCACTGTTTGCCATATTGTAATTCAAACCCCATTTTAAAACGCTCACTCCATTTTGTTAAAAGCCTTCTCCAACCCTTCATTTTGCAAACCCGCTGTAATCTTATTAGTTAGTTTAGATTGTGTGAATGATGGCATGTATGGATGATAAAATCAACCTCCAGCCCCAATCTGTCCTGATGAGGTGAAGTTCAACTACCAACGGCTGAAGACCTAGACAACAGTGAAACAAAGTAAAAGCATCCACCCTAAAAGAAAAGAACAACAGAAGAAGATCAAAGCCAGGTTCAAGCTGAAAGTCACGCCTGCAACTGACGGGTGATCAATCCAAACCCAAAGGTAGCGTGACACAGCAAGACCTATAGACTTTGAATCCAAACTAAAAGCCTGTAAAAAAAGAAGGGTGAGATAAGAGACTTTGGGTAACATTCTGCTGCCAACATGGAGCCAGCCACCTGCTGATTAATTTAACAACAGCAGAATGAAGCAA
This sequence comes from Chelonoidis abingdonii, assembly GCF_003597395.2. Taxonomy (NCBI): domain Eukaryota; kingdom Metazoa; phylum Chordata; order Testudines; family Testudinidae; genus Chelonoidis; species Chelonoidis abingdonii. The sequence continues at coordinate 83,420,826 of NC_133770.1, forward strand.
CTCCCATGAACTAACATAGGGAAAATCCCTCTAAAGCTGGACTCTGAAGACTGAGGACTTTGAGTCTATGGTTCTGCTGGCCAGCCTCCAGGAGCATCAGGTGCACCTGACCCGGATCAGCTCCACTCTTGTGTACAAAGTACCTGGCCAGTATTCTGTCACAAGCAACTTTAGGCTGTTAACTATAATATCTACACAGGAACTTGTATGAATGATTATGTGAATGGTATATATATATATATATATATATTAATATATATATATATATAATCATAGGAATAAGTAACCAAACAACATTGTTTACTGTTATCTTTTATTTTATTATGGTATTTACAATAAATGTGACAAATGTCTTGTCCCCTTTAAGATCCTGCTAGTTTTTATTGGTATAACAAGAGGCAAAAAGGCATCATTTAAGAAGTGGAAGTTAAATCCGATAGAGGAAAATAGGAACATTAAATCTGGCAAGTCAAGTATAAAAATATAATTAAGAAGTCCAAAAAAGAATTTGAAGAACAGTTAGCCAAAGACTCAAAAAGTAACAGCAAAATTTTTTGTAAGTACATCAGAAGCAGCAAGCCTGCTAAACAACCAGTGGGGCCACTGGATGATCAAGATGCTACAAGAGCACTCAAGGAAGATAAGGACATTGCAGAGAAACTAATGGAATTCTTTGCATCGGTCTTCAAGCCTGAGGATGTGAGGGATATTCCCAAACCTGAGCAATTCTTTTTAGGTGACAAATCTGAGGAACTGTCCCAGATTGAGGTATCATTAGAGGAGTTTTTGGGGAAAAATGATAAATTAAAGAGTAATAAGTCACCAAGACCAGATGGTATTCACCCATGAGTTCTAATTATGATACGTAACCTATCATTTAAATCAGCTTCTGTGCCAGACTGGAGGATAGCTAATATGATGCCAATTTTAAAAAAAGTCTCCAGAGGAGATCCTGGCAATTACAGGCTGGTCAGCCTAACTTCAGTACCAGGCAAATTGGTTGAAACTACTGTAAAGAACAAAATGATCGACACATATTAACACAATTTGTTGAGAAAGAGTCAACATGGTTTTTATATAGGGAAATCATGCCTCACCAATCTACTAGAATTCTTTGAGGGGGTCAACAAGCATGTGGACAAGGGGAATCCAGTGGACAGAGTGTCTTAGATTTTCGGAAAGCCTTTGACAAGGTCCCTTACCAAAGGCTCTTAAGCAAAGTAAGCTGTCATGGGATAAGAGGGAAGGTCTTCTCATGGATCAGTAACTGGTTAGAAAATAGTAAACAAAGGGTAGGAATAAATGGTCAGTTTTCAGAATGGAGAAGAAAATAGTGTTGTCCCCCAGGGGTCTGTATTGGGACCAGTGCTGTTTAACATATTCATAAATGATCTGGAAAAAGGAGTAAACAATCAGGAGGCAAAATTTGAAGATGATACAAAACTACTCAAGATAGTTAAGTCCAAAGCAGACTGCGAAGAGTTACAAAGGGATCTCACAAAACTGGGTGACTGGGGAACAAAATGGCAGCAGGGCTGCCTGGAGGCGGGGAGGGGGCAAAAGTGGGGGGCCCCACAGGGGCCCCCATGAGAATATAGTATTCTATAATATTGCAACTTTTTATATGGAAGGAGCTCCCAAAATTGCTTTGCCCCAGGCCCCTGAATCCTCTGGGCAGCCCTAAATGGCAGATGAAATTCAGTGTTGATAAATGCAAAGTAATGCACATTGGAAAACATAATGCCAACTATGCATATAAAATGATGGGTTCTAAATTAGCTCAAAGAGATCTTGGAGTCATTGTGGATAGTTCTCTGAAAGCATCCACTCGTGCAGTGGCAGTCAAAAATACTAATGGAATGTTGGGAATCATTAGGAAAGGGATTGTTAATAAGACAGAAAATATCATATTGCCTCTGTAGAAATCCCTGGTACTGCCACATCTTGAATACTGAGTGCAGATGGGGTTGCCTCATCTCAAAAAAGATATATTGGAATTAGAAAAGGTTCAGAAAAGGGCAACAAAAATTATTAGGGATACGGAACAGCTTCCATATGAGGAGAGATTAATAAGACTGGGACTTTTCAGCTAAAAAAGAGACACGTAACGGGGGATACGATAGAGGTCTATAAATCATGAGGTCTATAAGAGAAATATTCAAAATCAGATTGTTATATCAGTAGATGCTTAAACCTTTCACATACAAGTTCATATTATCCCATCAATTGACTTGAGAACTATGGGAAGGAAAGAGGGTGGAGGGGGATTAAAAGTATTAGAATGGAATGTGCATCACTGAGTAGGAGTGGGGTGGGCAGAACAGCACATGCGGCTTTAGCAGAACAAGAAGTCTTAAAATGACCCTCAAGTGGGCCTCTCCGGAGAGAGGATGTCCTGAACCTTCTCCCAAGATTTACAGATCAGAACCTCTCTAATGTTTCAAAATTAAGGCACCAATTCAGCAAAGCACTTAAAGATGTCAAACTTTAAGCTTGTGTATAAAAGCATCTCTATTATAGTTATTTGGAGTTAAGCAAGTATTTATGTGCTTTCTGAATCAAGGCCTGGGGGCAGGGATGCATGTTGCATTATATCTTCGTACAAAAAGGCAAAACATCTAGGTTATAATTTTCTTATCTGGATGCAATATTTAAATCTAAGTCTAAATCTGGAACCTAATTAAGTACTCTCATTTTCACAGGTGCTGAGCTCTTGCAATGCCCATTGACTTTAATTGTCCTTCACGTCACCTTTGGGCCACCCCTGGATAGCCTCTGCTTTTTCTTTTTGAAGCTCTACATTGTGATATAATAGAGAATACTTGCTCCTCTGGCCTGAGTTTGAAAAAAACGATCTTTTGGTGTTCAGGTAACTAACTCATGGATATTTAATTTATTCAAGGAATTTATATAAAATGCAGCCTAGAAAGATAATAGAGTAATTGTTCTGACACCTCACATGACGGCCATCCCACACAAGCTACAGTAAATAACTCCTCCGCTTATTTCTTCATTTGCATTTGAAAGGCTCTTTAGCCAATAGCTTTTTTCTTATATGTAGTTTAAAACAGAGGCAGTTCGTGTCCACTGCTTATTCTCGTTCACCCCTACAGCTGTTACAGTCCCAAAGCACTCCCATAAGTATTTGCTCAAACACAACTGGTCTGATCTCTGAAGAACTTGGGAGCAGAGAGAAAGATTCTGTGTGACCCCAGCTTCCTGACACTGCCCAGAGTGAATTTTTCTCCTTTTTACCATCTAATATCTGGCTATCACATATGCCCTCAGCCCCCTTGGCCTCCTCACTTTCCCCTTCCTCCATCCACCTCATCCTCTCCTCTTCTTTGCTACCCTCTGTCATTTTCGTCCCCACCGTCCCTGCTCCTTTGATCCTCCTTCTGCCCCAGAACTCATCCCTCCAACTTTTCACTGCTGCCCAGCATGTCAACCCCCCATAACGAACAAAAACCCATGAAGCAACCACTAGTATTTACCTACCTGCTGATATGGCCATCATCATCATCATCATCCCTACATCACAACAATTCTTTAACACCATCGCTATTATTAAGACAGTAAGTCACAATCACGATAATAAATACACAAACTTAAGCTACCCTATGATTCTTTGTCCTCTTTTTTTCCTTAACCTTAACCTTTCCCCCTACCCATCTGTCTCCTGAATGCTCAGACTGTAAGGTCTTTAGGAGTGCCCAGTAAATTAATAACAATAAAAGTCAACTTTCTCTGGGGAATACCCAGCTTCTGATACTGATACCAAAATAGCAGAAGGCTATGAGATTGGGGGTCAAGGGCAGACAAGGAGATGAACTTCAAGAGATGAATAGAAACTCATTTTTACCATTGTTGGACCTTAATTTGTAGTGGAGAAAATGCACTCAAACAAATAAACCCAATTAAAAATATGAACAAACATCATTTTGGATAGAGGAAAGATTTTATAGATTTTTAACATTTCTTATATGCGGGGGTGGGAGTGTGTATCTATCTATCTATAAAAAAAAGGAACATTCTTTAACAATATTAAAATCAAAACAGGTCAAATTTAAATTTGAGAACAGGTCTGTAGGGAGACATATTACTTCTGTATTATAAAAGAAATATTACAAAGTTTTGTATCCTAGTACTGGGGACAAGTTCTCTGCTAGCGTAAACTGATGCAGCTCCATTGAGTTTAATGGGACTACTCACAGACAAAGTTACACACGCTCTGAAGCATTTTCTGGATTGGGACCAAAATGCTGAGCAACTTACAACATCACAAAAGGAGCTGGTTGCCACTCCGTTTCTGGAGAAGATCTCATTTAGCACCATGAGAGAGGCCATTACTGAACTGCTACATATTGATTCTCTGCTGCCTTGTATCTTGCATAGTCATATGCATTTATGCAGTGTGAGCGCAAATTGGGTATTAAAAGTAACAATGAGAATGGTAGAATTTTATTCTCACCTTGCACAAGGGTAAATGGTTATACTGTACAAGGTGCAAGACCACAGAGAACCAGGCTTCTTATATTTTAGCTAGAAAGAAAAATATCAGTAGTATCCAACAGCTCTCAGAAAATTCGAGAGATGCTGTGAATCTACCTTGGCATTTAAATGGCTAAACATAGATTTCTAAGAGATGAATGTGTGACACCGCTCAAAGAAATCACAATGTGATTCTACATGTCCTCTGAAAACAAATTTGAATCCTAAACTGAAGCTAGCATCAAGCAAACTGTTAGGCTAACAAGAACAACACAGGAAAAGAAAGAGAGAGAAGGGAACTTTCTGCTCAAGTGTAATGTCTCAAGCATAAGGATGGTCCTAACTCGCAAACCCTTTCCAAACTCCAATCACTCACTCGTTGTATGCACCATTCCTAACAGATCTACAGATTTCATTAGTGAAGTAAAAGGGGCTGGTTGTTTACTGGTGCCCTTTGTAATCTTGGAATTCCTCTCATGATTTGCAGGATTCTAAGAGCAACCCAATTAGAAGACATGGAAACATGGCTCCTGCCTTGATTTCACCAGAAGCATCAAGAGACAAATGAGCTTCCTCACCACCAGCATGCAAGGCTCTCACCACCAGACTGTCTGATGGTCTGTAAGTGTGTTGCTACATCAGCACATATTCCTTTTTGATCATTTCAGTTTGCACATATTGACAACTGTATTATTATAGAAGTTCCCCTGGTAAGCAAAGGTTGTTCATATGTGGGAGTGGGGAAGCAGTGGCTAAATGGTAGCTTCCTTATCTGAATATACGTCCACTAGATGAATAATTCTAGTTATAAATTCTCCAGCAGCATGTATAAACTGCTTGGCATGTATATCCACCTTATTTTCCAGGTTACTATAAGAACCACTGCAGTTCAATTGACTTAAGTGGAGTTTCCCTGGGAGAACTCATATTGTCAGAAATGGTCATTAGCTAAACAACTTGGATTACCATTGCTGTGCATCTCTCATTTGATTTGACTAATCATAATCTGGCTGTGAGACCAGCATTGGTGTCAAAGGCATTGTGAAGTTGCAATCTTTCATCGAAAACTGGAAACAAAGTTTGGTTTTCTAAAAGGAACACTGTTCCATGGTATAGACAGGCCTCTGACCTTTAGTCTGCGATCCTCATCTCCACTGCACAGAGAATTTACAGACACTTTAAATGATTTCCAGGCTGGATTTAAGTTATTCATCACAACCTGAGAATGAAAAGAAAAAAGGAAAATACTTGACATTTGCATTTTTCAAAATAGAATGCTAAACAATAACTATGATTTTCAACACAGTATGTTAATAAGAAACGGAAAAATGTGTAGAGAGTAAACCTTTAATCCATCAAATTAAGTGCACCATATTGTTGGCAATGCTTCTGTAGCAATCCACGGGACACACAAAGACTGTTATGCTTAATGAAATCTTTTCTATGTGTACGGCAACAAGAGAGAATTAATACAGATTACGCCCTGATCTAAAGCCCAGTGAAGACCACAGGAGTCCTCCTGCTGACTGCAGAGGACTTTGGATGAGGCTCTTAAAAAGCAATAGCCTGAGCTAACTAAAAGCCCAGTGCGTTAAAGCCCTTGAAAATGTTTGAAGTTTAAAGCGTTTATACATCACACAAGTATGCTTTACTGACATAGTGACTGCTGACCAATTAGTTACCTGGGAGTAAATTCTGCTCCTGCCTCTCCAACAGATGGAACAAGCCCTGAACGTAGCCAAGTCTTTGTAGATCTACTGTGAAAAGGTGCAGGGAGCTAGCTCAAGGACCCAGACCCCTGTATACCACAGAACTGTGTTCCAGTCGAAGCACCAGTGGTGGAAGTGACTATGGTCTGCACTAGCTGCAGCGTACTGAAGTCCAGTGTACGTAGGTGTGGTTTTGGGGGAGGATTCCATTTACTCCATTTTGGTTACTCTGGCTCCCTGGACCTTTCCCATGCACAGCCCATTTTCTCAGGTTTTTGTTAGGAAGAGGATATGGCCCATGGTATGTGCTGTATCAGGTTATTTACCATGATGTTAAGTACCAGTGCCATGCAATTAGAAAGTTAATGATATGGTCTGAATTCCTGATTCAGATTCTTGCCTCTGGCTCCCACAGATAGCAATAGGCATACATGTCTGAAGTCAAAATCTGATTTTATGTCTAATTTTTCACAGAATAGTGATTCTCCCCTTTGGAATCTATGAAGGATCTGATCCTTTAGTTCTTACATTGGTAAAACTCCCATTGAACATAGTCACGGAGCACGGACAGTGGGGTCAAGCCCAAAGGCACTAAAAAGGGCAAGAGCCACATATGTGACATCATGAAAAAAAAGATGAGTATAAGCGGGCAGAGTGGTCCATGTGGAGAACCAGTCAGAATAAAACAAAACAGTCTTGAAGGCTAGGTTCTTCCTCCAGACTTCTAGTTCCTGAAGGTCTTGGAATGTACACGAAGCAGCCTTATTTAAGCATAAGGGAAAATAGCCAAACAAGAATGAACAGAAGTCGTCTTCATTACAGAGCACAGTATATGCCTTCTCTGTAACATGCTGGCTCCATTCTGCCTCATAAAATAACAGCTCTCTTTTCAGGCAGACACACACCAATGTTTTCTCTGTAACTTTCTAAGACCAAATCTACCCTGTGACTTAAGGGAGTGACTCCCAGCTTGTGTAAACACGGGCTTGATTTCATCTGAGCCAGTGAGTTTAAAATAGTTGTGTAGCCAGGGTAGTATGGGCAGCAGCAGTGGTACTGAGTACAAACCTGCCTTACCCCTGTGGATATGTACTTGGCATGGTTAGCCTGCACCAGTGTTGTCCGTGCTACCCCAGCTACAATTTTTAGCATGCTAGCTCAGATGAGTACGTCTGTAATCCAGGAATCACACCCCAGCTCCAAGAGTGGACGTAGTGGCAGTCTTAGCAGTGTCATAGATACATGCTAAAACAATCTGGTCTTATACTGCCAGAAAAGAGAAATGGAAACCCAGTTCCATATTACCACTTCAGCCCTGTACTGTCTGAGGCCAGAGTCATGCAAAGACTAAGTCTTTGTCTACACTAATGATGTAAGTTATGCTAGTTAAGTTACATTACTAACTACATAACTTACATTGACTTAATTGTGGGGTCTATACTGCACTATGTCAATGGGACATGTTCTCCAGTCAACTTAGCTTCCACCTCTCTAATTAAGTAGATGAGAGAGCACTCTCCATCGATTTATGACTTTACCAGACCCATTAAAATGATGCCCACTGCATCAATCGCAGCGGCACTGATTTAGCCCATAGTGTAGACAAAGCCTTACTCATTGACTGATGTCAATGGAACTATTCACAATGCATAAAGAAGGTGGCATATGACACCTGTGCCTATGTATCAATTTTGGGCCCTTGTGGTCCCCATCTCCCACCCCAACTTCCTAGCAGAATGATTGTTGGATCCATTACATCAAAGAACAGCTGGCTGACAATGTGACCTGTCTACAAATCTAAGAGCCTCAATCTGAGCCATTATTTGTGGTTCCATAGTTCATTGCCATGGAAGCAATACTGACATTATGACATAGAAATCAAATCAAACAGGCAGAAGAAGCAGCTGAATAACAAATGAGGAAAACATCAGTTCACATCAAATCACACGATAATCAGCCATACGGGAGAAAGAAGAGGCAGAATGGATCCTATGGGGGCTTAATGGGGATGGGGGGAAAACGTGATATTGTCTACAGTTTGTCTCATTGTCATAGCAGCTCTTTAAAAATACTGACCATTTGTGACACACAAGTCCATTGGGGGTTCACTACTCTGTCAGCAATTCTTGTCAGGCCTGACAAACTCACTACATCTAACACACTGCTGTCATAGTATTTATCTATGAAGAATGTTGTATAGGGTGAGAAATGAAAGCTTATATCATACTGGTCATGATAAGCATTTTCAGATATATGTACAGGTGTTATTCAAGAAGTTGTATGAATGCATTACAAACATCTTTCAACTAGGTAAGCAGGCAGGGTAGATCAAAACGTTTTTCCCAGGCAAAGGAATTTTGATTTAACTGTCTGCCTAGGTCACTGATATAAACCAAGCATTGTGTAAGTCAACACAAAGCTAGCTTCATTTGCATATTAAGTCAACAGGAAAAAAGCAAGTTAACAGGAGAACGAGAAAGACAATATGGCATCAGCACATGGAAGAACAAATAGCAGGGGAGAAGAACTTTGTCTTGGGATACACTTCAAAAGTTTTCTGGGCTACTATAAGGAAGAGGAAAGGGAACCCTGTGATAAGCCATCAATGATGGAGCAAAAAGGACATGAAAGCTGGTCCAGGGGCCTGGAGACACTGGGAGGTTGCTTTAGGTGAGAAATTTGACTTAGACAAAGATTTCATCCTGCCACAGTTATGTTTAGTCTCCTAGAAGCCTGTTCTGTTTTTGTGTTATTTGTAACTATATCTGTTTCTACTACCTTTACTCAGTATCACTTCATTCTTTCTGTTAATAAACCTCTCTGTGTTTTATCATAAGGGTGAATTGTTAGTTGAAACCAGTAAGCGGGTGTGCACACTGTCTCTTTAGAGGCAATAGGCTTGGTAATTACTGTGTGTTCAGTGACAGAGGCTGAACACTCTTTAACGAGGCTCAGGGACTGGAGTGCAGCAAGTGTTACCTGCCATGCAAAGTAAAGGCTGGCAGAATCCTCAGAAGTTGTCTGGCGTGGCTAACAGCTGAGGGTGACAGAGAGCGGTCACCCCATTTAACACCAGCAAGTGTCTCTTTTGCTAACGCAAAGGGGTAATGAGGTCACCTACAGCAGGGGTTCTCATCCTTGTTTTTTCTGAGCCCACTGCCCCAACATGCTATAAAAACTCCACAGCCCACCTGTGCCACAACAACTAGTTTTCTGTATATAAAAGCTACAGCCAGCATTACAGGGTAGCAAGCAGGGCAATTGCCTGGAACTCCATGCCACAGGAGCCCCAACAAAGCTAAGATGCTCAGGCTTCGGCTTCAGCCAAAGGTGGGACTCAGATGTCAGCCCGATGCAGTGGGGCTTCAGCTTTCTGCCCTGGGCCCCAGCGAGTCTAAGGATGGCCCTCTTTGACAGACCCCCTGAAACCTGCTGGTGCGCCCCCAAGGGGCCCCAGTCCCCTGACTGAGAACCACTGACTTATAGTTCTGGGTGCCCTGGGAAAGTGTCACCCCATCAAACACAATTATATGCTGTAAATTAAATTAAGTCTGCATTTTAGGTTCCCAGGACACTCTTCTCTTCTCACTCCCAGCAGCACACATCAGGAGTAGTTGTACTGAAGTCAATAGTTACCCTAGTGTGAAACTGGGGGGGTGGGGGGAAGGAGTAAGTAGGACCTCAGTGAGTCAGTATGGGTGCTTGGAAGTGTGTCCTTTGAAATGGCAGAGATAAAACTATTCCTTGCTACAGACCAGCTGTGCCCCTGGACAATAAAACCAGCCCATTACTCACCTCAGTCCTGTGAACGAGCTGCTGGGTGGCGTCATCATTCATTCGGAAAATCTCCAGAAATGGATCAGATTTGCTGAAAAAATCCTAAAATAAAAATCAGAGCACTTTACTCTTGAGACCCATTGGAGTGTATCCACAGCATCCCTCTGCTTCCCTGCTAATGAAAAAGAAATGCTAATTCTGTTTCAGTGAGACAATTAGGTATCCCAGAACTATCTTTTATCCTTACTTGTTCCACCGGGGCTTACACGATGCTTTCACTGGTCTCAGTTTGGCTATTCAATCATGGCAATAGGCATTGTTTACAGTAATACTGTGGCCTGCTTTCTCCTTTAACGATAACTTCCCCACCTGTACACAACCTGATTCCTGCTGAGTGCAGCCTATCTAGCTGATTTATTTCTGTCCTAAGTATGAGTTTGGTCATTTATCATCAGTTTTATTATATTTGGGAAGCTGGATCAGATTTCAAAGGAGTTACACAATGGATGAATTTAGTCCTATTCAGATAACCCAACAAAGTTCAATGGCTGGGATATAATGCTATTGTCAACAAACATTAGCACAGGCAAGCTATGTTGGAGGCTTGGTGATGTATTCTTAGAGAAAAGAGTCCTCCTAAATACACCTCTATCCCGATATAACGCCATTCTCAGGAGCCAACAAATCTTACCGTGTTATAGGTGAAACCGCATTATATCGAACTTGCTTTGATCTGGCAGAATGCGTAGCCCCACTCCCCCGGAGCCGCTGCTTTACCACATTATATCTGAATTCATGTTATATCGGGGTAGAGGTATATTAAAGACATGACCTGTGTTTAAACAATAAACAGAACGGGGAAAGGGAAGCTGCTAGATGCCCTTAACTATGAGCAAATCCAAAATATGCACTGCATGCAGATGATTGTAGGGGAAGGCTGCAAAGCGTTTACTGGGCCCCAATCCTGGATTCTGATGCAGTATTAAGCAACTTTGGGACTGCGCTAAACTGTGCTGCTGTCTATAGCTCTGTGGGGCTGCTACTAAAGCTGCCGACTGTTGGAGCACAGCTACATTCTGACCATGGCCCCTTTTCTCTCTACCACAACCTCCTACTGGCCCCCCAGGTAGATGGTTAAACCAGCTTTCTAAATGCAGCAGAAAGCAGCTGGAGCATGGGCAAGATGTGGCCTATTATTTGAAATGCACAAACTCAGTGTAGGCCCTGATCCTGCAAAAATGTAGGCATGTGAGTAACCTTATGCACCTGAGTAATCTCATTGTAGTTAATGGGAATAGTCATAAACATACAATAAATGGTGGTAAGAGTCTGCAGGATCAAGCAGTCACAATGCAGGTTTTTAAAGAATTTTACTAAACCTTTTAAGAACACAAAAGCTTTTATGGATCTTTGATAAAAGTAATTTCAAGGCAAACCATTCACCCTTCCACCCCCCGAAAATTCCTCTGCAGTACTGAAAATTCAGACAGAATAACAACATGTGATTACAAGAGAAAAAGAAAACTGGAAACAGATTAAAACAAGTAAACAGAATGAATACAGCGTCACTCCAGTTCAATGTCATGAAAAAACTAAAGAACTGACTGAAATGGAGTGCCCTAAATACATTATTGTTAAAACTATGCTGTTTTAATAAGCTAGGAAAGGAAGGATTTTTAATTATGAATTTTAGTTTATGGTATCTCCATAAATACATAAGAAAAGTCTAATTCTTTCTGAGCCTATGCAGTAAACATCACTTAACATTAAAGTTCCTTAGTAATAACTCAGAAAAAGTCAATGCTGAAGAAACACTTATCTGCTAAGAGTTTTATCAAATTTTGTTTCATAGTTATTAATGTTTTCAAACCATTTCAGCTGTTACAGTATGTCTCTGAGCATGTTCAGCTTTATTTTATTTCACAGTAATATTGGAGCAGTCCTCTTTCTGGAAGATGCATCATGCAATAAAGGTTTAATGTCTAAGTGTTTTAATAACGTTAAATGATTCATTAAATGTGTGCCAGTGATATAATGCACAATGTTCTTTCGATACAAAAAGCAGTTACATAATTTTAACACAAGCACATGGCTTACAGTTTCAAAAGCAACTAACGAATTTTGTTAGCTCAAATTTTGGGTACCTAACTTGAAATGTCTTCAGACAGCTTAATTTTCAGATTATGGGTGTTGAATGCTTTCTGAAAAATTAGGCACCTTTGAGGTTTCTTAAATTGAGCACCAAAATACCAAAAATCACTAGCTACTTTTGGAAATTAGGTTTATAACTGCATTGCTAACAAAATGCAGTCCTAAAAAATATCCTTGAACAACATAAAACTAAAAGTGAAATTGTCTTTTATTTAATACATATCTCTGTTGGAGAATCTTTTTTCTCAAGTCAACTTCCCCAGAATGGGAAAATGATAGTTTGTCTGCCTGAGTGCTCAAAAGTGATTACAACATTCAATAAATGTACCTGCTTGTTAGGGTAGTTGTAAGGTAGCTAATAATGTAATATAAGCATTTTGGAAGTTACTGTTCTACTGTGAAGAGTTTCCATTAGATCTCTCGAAACAAAGATCTGCCATCTGAGCTATGTGGGTTTCAGTAAAATATTAAACTGTAGCTCTACCTTACAAATGTGTACTACTATAAAAATATAACCTTTATTGGCTCAATTAGGGCAAGCTTTGATAGCTGTGGGGTTTTTACAGTTTTGCATGAGATGCTACAGCCATTCCCGTGAAGAGAAACTGATAGTTTGTTTCACTTATTCGATTATCCTCAATCTCCACTGAAGCTTTATGAAAAAAATTTTCACCAACGATTAAACTAGCAACAGACCCTTTTTATCTGCCAAACCCGTGCTGTTTACACCCTGAATTTCTATTATAAACTAGGTAGATTGTTTTTAAAAAACAACCCTTGGCATTTTAAAAAGGGCAGTAAACCTGGAGGATGGCGTGGACTGCACTCTCAGCAAGTTTGCAGATGACACTAAACTTGGAGGAGTGGTAGATACGCTGGAGGGTAGGGATAGGATACAGAGAGACTAGACAAATTAGAGGACTGGGCCAAAAGAAACCTGATAGGTTCAACAAGGACAAGTGCAGAGTCCTTCACTTAGGACTGAAGAATCCCATTCACTGTTACAGACTAGCGACCGAATGGCTAGGAAGCAGTTCTGCAGAAAAGACCTAGGGGTTACAGTGGACGAGAAGCTGGATATGAGTCAACAGTGTGCCCTTGTTGCCAGGAAGGCTAACGGTATTTTGGGCTGTATAAGTA